>NC_142036.1:38922772-39279022 GCF_982192425.1 Myodes glareolus | reverse complement strand
CACATCATCAGGGTCCAAGGAGTTCTGGTGTATGGTGCATCCCTGAGCTGCTGCTCCAGGCTGTGGGCCAATCTGTCTCTAGAAATAACAAGTGTACCCAGGCTGCCTAGGTGACTGACTAATGAAACTCAGAGGATAAAGGGTCCCATACCTGCTGCCTCCCGGCAGCACACAGCTACTGTGTCATGCTCTCAACCTGCCTCTACCCCAGCACCTCATGGTGGCACATGAACTAGGCAGAGGCAGGCTGGCTGTGCTGGGCAGTCCCCCCTGGAGAACTCATACTTTATACACACTTTGCATGTGCATGCCAGAGCCCAGAGGTTATAAAGGTAGGGAGAAGTTAGGTCAGGGGGTGCCACCAAGAAATGGCCTGAAAGCAAATAACCAATGAGATCAATAACTCCCGCAACCCTGGTCATTAAAAATCAATGGAGGAGGGGGCTCTGGGTACATGGAAGGAAAGGGAGTGCTTTCCACCTCTCCCAGGGCCACCTAGCATGTGGCACAGGATTAGGAAGAAGTTGGGGCAGGGCAGGGACCACAGGCAGAGAACGTGGACAGGCCTGGAGAAAGTCTAACCACGGGCAGGAGGGGATGAGGGGAGGGACACAAGTTTCCACAGCACGGGGCATCTGCAGTCGTCGATCCGGTGAGCTCTTTCCCTGGGGGCCCTCATGGGGCAGTGACTTCCATGCCGAAGCTGGCAAGCAGGCAGAGATGGTCTGAAGAGTAGAAGGGGTTGGGTAAGCCATTGGCAGCCCAGAGAATCTCTTCAGAGAGGAGGGAGAGGCGGCCCAGGAGCTTGAGAGTTCCATCTCTATCCAACCTGTGATCTGGGCACAAAGCAGAAACCAATAGGTACAACAGTCAACAGCCATGCTACATACTATTCGTGGACCTCAGAGATTGCACTTTATTTATTTTTTTTTAATTTATTTATTATGTATACAGCTTTTTCCCTACATATATGCTGCAGACCAGAAGAGGGCACCAGATCTCATTTCAGATGGTTGTGAGTCACCATGTGGTTGCTGGGAATTGAACTCAGGACCTCTGGAAGAGCAGTCAGTGCTCTTACCCTCTGAGCCATCTCTCCAGTCCCAGAGATTGCACTTTAAATCACATTACATGCACACACACGTGCGCGCGCGCACACACACACACACACACACACACACACACCTGACATTCTGACTAGAAGGCCTCCCTGTGATAACATCAGTGAATAAAGACAGGTACAGGGACAAATGGAACACAGGCCACAGGCTCTGGGTCCAATATTACAAAGTTTTTGATTTTTTAAGACACATAAATATAGACTCCTTATATAAAATATGATTCTAAATATAGGCAATTAATTCAAACATTACAAAAGTAACAAGCACACTAAGCATAGGGCTGGCACACTGCTCTCCATAACTAATGGCAAGAAGAAATTGATATGGAATTCCCTTCTGTATGCTGTGAATATGTCTTATTTGGTGTGGGAGAATTGTCTGTATTCTGTCAATCATATTTTAATAAAACACTGATTGGCCAGGCAGGCAGTATAGGGAAAAGCCAGACAGGAAGGAGGGGCAGAGCAAAGAGACTGTGAGTATTCTGGAAGCAGAAGCACCCTCAGCCATTCCTGTGCAGACCACTGAAGAGGCAACATGTAACCTGCCCTGCTGAGAAAGGTACGGAGCCATGTGCTAACATAGATAAGGATAATGGGGGTAACATAAGTTATAAGAGCTAATAAGTAGCCTGACCTAATGGGCCAATCAGTTTATAACCTTATGGAGTCCTGTGTGTGATTTTCTTTGGGGTTTGCCGGTTGTGGGGTACCGGGCGGGACAGAAACCCCAACAAGCCGACCCTCATGTTACACTTATTATAATTGGTTAATAAAGCAGCTGATTTGACTAATAGCCAGGTAGAATAGAGCCAGGTGGGAAATCCAAGCAAAGATACAGTGAGAAAAGAGAAGTCTGAGAGACACCAGCAGCTGGAGAAGCAAGATGTGAAGTAACAAGCCAAGAACCTCATGGTAAAATATATACTAGTTATAAGAACTAGTTAATAATAAGCCTGAGCTAATAGGACAAACAGTTTGTAATTAATGTTAAGCCTCAGAGTGGTAATTTGAGAACTGGCAGACAGGAAAGAAATTTCCAGTTACAAGAAACAGAGTCTGGCCCTACAAAGTCCCTCCCCAATTTCTGCCCCTAGACAAGTCTAATTACTTCTAGTAATTATCTCTGTGATGGGAATAGGAATGACTGTTCCCCACCCCCCAACCCTGACACTGTACGTAGGTAGTCTGCAGAAAGAATGTGCACAGAACTGACGGAATGACTGCTCCTGTGATGCTCAGGTCCCTGAAACCCAAGCCAGGCCACCTACCATCAGCCATAGCCAGACACCCTAGGGTGGCTTCTAGAAACCTCAGATTCACCAGACTTACCAGCTCTATTCTCATTTTCACAGGATTCGGCTGAGAAGAAAATGTAGTCCACTGTCATCCCAAGCCCTAAGGGCATTGTTGTGACCTCCGGGCGGCCATGCTGGGGCAGGAAATGGGTGTACACTGAGGTCAGGTGGAGGCAGTGCTGGATGGTGCCTATAGTCCTACAGGGACAGAAGGTAAGATGTCAGCTAACAAAAGCACTTCCTCTGTGGCTTTATTTTTTTTATTTTATTTATTTATTTATTTATTTATTTATTTAAGACAGGGTTTCTCTGTAGCTTTGGAACCTGTCCTGGAACTAGCTCTTGTAGACCATGTTGGTCTCAAACTCACAGAGATCTGCCTGCCTCGCCTCCCGAGTGCTGGGATTAAAGGCGTGCACCACCACCACCTGGCTATGAATATTTTGTAAAGGATAATGCCTAATGTTGATTTCAAATGTTGCTGATGCCAGGCTATGTGTGGCAGTGTTAGAGTCCCTGTAAGGAGTTCTGAGAGGCTGTGTAACGTTAAGAAGATAAAGTTTAAGTTTCAGTGGAGCCACCAGGTGTGGTGGTTTGAATGAGAATAGGCTCATGTTTGAATACTTGGTCCCCTGTTACTGGGACTATTGAGAAGGACTAGGAGGTACAGCATTGGTGGAGAAAATGTGTCACTGGGAGTGAGCTCTGAGGTTTCAAAAGCTGACATCAGGCCCAGTCTCTCTCTCTCCTCTTGTCCCATCCTCTCGCTCTGCCTACTTCCTGTGGATCAGATGTAAGCTCTCAGCACCATGCCCTCCTGCCTGCCTCTACGCCCCCTGCCACGATGGCCATGAACTAATACTCTGAAACCTTAAACAACCCCCCAGTTAAATGCTTTCTTTCTTTTATTATCTGTCTTGGTCATGGTGTTTCATCACAGCAATAGAACAGTAACTAAGACACCAGAATACGGGAGATGCCATAACCATGGTATATCCACCAAGGAAATCTGGAGGTATGGAGCAGAGCTAGTCAGAGAGAGAAACCATGTGTGCTACTGGCAGCACAGCTGGAGAGGCGGGACTACCCAAGTCTTTTGGAATCTGGATGATTCTGTCATGAGCCCCACACTGCTGGCATGGAGCTCCAAGATCCCTGCTGGATCTTGATCTTTTGGAAGGGGAATATTTACTTTGTGCCATTGTTTTTTGGAAGTATGCAACTTCTTTTTGTTGTTTGGATTTTGTTTTGTTTTGCTTTGCTTTTATTATTTTTATTTATTTATTTATTTATTTGAGACATGGTTTCACTATGTAGCACTGACTGGCCTAGAACTCACTATGTAGCCCAGCTGGACTGGTTTCAGATTCACAGAGATCAAGGGCTGGGGTTAAAGATGTGTGTCTCCACAGGAAGCTTCCTTCCTACTTAGGGGCTTACAGTGACTTCAGAAGAGGCTCATCACTTACACTTTTAAATAGCGTTGGATCTGCTAAGACTATGGGGACTTTTGAATTTAGGCTGAATGCATTTTGTATTATGAGACTGCCAGGAACCTAATACGTGGGAGGAAAGACATAGCTTAAAAGTGATGTGGTTAGTTGTCCAGGTGACAGGAGGTAGAGCTGTGATGGTGAAAGCATGCCTGTGAGGAGTTACCTAGATTAGGTTGAGACAGGAAGCCCACCTTAACAGTGGGTGGCACCAGTCCACAGGCAGAGGTCTTGGACTTAACAGAGAAAGTGGGCAAAGCCTGGTGTTCAGTTTCTGTTCCTGACTGCAGGTGCACATGACCAGCCATGGCTTTGCGCCTGAATAAGCCTTTCCTCCCTTATGCAGTGTTTGTCAGGGTCTGTTATCACAGCAAGGAAAGCTAATATATTACTCAGTCTCAGCAAATTCCTGCCCATACTA
Organism: Myodes glareolus; assembly: GCF_982192425.1. Taxonomy (NCBI): domain Eukaryota; kingdom Metazoa; phylum Chordata; class Mammalia; order Rodentia; family Cricetidae; genus Myodes; species Myodes glareolus. The sequence continues at coordinate 39,274,690 of NC_142036.1, read as the reverse complement.
ATAAGTGGCTAGAGATCTCAGCTAAAATCAACCTAGAAGCAGAAATGAAAGCTGAGACCCCCTTACACTCCTTATCCCCATTCTCCATTCACCTGGTAAAGTATACCAGAGTACTCATGTGAGCCAGCACGTCTGCCGGGAGGTTTTCTCCCTCAAGGAAAGAATCCATGGGCTCTTCACCTGCAAGAACATTACCTGGCTTTTGCATATATGCATGCCCTCTGTAAGCTTACTAGGGAAAAGAGGGGGCTTGGCAAAAAGTCGTCCCCAGTTGCTTCAGCATAGCCAGTGAGAAGCTCTCCTGCCTGGACTGAAACAGAAGAACTGGAAAGAAGTTTACCTGGAGAGGACAGGCTCAAGTTCTGCTATCTCTTCCTCAAAGATACTCTCGGCCCAACCAGCAGGTCGATCTGTAGAGCCAGAGAGGAAAAGGTTTGTTATCCATGGACAGTGCAGCGGGGTCAGAACCTTTCACTTGCAGATCCCTCTCAGACCCTGGCTGTACTGCTCCAGAATGTCAGGGAGGGGAAAGGGAAAAAGAAAAGAAAAAAAAAAAACTAGTGATGAAAGGAGGGAAATGAACCAAGGCTAAAAACTTGCATTTTTTAAATGGACCATTCGGTTACGTGGTACAAAATAAAGAAGGAAATCAATCAGTCAAGAGTTCCTCCCACTCAACCCTTACCATTCATTTTTCTTGTACAGGCACAACTAATGCTATCAAATTTCTTTGACAAAATTAGCACACAAAAAGAAGTAGACTTCCTTATATATAAATGACAAGCATAATGATAAAGAAACCAGATGAAAGTACCTTTCACAATAGCCTCAAAAATTAAGCAAAAATAAAATACCTTTGGATAACTCTAACCGAGCAAGTGAAAGACACCAAGAGAGGGAAAATTTTCCCTTCTCACAGATCGGTAGGAGTAATATTGTGAAAATGGCCATCCTATCAAAAACAATTTAACAATTCAATGCAATCCCATCAAAATTCCAACACAATTCACAGAATTTGAAAAAATAATCTTCAGCTTCATATGGAGACAGACAGACAGACAGACAGACAGACAGACAGACACACACACACACACACACACACAAAACCAGGACAGCTAAAACAATCCTGAGTATAAAAGAATTGCTGGAGGTCTCACCACCTCAGATTTCAAGTTGTAAGACAGACAGAGCTATGGTAATAAAAATAGCATGGTATTAGAATGAAAACAGACATGTTGATCAATGGAATAACATAAACACTCAGACATAATTATGTACACCTATAGCCATTCGATTTTTTTTAACAAAGAAACCAAAATACACACTGGAGAAAAGAGCAATTTCAACAAATGGTGCTGGTCAAATTGGGTAACTGTATGTATTTGAATGCAAACAGATCTGTACCTATCATCCTATACTAACTCAACTCCAAATGGGTTAAGAACTTCAAAAACAAAACAAAACAAAACAACACACACACACACACACACACAAACAGATACCCTGAATCTGATAGGAGACAGAGTGGGGAATAGGGTTGAACTGACTGGCGCAGGAAAAGACTTTCTGAGCAGGACACTGACCACTAAGTGGTCACTGAGACCAAAAATTAATTAAGGGGACTTCATGAAGCTAAAAAGCTGCTGAATAGCAAAGGACACCATTATTCAACAAAAATGACAGCCTACAGAATGGGAAAAAAATTATCAATTTTATGTGTGTAATGTGTGAGGGGGAGGAAGGAAAGGTGAGAGTTAGTATCTAGAAATAAAGAATTTAAAAAATGAACATCAAGGAAAAATAACTCAATTTTAAATGGGGTATAGAACTAAATAGAGTTCTAAAAGAAGAAATGCAAATGCCTAAGAAACACTTTTAAAATGTTCACCATCTTTAGCCATCAGGAAAATCCAAATTAAAATTATCTTTGAGATTTCATCTTATCCCAGTCAGGATGGCCAAGATCAATAAAACAAATGACACCTCATGCTGGTGAGGATGTGGGAAAATGGGATACTTACTACCTGCTGGTGGGAGTGCAAACTGCTGCAGCCCCATGGAAACCAGCATCTATTCAAAGGACTCTACATCTTACTACAGAGATACTTATTCATCCATGTTCACTGCTGCTCTATTTATAAAAGTCAGAAATTAGAAACAGCCCAGATGTCCATCAACTCATGAATAGATAATAGAAATGTGGTACGTTCACACAAAAGAATATTATTCAGCTGTTAGGAAATTATGAATTTTTCAAATAAATGGATGGTCCTAGAAACAGTGGTCCTGAGTGATATCAGAGCATCACACAGCCCTCATCAGAGAAGCTTCTTCTTGCAGTAGATGGGAATTAACACAGAGACACATCACAGAATGAGACTTTGGAGCACTCAGTCCTAAATGGGATGTCTTTATCAAACCCTTCCTCTCAAGGCTCCGAGACCTATAGGGAGGAGGACGCAGAAAGATTTGAAGAGTCAGAGGTGATGGATGACTTTAAATAAACAGCATTTTCAGACTCAGCAGAACTGATGTGTGAACTCAGAGGCTGTGCCGGCAAGCACAAGACCTGCACAGGTTCAGACCACACAATTCCCAGCACTGAGAAAAGGAATGAGCACAAAGTGCCACCCCTAACCAAGAAGCTTTTTGCCATTGAACCATGCTGGGAAAGGGGAATCAATTTCTTCAATGGGTGTCACGGGTACATCAGCCATGCTCTAGGGCAGGTCCCGCGCCCAGGAATAGCCCGCGCCCAGGAATAGCTGGCCAACACACACACTCCATGGTTTTTGTATGTGCACTTTTTGTTTCATTTTGATAGTTTTTGTCTTACTGTTTTTTTTTCTTTTTCTTTCTTTTTTTTTGTCTTTTTATTTTTGATTTTTTTCTTGAAAGAGAGAGAGAGAGAACATGGAGTTGGTGGGTCAGGAGATGAGGAGGCCGATCCACAAGGAGTTGAAGTTGGGGGAGGGGAAAAGGATATAATTATACTATATTGTATGAAAGAAAAAATGTAAAAGTCCAGAAACTCACAACCTATGGCCCTTCAATTTTTGACATGGGAAAGATGAATGGAAACTGACCACCAGTATGTATGGAAGTTCTCTGGGTGGGGAGGAAAATGTTCTGCAACTAAGACTCAAGAACTTAGCTTATATGTAAAAAATTTTTTAATTAAATTATAAAAAATTTTAGCTCAGGGACAGAGTGTTTACTTAGCAAATGCACAGCCCTGGGTTTAGTCCCCAATATGAGTGTCATGGACAAGAACAAAACATTCTAAATTAAAATTGTGGTCATGGCTGTTCCAACTCTGAAATATACTAAGAGCCAGTGAACTTTAGATAAGTGGATTTTGCAATACATAAATTTCACCTAAATAGAATTGTTTTAATTACAAGGATAAAAGACTATTATGGACAACTTTGTCCCAAAAAATTGATAGTTCAGATGAAAGGAAATCCCACTTTATGTATCTGATTTTTTCTATCATTTATTTTGTTGTTGTTCCTCCTACAAATAGAATCTTGCTTTCATTATATCTTTTAACAAAGAACATTATATGTGACTATTACTGATTTCTGCATATTAATTTATAACTAGTTAATTTCCAGGATTAACTTAATTTTAATGCTACTGGCCTTGGTTGTCTCTCTTGACCAACTACACAGAGGTATCATCAACAAGTACCAATCCAAACACTTCCGTTTTCCTTTGCTTCTATTTTCTACTTCTTTTCTGCTAGTAGTGTTCCTGCCTTGTCCCTCACTCTAACAGGGATGCACTGAAACTTCTTTCTCTAAGCAAGATGCTATATGGGGAGCTACAGTGGCTTTGGTTTTGGTTTTTGTTCTCTATGGTGCTGGAAGTTGAACACTTTTCTTCTATTTGAACAAAGCATCTTGGTTGCAGGCTGTGAACTGTGAAATAAAACTTTCTACTTTTATTGGTTTCCTGACCTCTCCACCTACTGAGTGACATCATGGTCACCACCGAGATATTACTTGGAACGTCCACATTCTCATGCTAGGTCTTCACTTTGAGTTGCACCCTCCATCACTGCAATATACCAGACAAACCTCAGTAACCAGCAGGCTTTTTCTTCGCGTATTTGTTTATCTTTATTCTTTTGGTGGAGCTGGGGATTGATCCCAGAGTCTTGCACATGTGAGAAAAGCACTCTGCTACCAAGCCTCAGTCCTTTCTACTCAGCAATACTGGTTTGTTTTGCTTTGTGGAGACAGGGTTTCTCTATATTAGCCCTGACTGTCCTAGAATTTGATATGTAGACCAGGCTGTCCTCAAACTCACAAAGATCCCCCTGCCTCTGCCTCCAAGTTTAATCCTCCCTGGGATTAAAGGCATGTGTCACCACACCTGGCTTCTTCTCAGCAAAACTGTAAGGACTGTTTCCCAAAATAATTGGTTCTTCCCATGCATGCAGCACTGTGTACTAACAACACTACTCTCGTAGTTACACAGAACTCATGGCCTCACAGGTCGTTATCTCTACATGGCTGCAACATCTTCCCCAGGTCCTGTTCTTTGATGGAAGTGGCCAACCAAGCAAGTACTTGGAAAAAAGATCCTCAGTACTTGGAAAAAAGACCAGCTCAGCATACACAAGCTGGTGGGGCAATCTAGATTCAGAACTTCCCTGCCTGGGAAGCTGATCAGACAACATTTCCCAGAAACCTTTTAGTCAGCTTTACCAGTCATCCTTTGGCAGCTGTTTTTTCTATAATGTACTAAATTTGATATATGGCTTGCTCTTATTAAAAACCTGAAGTGGAGGCTGAAGAGATGGCTCAGCAGGTTAGAGCACTTTGTGCTCTTGCAAAGGACCCTGTTTTGATCCCAGAACCTACATGGTGTTTCACAACCATATGCAACTCCAGATACAGGGGATCTGACACCTCTTCCGGCCTCTGGGCACCAGGCATGCCTATGGTGCACAGACATTCATGCAAGCAAAACATTCATACACATAAAATAATCTCTAAATTTTTAAAAATCTGAAGTGCTAGGGAGATGGGTCAGTGAGTAAGAGTACCACAACACCAGCCTGAGGTGCAGGTGATGAGTTTGCAGCTCTATCACCCACAAAAAAAGTCATCCATACTTTTTAAAACTTTTAAGCACCAGGTGTGGTGGTTCACTCCTGTAATGCTAACAAAAGCCTGAGAGAGGAGCTCTGTGACTTCAAGGCCAGTCTATGCTACATAGTAAGTTTTAGGCCACCCTGGGCCACAGAGTAGAACCCAATGTAAACACACAAGTGTCCATGATAAGGAAGCACGGGGAACCTCTTTAGTGTCTACAACAGTGTGATAATTTGTGAACCTTATAAAGTTGAAATCCTAATTCCCCAGAAAAACAATGATATGAAGAATGGCAGCTTTAGGCCACAGGTGTGGGGTCCTCATTCTAATGCTAAAGTCCTTTTGCAAAGCCATCTATACATAGATGAAAAACAGAGATATGGAGTTACCCTAAACAACGGTACTACTAGACACAATGGGCTAACAAAAAACACAGAACCTGAATGGGCTACCTCTTTTGGAGTAGTTAGCCAGTGGGGGTCCCACAGACACCCAATAATTACAGGCTACTGCCCGTGCTCTTGGTTTACCTTCAGAACATGATGGTTAGACCCTATTATTGAAGTATTACCACAAACTGAGTCACAGGACAAGCAGAAATCAAACTGGTGCTGACCTAGAAGCTTCTTCCTACTGGTTAGCTGTCAGTGTGCTGGAAGGAGCTATGTACACCACTGGAGTCATCATTCTTCCCGAGCGCTGCTAGCTGAGTGCTTCTGTGTGAGCTGCAGGGACCAGCCTGCCAGGACACACCTACTGATGCAATAGTGACCCAATGCTATGGGAGCAGTGAACTGTTTTTCTGATTCTAGCTAAGGCCCACTTCAAAGACTGAACCACTACTGGGGCTGAGAACCTGTGGCCAGACAGGTCCTAGGAAGAACCTGCTACTGTTACTCTGCCAGACCAGTGGTTCTCACCCTTTCTAATGCTGTGACCCTGTAATATAGTTCTTCATGTCATGGTGATCCCAAACATAAAATTATTTCATTGCTATTTCATAGCTGTAATTTTGCTACTGTTATGATTTGTAATGTAAATATCTATTATTTCCAATGGTCTTAGGCAACCCCTGTGAAAAGGTTCATTTGGCCCCCAAGGGGGTCACAACCCACAGTTGAGAATCATCGCGCTAAACAGTCATTGATGGAATTTGTGTCCTTATAAATGTCTTGGGCATCATTTGCCCAAGACAGATTCCCCATCCATTAACATGGTGGTAAATGGGGAAGGGGTTCACTACGCTTGGAAACATTAGCAAGAGAAGGCTTTAATTTAAATATCCTACTTAAGAGTCATTATGAGGGGGCTGGAGCGTTGACTCAGTTAAAAGCACTGGCCTGAGTTCATTTCCCAGCAACCATCTATAATAGGATTTGGTGCGTTCTTCTGGCAGGCAGGCATACATGCAGACAGAACACTCATACATATAACAAACAAAAACCACAAAATAAATTTTAAAAATTTAAAAATTTAATTTAATTTAAAAGAAAAAGTAATCATTATAGGCCAGGCAGTGCTGGCACATACCTTAATCCCAGCACTTGAGAGGCAAAGGCAAGAGTTTGAGGCCAGTTTGGTCTACAGAGCGAGTTTCCAGTACAGCCAGAGCTGCACAGAGAAACCCTGTCTCAAGAAACAAAAACAAAAAGAATCATTATGGAGGCTGGAGAGATGGCTCAACAGTCAGGAGAACTTGTTGGTCTTGCAAAGGACCCAGGTTCAAAGGACCCATATAGCAGCTAACAGCCATCTGTATGTAACTCTCCTTCCAGCGAACCAGACACCCTCTTCTGGCCTCTAGGGGCACTGAATGTAATTGGTGTACAGACATACAGGCAGGCAAAAAAAAAAAAAAAAAAAAATCAGTCTTAAAAAAAGAATCTTTCTTAAAGGAAGTTGGGAAGATAAGAATCAGTGTTTTATATCACAGTGTGGGTGATGTAAAGTATTAGTTAAATGCTATGTCAGTCCTGGGAATCAGACCATCACTAGCTAGCACTGCATCTTCCTTTGCACTAGGTCACCCTTAAAGTTAGTGTCACAGACAAGTTGGCATGTTTTGATATGTAACTCTGGCATTAAGCTAGAAACTGTATCTGTTCATATATTTAAACTGGTCCTGTAGAAAACCGTTTGCACTTAGCAAATCTCTTCATTTCTCGTTTACAGTGATGCAAGTTTTTCAACAACAGCCTGCTCAGTACTGGATTGGAGGCGCTGAGACAATGAGGGGGCAACAAAGTATGTGTTAAGCATGTGCACTTACCCAGGCCCAGCCTCAAATGTGAAAACACTACCAATATTTTGCACTATTATTCAGTCATTCCCATTATAAAACTTTTTTGATACAAAATCTTGTTATGTAGCTTAGGCTGAACAGCCTTGCTCTCCTCTCCCTAGCCTCCTCTGCACCACCATGCCCAGTAGAACAATTTATTTTCTGCTTATAAAGTGATTATCAGCGTGTAGGTTAAAAGCCTTGGTCTGATTTGTTTGCTATTATGTTTCAGTGCTATCTTATGTTTCATTCAAGTGCACATTCGTTTTTCAAATAATCATTTTTTATGGTGTTTCAAGACAGGGTTTCTCCTGGCTGCCTTGGAACTCACTTTGTAGACCAGGTTGGCCTCAAACTCACAAAAATTCACCTGTCTCTGCCTCCTGAGTGCTAGGATTAAAGGCGTGTGCCACCACCACCTGGCAAAATAATCTACTCTTAATAAAATGTTATCCATGTGAGATTATTATTGTATATTTTGGGATTTTGTAATCTTAAAATTCTGAGCTGAGCTGCTGGCCCTAAATGAGTTACCTTTATCATCTCCTCCAAGGCCAAGGAAATGCTCTGCTTCTGAGCACACTTCAGCTTTCTACTTTCATTCTGAGCTCCGCAGCTTAGTTTTCATCTCCTTGGTGTCTTGCTATGTGCCTGGACTGACGTTTCAAGGCAAGTGTTTTGCTTTTTGCACTGTTTTATAAATATATAATCACTTCCTCTGTTTGAGAACTTCATACACGCATATAATGTGTGTGTCTTGATCAGGCCCTCCCAGCTTCCCCTCTTCCAACTCTTCCAATGCCCCCTATATCCCCATCGCTATTCCCTCCCAGTTTTGTGTGTTCTTTTTTTGTTTTGTTTTCGAACCCACTGAGTCCACTTAGTGCTGCGCTATGTGCATGAGTATAGGGCCACCTACTGGATCATGGGCAGTCTCACAGGGTCACTTCCCTACAGAAACAAACTCTCTCCCAGAAGCCATCTACTGACAATAGCTCCTCCGCTGGGGACTGCTTCATCTTTTTATTCATGAAGAAATAATCATAATTTCCATATATGAAAATTTATATTCCTTTCCATATAAATCTTTCCATAAGATTTATCTTTGAGGAAGTATTTATCTTTCTTTTCTAGAGCATCTTTTACCTGCCTTTGGTTTTCTATTATTCCTTTCTTCATATATTTTAGTATAGATTCCATAGGCCAGCTTTGAGTTAGCTGTTGCTCTAAACCAGTTATTGATATGCAGTTTATATAAAGGAAACACTGAGCACATGGTCTAAGTAATTAGAATTTTCCTTTTAACACAGGATTGTGTGTGGAATCTTTTCATTTCCACTTCTCCGAAGCCAGAGGGCTACACAGCTCTGGAAGAACCACCATCGCCCCCCTCAGACACTCAGCAGAAGGCTTACTGAAGGGCGACCTGCTTCCCCGAATAGTCACCCTCATGCTGCCTTTCAGACTTTTCTATCAAGCTGTATGCATTCTACTCTTGTTGAAAAAGCAAGAGAAAAGGGTTTGTCCCTCAAAAGGTGTGCCTCACCCTAGGGAAATACAGTGTAGTTCTGAGACCTATACAGCCCCAAGACTCCATATTGCCTCTGGCACCCATTTCCCTTTGTAGCCATTATAAATTCACTGTGGTTTGCAGCTTCAGATTGCCTCGTTTTATAAAAGATGGAGTTTACTTTTGGCTTTTTTTATATTCCATCTTCCTTATTACTTTGAAGTGGTTCCAGAGACAAGAAAGTGAGGCTATCAAAAATACTGTGATATCCAAATTGGAAGTTCTCCATAGGAGCAAGTTTTTTTCTATCAGGTTCACTGTTACCTCTCAATTTTCAAGGCCCTATGATATATGCATATTCTCCCCTACAAATGCTAAACACATGCTATGTAACAGCTCACAAACACCTGCTAATTCCAACTCCCAGGGGATCTGATGCCCTAGTCTATCCTCTGCAGGCATCTGCATGCACATGGTACACATATGCACATACACACAAAACAAACAAAGCTTTTAAAAGAGATAGAAGACTAGAAAACAGGCACTGACAAATGTCAGGGGTGAAGAAAGGGGAGAGCCAAGAAAACAGGCTCCCTGTTACCTGGCTTAGTGTCTGTCACTCCTTCCATGAGAACCAGTCCTACTGGCCGCTGACAAGCGATGTTGCAGAAGCGGAATCGTAGTAGGAAGTCTCGGCCATACTTACGTCTCTCTATAAACCAGAAATGCCATACAGTTAAAAAAAAAAAAAAGGCAAAGAGTCACATGCTTAGGCCTCCTAAGTACCAGGAACCTTCTAGCATGACAACGCCGGAAATCTGACTCTGAGGACGGGGAGAATTTCCAACTTGTTCATCTCATTTAGTGGCACATGGAGGACAATGAGAAAATCAGGGGAGCTTGCTAAAAGACTTCAGGAGGTTACACTTTCTCTTGATATTGAGAGCAAGTTATCTCTTGATATTGAGAGCAAGAACATGAAGACACACCAAATCAAGAATGTGACATACAAACCAGTCATGGTGGCGCACACCTTTAATTCCAGCAATGGGGAGGCAGATGCAGGTGGATCCCTGAGTTGGAGGCCAGCTTGGTCTACATAGTGGGTTCCAGGACATCCAGGACTACACAGAGAAACCATCTCACCCCCCCACCCCCAAAAAAGAAGAATGGACATGTGAGAGCTGAAGAGAGGGCTTGATCGTTAAAAACACAAGTTACTCTTGCAGAAGACTCATGCTTGGTTCCCAGCACCCACGTGACAGCTTACAACCATCTGTTAACTCTAGTGCCATGGGGTCTGAGGCCTTCCTCTAGCCTCTGCAAGCACCAGGCACACACATGGTAGATACAGAAACATACCAGCAATAAAACACTTAAACAAACAAAAGCATATGTGTTTACCTGATTTCTTGGGATGACAGGAGGTGACATACTGACAGCAATCAGTGATGCCCAGGGAGCTGGGCCATAGTGGGGCCTGCAGCTTCCTCTGGTAAAGCTGATGAGAGAAGTCTTCCTGTCCAGAAACCTACAAGAAAGAGCAAGGTGGGGATGAGGAAGCTAAGACAGAAAAAGGAAATGATTCATGTTTGGGGGCATTTGAACAAGTACAAACACACACAATCAGACAGTGTAAACATGAAATGAGCAAGCCATGTAAATCTCAGGGGAAGGTAACAATAAGGAACTAGTTATAACATTACATTCTCACTAAAAACACGTCCATGTCCATGGGATAGGAAAGAATGAAAAGAGCAAAGAGTAAAGTCCAGGAAAACAGAACTGTATGAGCATGTGGTCCTAAGATTCACCTCAAAGATCTATGCAGTCCTCCACCAGGGAAGATGCAGGTTTATCCTGTCATCCCCAACTCTACATCTTCTAGATCAAAGTCAATTCCTTGAGTCTACTATTGGGAAACCACAGGGTAAAACCAAATGGAAATGCACCGAACACTTTACCGTATCTATGTCACCATCCTCAGTCAAAGTCATGAGCAGCCTGGGAACGGACAGAGCGTACAGGGGAAACGTTCAGCAATATCAGTTATCTGCATATCCCCAATGTGGGCAGCAAAATTCCATATATTCATTTAACAACAAATATTTAAATGCCAACTATGCGCAAGGGACTGAGATAAACTTGTGGCATAAGCCCTCTGCCATGAAAGGGCATAAACATTGTCTATAATCCAGAGTAAAAAGACTTGGAACTGAATGGCTGCGACTTGAGACAAGTTACTCAATGTTCTTTAAGTTAATACCCTTCACTAGGAAATGGGACATTAATACCATAATACAATAAAAATCTTATACTAATAATAACTACTACCAATTACTGACTATTCCTGTGAACAAAGCACTGGAAACTTTTCATATGATCATAAAGCATCTACTATTGGTCCCATTATATTCTCGGTGTACAGATGAAGCAAAGAGGGCTTGAGAAAGTTCCCTAACTTGCCCAAGATGGCAGAGCAGGAATTTGAATTCAGGGCTGTCTGGTTTCAAAACAAGTGATCTCACAGCCCATGTCTAACAGGGCCTGTCGTTTGGCAGGCACTGAACAAATTCTTCTGCCCCTGAGCTTCTTGAAGACAGCTCCTTTAGAGCAGGCTAATGCCCTGCTCTTGGCAACCAGGACATTGCCAGCACTTAAGTAACCTCATTAAAATAAAAGTCCAAGTACTCAATAATAGTTCAGCCATTTTGTGTCCCCTCTCCATTGGGCTGTGCCAAAGATTAAGCAATAAGCTGAACCAGGAGAGACCAAACAGGAACGAAGAGATTAAGTAATATACAATAAAGTCAGCATGAGCTGGTAACACTGTGAGCTATTTATGCTACCAATATTTGGCAGCTGTAAAAAAATTAGATTGGTGGCGGTGCACGCCTTTAATTCCAGCACTTGGGAGATAGAGGAGGCAGATCTCTGTAAGTTCTAGATCAGTCTGGTCTATAGAGTGAGTTCCAGGACAGGCTCCAAAGCTATAAAGAGAAACTCTGTCTCAAAAAACAAACAAACAAACAAAAAAAGATTCAAATGCAAACTGATTGAAAGAAAAAAAAAGTCCTTAACAAAAACAATACTGCACTGTGTTTATAAAACAAATATGGTAGACTTACACATCTCCTGTGGTGTGGTCACAGAACAGTACCAAAGGCTAAACCACCTGGTTACCATTCTTGAGCCCTCCACTAACTGCATGACCTAAACAAAATGCTTTAGTTCATGCACTTGTTAAAGTGGAAACAGTGATAGAAACAGTGAAAATTAGAGCTGATACATATAAAGTGCTCAAAAGAGTACTTGAGGCACAGTTAAGAGCTTAACAAGTGTCAACTCTGATACTAATTCTGAGAGCATAAATACACACAAAAAAATGAGAGTGCTGCTAAACTTAGAAGAGTCATCACTCCCTCTACATGGACAGTAGGGTCATAAAGGAGTATTTTCTCTTAGTTTTTTGTTGTTGTTGTTGTTTTGTTTTTGTTTTTGAGATAGGGTTTCTCTGTAGCTTTGGAGCCTGTCCTGGAACTAGCTCTTGTAGACCAGGCTGGCCTGGCCTCAAACTCAGAGAGATATGCCTGCCTCTACCTCCCTAGTGCTGGGATTAAAGGCGTGCGCCACCACCGCCCAGCTTAATTCTTAAATAATTTATAAGAATCACTTGCAAATTAAAAGTGATAAAAACGGGAGGATGTCCAATGTGCCAGAGGTACTTATGTCCTATTAGCCTCTAGGAGTAGACTCAGTTATTCAACATCAGCAGCATAGTCCGCTGCCACAGAGGCAACACTTGATGCTGTCTCCCTCATCCATGTTCCTGCCCCACAGTGGCTGCCCCACTTCACCTTCCAGGCTGGCATCCCATTGTACTGGAGCTCTCCATCCCTGATGAAGTTGTAGAGAGGCGAATCAGGGACAGAATTCAGGTCCCCACACAAGATGATAGGGCAGTGGCTGCCATCTGACAACCTGGCCACCTTGTCCACTTCGGCCAGAAGGATGGCCATCTGGGCCAGCTTGACATCACCCCGACGTGGGTTGTAGAGGACATGGGTATTTGCCACACACAGGGGAGCCACTGAGACTTGCCCCAGACCTTCTGGGACTAGCGGCTGCAGCAGCAACACTAAGCCTACATTGTCCCGATTGAGGAGCTCTAGCCCAGGCCGGAAGTACTCCACAGGGCTGGCACAGAGCAGACGGAACCTGGTGGGCTTGTAGCACACAGCGCAGCCATCCGTTTTACACCCAGTCCTCCTCTTGTAAAAACAGGTGAAGCCTGTAAGGAAACACCACCGCAGAGATGGTCAGAGTCGGTGAATCCTGAATCCCTTCTAACCACAGCAGCAGCACAAACGGCCCGCGCCTAATGCACTGATCCTGGAGCCCCAAGAGTGAGCCCTTGCCACCTCTGGGTTCTACAGATTCCGTTACAGCTCTAACCAGAACCCTGAGGGACTCGGTAGGGAAAGAGCAAGAGAAGAGTACAAGCAACACAGAGCAGGAAGAACAGAGGCTTGTCATCAGAGGCAAAACTAGCTCCAAATAGGAGTCCTGTGACCCAGTGGGTTATCAGCAATGTGGCTTCCCCAGTCCCTGGTGCCCTGAATCTAGAGTCAGACAAATAGGAGTCCCGGCTCCATAACTTATTAGATTTGTAGTTTGGGGAGTCTGAACAAGTCACACCAATTTTTGGAACCTGTTTCTCATCTGTAAAATGGGATTAATAACATGCAGCCTCATGGAGTTCATGGAGTTGGTTACTTCAAAGATTTAAAAAACTAGAGCTCTACTTTCTCACCCACACATGAAAAGAACTAGCCCACAGGCAAGGCTGCTGGTTTGCTAAGATACAAAGAGGAGGAGAGCTCTTCAGAGAGTCTGCAGGGCTGGAGGAGGAAGGACTGGCACACACGCTGGGGAGCTGCAGTACCCATCATCCGCAGAGAGGGCTCCAGCTGTTCCCAGTAATGGTCTTCCTGGACTTCCTGAAGACACAGGATCTGGGAAATTGACAAGGGAACCAATCACTCCAAAGGGCCAGAAGCAATGTAACTCCTACTCCCTAGGAGCAGGGACCCAGAACAGATTGGGGGTCATAGTGAAACTTCCCACAAGGCTGACTTCCCAGACAGATAGTCACCACCAGCAACAACAGGTATGTTAGGCTTCCCCATCCTGTGAATTCCCGTATAAGGGTACTAGAAAGTGTACACTAGGGAATCGCCTTGGCATCTGCTTGAGTCGAGGGCAGGCAAGTTCAAACCTATCTGTCATCCATATTGCCAAAGATAATCTTGGCTTGTCTGGCACTACTGCCATCACCTGAATAGCTATGGAATTCATTCTCCCTGAGCATCAGAAAGCAGTCTGGGTTTTCTGCACCTATGCAAGATGGCGCATCTCCCTCTTCACTCACATCCGGGTCCCAGTGCTGGAACTCCTGCATGAGGTTGGCAAAGCGGTAATTCCAGTTGAGGATATCTGGATGGCAATGCAGATAGAGCTCTGAGCTCTGCTGCATCAGGTCTTGGGCCAGGATGTTATATGACATCAGCGTGAACTGGAACTGAGGGCCATCCCCTGCCTCCAGACCCTGGGCATCTGGCTGTGTGGAGAAATCCTCCCATTCTCGCCACAGGATTTCTGCAAAGGGGTCAAGAGTTCCAGAACACATGCAAGTTATCCAGAGGCCAAGCCACTGCTACCCAGAGTCACAATGTCATGCCTGAGGTTCCTTTCTCCATCGCCTCTGCCACCCATCCCTCTAAGGGCATTTTTCGGAGCTGATAGTAAGTTCCTCAGAGCTAGAGATAATCTCCGCCTGTCCATCACTGTCTCCCCTGGTTACCTAGCACTAGCATATGCTCAAGAATACTTAGGAATCTAACAAGCTCCCACCTATAATATGACCACGAACCTCTGGGGAATAATGTCTTTTGTGATTAATAGTCTCCTGGGGTTAAAGACACCTCTAGAGTAATTTTTTATTCCTGTGTGCTTTCTGTCTCTGTACCTGGGTTCTGGTTACACTATGAGGCACCTGAACAGATTTAAACCCTATTTAAGCCATAGAATTTTCTTCACATTTTCACAGACTCCCAATAAATGTAACAAAAATGAAGGCAGTCACTCTCACTGAGGCAGAGTGGAGGTCTGCGAGCTCTCTCCCCTTGCCTCCACAACACCCTGTCACACCTGCAGAACAACAATGGAGAGTAGCCCGGCTAAGACGGGCCTCAGTTCTCCCATTGCCTAACTGCAAAACACAGACAGGTTCCACTGCCTCTCTGCACTGTGACATTTTCATCTGTAGTCCTGTGAGGACAAATGTGATGACCTTTAAGACACCCCCACCCCCCACCCTCAATATCTGACCCTGCAAGAGTCTCAGAAAAACCAGAGTAGCAGCAGAACTCCCCACTACAGGACCTGCCACCATGGCTTGCTATGCAGGCTGCCAGACTCACCATGATAAGGTATTTCCATTGGGGGAGGCTGAAGCTGCTCCATGCCTTCAAAGGGCCACATGGACGTCTCTTCCTGGGGCATAGGCTCCGGTGCTATGCTCCAGGCCACCATTGCAGGGTCCTCTTCCCAGTGCTCTGCAGCCATTGCGCCCATTGGGAGGACAGCACAGTCTGCATACTGGGGCCCTGTCTGCACAGGAACAGCTGCCCACAGAGGGCCCTCAACCTCAGCCAATGGCTCCTCCCCTAGCACCTCAGGGAAAGGCTGGTCCAGGCTCTCTGCTGCCTGAAGGTCACTCAGCTGCCTGCTGGACCACTTGTCCTCCGAGGCAACATCCTGTTCTCCAGAATTATCCATCAGGAGTGCCAGACTGCTCTCAGCCAGTCCCTTATCTGCAAGAGGACCCTCACTGGCTGTTGAGAGTGCCTGGTTCCACCCTTCTTCTCGCCACTGCTGTAGCAGGCCCTCACACTCCTCTTGGTCAGGCCCCCGAGGGGCCATGGCAAAGTTACCCTCTACCTGGGGGGATGAGCTCTTCGCCAGAAGGGCATTTTTTCGACATGTAAAGAAAGCATCTAGAAAGAAAGCCAAAATATCAGGTTATTAGATAACATCATTCATGCCACAGTATTCCCCAGCTGAACAATCATCACAGCCCTCTCACTCATACTGTACTACACAGCCTTCCCATCTTACTACCTGGAGCATCGTCTTAGCAGTGCTTTCTATGTGCCAGATACTGCTAATTGCGTTACAAGTATTAACTAATTTGCATGGTAGGGATCTGGTACCTTTCAAGGCAATAATGAAAGAAGAGCCAATCCCAGGGGATAACCTAGAATATAGATAGGCACACAGAACCTCATCTCTTTTCCTGGAGGTAAACACACTGTTTAGTTTTTAGTTTATTTTATGTGTATGGGTGTTCTGTCTATGTGAATGTCTGTGTATCATGTGAGTGCCTGGTACCTACAGGGTCAGATAAGGGTGTGGGATCCCCTGGGCCTGAAGTTACGGATTGTTGTAAGCCACCATGTAGGGGCTGGGAATCATCAAACCTGGGTTCCCTAGGAAAGCAGCCAGTGCTCTTAACCACTGAGCCATTCCCCATGAATAAACGTGAAAACACTACTTTTAACATCAATTCTCGGGGTCTGAAAACCACATTACATTAGAACTAACACACAATGAAATAATGACCGAATCATAGCCTTGTAACAAAGTTAACAAAGCTGACCCTAAACAGTGCTCCTTCAGAAGGGCTTACTCTCGACCTTAAGATGAGAGCCAGAGTTGTCAAACCAGGTAACTCCCAAGAGTTTTCAAGCTCTATAGACTCCCCAGTCTAAGAAAGTATTCCAATAATAATAATAAAGTGGGCAGCCTTAAAAATCAACTTACTTTTTAACAAAATTCCTGGGCCTCTTCCCAGAGCTATTCATTCCACCCGTGACATTTTCACAGACTTCATTATCTGTTTTCCCACTCCCTAACACATCAGAGACTGTAAATTAGAAGGCACCAGCAACTGTCAGTTACAAGACAACTGTCATCTCTGCTACAGCAACCATGAATGACAGCCAACAGGCAATAAAGCAGGCAGGGAACTCTAAAATTGGAGCTTCAAGTAAGGTTGTGATGACAACAAGTAACTCCCTCCCCCCCATACGTGCTCACATGCCAGAGCACTTATTCACGTCTCAGAACAAATGACATGCACACATTGGTGGCCCACAACCATTAGACACCCACTTTATTGGCAGTTTTACAGAGGGATGAAAAACCGCAAAATGGTGAAATTCAAACGTCCATGTGAAATATATGAATTTATGTCCCTCTAAATAAGTGGTAAATCTGGGCCAGCAAGATGTCTCAGCAAGTAAAGGCACTTGCCAAAAAGGGTGAAGGAAGCAAATCCACAAAGCTGTCCTCTGACTTCCACAAACGCCATGGCAAGCCCCACCACATACATACATTTTGTGCAAACACAAACACACAGAATAATAAATAAATCTTTTAAAAATTAAGTCAGTGGCCAGGCAGTGGTGGCACACACCCTTAATCCCAGTACTTGGGAGGCAGAGGCAAGCAGATCTCTGTGAGTTTGAGGCCAGCCTGGTCTACAAGAGCGAGTTCCAGGACAGCCAGGGCTGTTACACAGAGAAACCCTGTCTCGAAAAAACCAAACCAAAACAAAACAAAATTAAATCAGTATTTTTCAACTAAGTGAGAGAGGCAGATTTTGCCCTTAGGGAACAGCAATGTCTAGAACCACCATGAGACCGTAACTGTGACACCAAGCATCCTACAACACAATAAATGGTCTACTCTAACTGTCAAGAACGCTCTCAAGCCACAGGCTAGTTGCTGGGATTCAGTTAGGAACTTGCTAAATATCTGTCCCTTGAAACACATGCCAGAGGAGCTTTGGTTGATGGGCATAAAGCCCCTCGCTTTCCAATTTAGCAGACAATAATTGGTGTGATTGTTTTTCAAGGGGAGAATGCTTCTTAAACAAATCTTTTTTAAAAATACACAAAATTAATATACCTGCCACTTTATAATGTGTAGATGGAAGGCTCCTCTAAGACCCCTAGAATTCTGCTGAGTAGGAAAAATATGGACTGATATTAAGACTACTATTGTGGACACCGGATAGCCACATAATTAAAGGAATATGCTGGGTTCTCTGTAAACAGTGACTTCTGTAGGAATTTCCATTCCTGACAAGTACGGACACCCAAAACCTTCCTGAATTCTCTGGAAACCCATGATCCATGTGTTGGCATAAGTTACAGTGAGCCCCCTGCTCTGCTGAAACTAGTAGTCTAGTGGAGACAGTGTTTTAAAAATTTTAATATGTGTTATAAAAATATAGTATCCATTGCCAACAAAGGGCAGTTCCACAGAGAAAAGACACAGAACGCAGTTGGGCCTCTTATTTCTAAGAAAACCCTTCTTGATACTGCTCCCTAAGCTACAGGAGAAAATCTGGGAGTTCTGAGGGACCTCAAAGAAAAACTGGGGTTGCATGAAAGCCTCCCGTGGACTTCAAAAGCAGAGAGAAGGCAGACTGTGCAGAAGTAACAACCACGAAGATATCCAACCTATCACAGCTCTTTCTAAACACTTGCTCCAAAGCCGAGGTTTAAAAGCCTCTGCCTTCTGAGCATAAGCTGTTTTCTCAACCAGACTTGAACTGGGAGAGGACAGCAGATGACAGACCGCAGTGAGAAGCCTATGTGACATGAGCCCACCCACCTAAGGGCACACCCCTCCCGGATTCTACCCGCCGAGAAGTCCGGTCCTCGCCTGTCCGAGGTTGCCACCGCTCCCGACCCCCAGGAGTGTCTCAGCCAGCCCCACGACCACCGCCACTGCCAAGGAGGGCGACCCCTTCCCCAGCCCTGGGTCCACGTTAACCGTGGCCCGACGTCATCAGACCACAGCGTGAGGAGAGGCTGCCCACGAGAGTCGCCGGTCAGCCCGAGCCTCGTGGGGCCAGGACGGCCCGCGGCCCGGGGTCAAGGGCCACCTCACACCTTGCCACCAGCCGAAGACTGCGGTTGTGGGGCCCGGCGCTCCACCCCGGGGTCCGCGGACCCCCACAGGGCGCAGCTCAGCTCCCGCCCATCAGGACGCGAAGCCGGTACCTGAGAGGGAGCGGAAGAGGCGCGAGGCCGGCAGCAGCAGGTAACATAGGCATGACGCGATCATGGCCGGCAGCCTGCCCACGCCGCCGCCCCTCCACACTGCCGCACACCCGTCTCCCTCTGTTCGGTTCCGCCCCGCACCACCCGGGCTCCTCCCCCCACGCCGCCAAGGCTCTGCCTCGAGCCGCCCGGGCTCCGCCCCCACGCTGCCCAGGCTCTGCCTCGAGCCGCCCAGGCTCCGCCCCCACGCTGCCTAGGCTAAGCCTCGAGCCGCCCTGGGCTCCGCCCCCACGCTGCCCGGGCTTTGCCTCAGGCCGCCCCAGGCTCCTCCCCTCCACACAGCCCAGGCCCCGCCCCAGGTCATCGCTTCAACAACAACTTTATTGGGAGTAAGGGGGCGGGGGAGCGGTTGCGAGGAGAGGGGCTTACATGGCAACGGAACAGCCGGGCCTGAAGCCCGTTACTCTGTATGCTAACTTTAAAAGTTCATTTAAATAAATAAATATAAATAATAATGTTAAGGGGCTTGTTGGAGGCTCTAAGGTATCTTTAAGGGTCCACTGTTTTATCCTGACTTCTGCCACTATCTATGTGTGGAACACCGCATGCCTTTTTTAACCCTTTCCTCATCTGTAGTCTGAAAAACTGGACATTTCACTAAGTCATCTGACTATACCTTCTGTAACCAGCTCTTCTGAGCCAAGAAGGCAGGGAACAATTCTTCCTCATTCCCACACCTCTTCCCGACTTTACTGTCCAGCTCAGATTCTAGGTCACAAATGGAATCCCTCCCTTGCTTTGGGCACATAAGATTTTTACTTCCCCCACCTGTTCCAAATGGGTTATGGGGAGAAGCTGTGTCCTGTTGGGAGGGAGATATGGAGGGAGGGAAGACGCCACAAGAGCACGGACCAAGACTGAACGGCGGGTGGGTAGTGTGTTTAACACGAGGTAAAAATGATCTGGCCCAACTGGAATGAAAGAAGGTCTCCTCAACACCAGGAACCAAGTATGGCTACAGGTGTGTTCACCCTGCATCTCTATTGTGCCTAATACTAGGTCAGTGTGGTAGTTTAAATAAGGTGGTCCTCATCAGCCTCCAGCATCTGAATAGCTGATACCCAGCTGGTGGCTGTTTGGGGAAGGTTAGGATGTGTGGCCTTGCTGGAGGCAATATGTCATCGCTGGAGGCTGGCCCTGAGGTCTCTAAAGACTCAATGCTATTTTCAGTTTGTTCTCTTGGCTGCTTGCAGCTTGAGATGGGAGCCATCAGCTCCCATTCTACTGCATGCCCGCTGCCTGCTGTCTCTGTTCTGATGTGGACTCTTGTCTCTCTGGAACTGTACACTTCAAATAAATCCTCCCTTCTGTAAAATGTCTCGGTCAAGGTGTTTTGTCACAGTAACAGGACACTGAAGCTGGGCATAGCAGGCCACTCTCTAGACAGAGGCAGGTGGATCTCTGAGTTCTAGGCTAGCCAGAGCTACAAAGACCTTGTCTCGAACTAAATAAGACAGCCAGTCCCATAGAAGGGACTAATGACTGGATAAAGTGTGTGTCGCTGAAACGAAGGCCAGTCCTTCCATCAAGTCTGTGCTAACCAAAGACCTCTCTGAACTGCTCTTTCCCTGTCTATTACACGGTCTTCTGCCTCAGCCGTGACCTAAAGAAGAAAGGACCACATTATACACCCAGTTCCAGTACCCAGTGTCTGAGCTGTGCCATTTCCAATTTGTGGCTGGAGCTTTGGCTGTTCGGGGAAGCCCTCTGGGGAATCACCAGAGCCTGGACCAGCTGGATACATCATAACACTGAAGGGCTGAAAGGAAGAAGAAGGAGAGAGTCAGTGATGTGGCCTTCCTGAGATTCCCACCATGTCATTTGCTTGCAACAGCAACAGCAGCAGCAACGGCGGCAGCAGCAGCAACAGCAGCAGCAGCAGCAGCAACACTCACCCCTTTACCTGAGATGCACTCCAGCAATCTGAAGGTTGCGGAGCCATTCATCAGTCAGCACACAACCATTAGAACTACCTAAGGAACCCCAAGGTCCAGCCCATTCCTTCAACATCCCTTAAATAAACTCTCCACTTTCTCCCGAGATCTATCTGCACGCCCAAGTTTCGATTCAGACCAAAAATCAAGGGCTATGCTTTTTGCGAAGCAACGGTTCTTCCATCTACTTGAAAAATGTCTTTAAAGTACAGACAGTCTAGGCCCTTAGACACTCATCAGGTTGTTTTAAGATAGGAAGCTTTGGGGGCTGGAGAGAGAGATGACTCAGAGGTTAAGAGCACTGGCTGCTCTTCCAGAGAACCTGGATTCAATTCCCAGCAACCACATGGTGGCTCACAACCATCTGTAATGAAATCTGGCGCCCTCTTCTGGCCTGCAGGGATACATGCAGGCATAACACTGTGTACATAATAAAGCTAATTAATTAAACAAATAAACAAACAAAGCTTCTGCTGAAAGAACTATCCTCACCTGGGCTGCCAGGACACAACTGTGGGCACAGTAATGCCAGCTAGTTGATGCCACACCCTTTCAGAAGATTTCCCTGGAGCAGTGAAGCTAGGCTTCCCTCTTCGTTTCCTGACTTATAATTGGTTACTTCATTTAGAAGGTGAAGGGTGATGGGAGAGTCACACAAGCTTTGGATTTTGATCCCTGGAGCTCAGACCCTTGTTCTGCTGTTTCCTCCCCATGAAGCCTCTGGGGTTTCCCATCCTCTTGGAGCCTCCGTTTCCTCACCATGCTGAGCCAGAGTTGGTTCTCAATGTTTTTTTCTTCTTTTCTTTTTCTTCTTCATTTTCTCAAATAGGGTCTCATCCCAGAAAGACTTTGAACTTGTTCCATGTATCCAAGGATGACTTTGAACTTTGGCTCCTCCTGCCTCTGTCTCCCGAGTGTTGGGATTACAGATTTGCACCCCCACTGCGGGTATGCTTTGGTGGGAATCAAACCTGGGGTTTTGTGAATGCTAAGGGTCTATTGGGTTTTTTAAACTCGGAAAAAAAGTCATCCACAACTGTGAATGTTGGGTCTTCTTCCATAATCCCTGGCTAAAATACAGTTGCTTCTCTCCAGACTGTAATACTGGATTACCAAATGAGCCAGTAACTATAGATTCCATATATGATTTAAATACAAATTTCCCATCTGGGCTGATAATGCTTCCTCAAAGAGCCATAGACCCAAGAAAAACCCCAACACCAGACAGACATAAGCAGCTATCTTTTCTGTTGTTGGTCGGGATTGTTCAAGAGACTCTCCCAACTGCTGTTGTCCTTGGGTTTCCCCCCAAGATGTGGAAGGTAAGTCCCTCATGCTGATGACACCGTGCACTCAGATACGGGACCCAGAGGACCTGAGCTGGATCTGCCCTGAAATCCTCTTTTCTGAGAACTAGCTTTCGTGGAACCAGAAGGCGCCATGCAAGCTTCCAAGAAGGGACGTGACCACAGCCTATATATGTGTGTTCCGCACAGCCAATGACACCCGTGATCCACAGTTCCTCAGCCGAAGGAAAATTACAAGCGTCATGTTCACTGTGTGCAGCTTCATCTCGAGAGAAATAATCTGTCATTCACCTCAGCAGTGGGAACCATGGCAATGAGAGGAGCACGTGCCTTCTCCATTAGCATGGTTTCAAGGTGCATAAACCTGCCCCTCAGTGGAAGAGAAGGATTTTGCAATAATTCAACTTGGTACATGTGGGAGTTGGCTGCCTATAACCTTTCTGTCACGCTTCTGCCAATTACCTGCAGGAATGTAGAAGTTACTGACCAAGGCCCCAAGAGTGCTTCCCGACCCACCCAAAAAAAAAAAAATGTGAACCACATGGGTAATTTAATTTTTTATCTTAGTGAGCCAAAGAGATAGGGCAGTAGTTAAGAGCAGTGCCCACTTATCCAGAGAATATGCCAGCTACATGGCAGCTCACAACTGTCTATAACTCCAGTTCCAGGGAATCCAATGCCTTCTTCCAACCTCTGTAGACACCTGGCATGCATGTAATGCACACCCATACATGGAAATAAAACATCTGTAAACATAAAATAATAACAATAGTGATTTTTTAAATTTATACTAGAGAGAACTAGAGAGGCAACTCAGCAGTTAAGAGTATTGGCTGCTCTTCCAGAGGATTAGGATTCAATTCCCAGCACCTACATAGTGGCTCACAACCATCTATCTGTAACATCCTTCTTCGGGCCTCTGCAGGCACCAGACATACAAATGGTACACAGACATAGATTCCACTGAGGCATCCATACACATAAAATAAAACAAAAGGGAAAATGTACACTAGAGACTTGGGGTGTAACTTGGTAATAAAGTGTTTGCCTAGTATGTGGTGGTGCACACCTTTAATCCCAGCACGCAAGAGGCAGAGACAGGCACATCTCTGAGTTTGAGGCCAGCCTGGTCGTTTACACAGCGAGTTCCAAGACAGCCAAGACTACACAGAGAAACCCTGTCTCAAATAACCAAGAAAACAAAAACAAAAACAACAACAAAGAACCTGTGTTCAATCCCAAGCATCACACAAAGGAAATGAAAAACATAAGTAAATAAAGCAAGTGAAATTAGTTTTAATAGTCTTTAATTCAACCCTTTAGATAAAAATAGTCTTTAATTCAACCCTTTAAATTTTAAAAAAAGCCTACAGTTTATATTTTTAAATAAGGGGCTAATACTTATTTTTGTACTTTGAAATCTAGTATGTGCATTAGCTAGAATCACATCTCAATTTGAAGCAGCAACATTCCAAGGGCCAAAGAGCGACAATGAGTTAGTTAGTGGCTTCTGTATTGAATCTGCAACGATCTATCAAATGAGCTCAGCCTCTCTGAGTTTGAGGCCAGCCTGATCTATGAAGCAGGTTCCAGGACAGCCAGGACTGCACAGAGAAACCGTGTCTCAGAAAAACAAACAAACAAACAAACAAGCGAAACAAAGCACCTTGCTTCTCTGAGCCTCGTGTTCCCTCCAGCATCTTGGAATTAATGACTAGATGTCCTCAAAATGATCCAGACTAACATTAGTACATTTGGTCAATCTCTCAGCCATGACACCAGGTCTCCATTAGCCATGTCTCAAGTTCAGTGTCCAACAGCTTCCCATGTCTGCCCTCTGACTTTCTACCCTGCCCAGTTCCTTGGCTCTTTGGAGACCGGCTCCCCATCAGCTTTCAAGAAGTGGAACCACCAAGATAAACTCCTCCATACTATCACAACAGTGTGTGAGACATGACCCGGAGCCACCTCTCCCGGGTTGCCTTGCCTCCCAACACTGTGGCTGGCCCTTTCACCAAGCTCAGGACCTGTGTCCCTCTCCCAGAGATGGCGCCCCCATTCCTTTTCCCACTGAGACCTCACATCAGTTCTTAGGCACATTCGGTCGTTCAGTCGTTCCTACATTGGGACACTTTCGTCTCCTGGCTATCCCTCTGCATTCTCTGCCGTCTGTACTTCTTTACCTCGCGTTGACACACATTTCTCTGACATATATATTCCATCACTCCACTGAGCCTTCTTCCCTAACGTTCCCTCCGACTTCCCTGTTGAGGACGTTGGGGAGCTGTAGAAAGGACACATCCCAGGCCTTATTGGTTCCTGGTTATGATGTAATTGCACATGCTTTCCCAGCCTGGTTTCTGCAATGCTCGTTTTCCTTCTGTCTCTGTGGCCATTCTATCCTCCTGCTTTCGCTGCGTCCCTCTGAGTACCCTTCTTTCGCTGCTACTGTGCCCTGGACTTCGCTTTCAGCCTCTTTTCTCCTACCCTACAGTCTCTCCTTCGAGAAATTTCTACCACTTTAATAGCTTCAAACACCATTCATAAATGACAGCTCTCACACTAGTGGAAGGTTTTTGTGGAGCAGAGGATTCAGTTACTCTTTCATTCATTCATTCATTCATTCATTCATTCTTTCTTTCTTTCATCTTTGTGACAGGGTCTCATATATCCAAGGCTGGCATCGAACTCACTGTGTAAGCCAAGATGACCTTCAACTTCAGGATCCTCTACCTCCACTTCCTAAGTGCTGAGATTACTGGAAGAAGCCACCACAGCCAGCTTCATACATTGCTGGGATTCAAACCCAGAGACTCATAATATACATGCCGACCAATTGAGTTCTACCAATTGAACATGCATGACTCTCATGTCTTTTTCCCCAAGTTCTTTTCCTGGCTCATGAACCAATCCTTCTGCCTACAGGCCTCTTCAATGGATGTCCCAGGGATAGATAACTCACAGGCTCAATGTACTGAAAGTTCACTCTTTACCTCCGATCTGTCATCTTGTCCCACAAACCCCACTGCTCCAGTTTCTTTTGTCTGAATAGCAATCATTTATTGAGTTACCCTGTCTCCTACAGTGTGTCTCTTCTCTTTCGCTTTTACTCTTGAGCTCACCGGAGTCCAAGTGGCTTGATCTCCTTTGCATCTAATCAATCCACCTCATCCTTCATCCACTCCTAACTGGTGCTTTAATCCATGTTGCATAGTGCACTCAGAGCACACTTCCCACTCTCCATTCTGCAAGACCCACTAGGTCATTCTGCTGCTTAAAAATCTTCCTGCAAAGCTGCGTTGATGTCAGGATGTAAGTCTGATGGCTTGGTACAGCATGGGGGACTCCTCACCTTCCCAGCTCCTTTCTCAGAATGCCCTTCCACAATGGGACTCACACCCCAGCCTTCACGTGCTGAGATGGCTTCGTCACTACTTTAGCCAGCATTAATTAAATATTCCTCCCCAGCCTCATCCACTTACCTGGCTGCTGTCTAGTGGATCTTTGATTCCCAGCCTAGGCATCCTTTCCTCAGCATCTCAGATCTCCACCACTCACACAGCACACAATCCTGCTCCTAGTACAGACCTGCGGTCCCTCCCGTTTGCCCCTGTTTACTCTTCTACCCTGGACTCCATTCAGTCACTGTATTCGTCTGTCTGTACCCTTCAGCAGACTGCATACTCCATGAGGTCCCCTCCCATCCCCATCACCCTGCCCAGTGTCAGGGCACTCCGTAGCTGAATGTGGCTTGGATATGAAATGTTCCCTTATGTTCCTTTGTTTGAAATGTGTTCCCAGCTGGTGTTGCTAGTCTGGAAGGTTGCAGTGCCTACAGGAGGTGGGACCTAACTGCAGGAAGTCTGGCATCAGAGGTTGGCCGTAGAGGTTTTATGATCAGCCCCTATCTCTTGTCCTCTCTCTGCTTCCTGAGTACAGGCACGTGATCGGCCTCCTCTCACTCCTGACACATGCTACCCCCTGCCGTAACGAACCGTACCTCTTCTTGAACTGTGTGAGCCAAATAAACCCATTCTTAAGTTGTCATTTTTGTCACACCAATGAGATAAGTAATCGATTCAACTCCCCCCATATGTGAAATTTTATCATTTAAAACTATCATTAAAAAAAATCCTAAGGCTAGGCTTAGTGAGCAAACATAATGACTTGAGTTTGGATCCCCAACACCCACATAAAAAGCCCAGTGTATCAGTGCATCCCTGTAATCCCGACACTGTTAGGTGAAGACAGGAGGATCCTGGGGGTGGGGGTCACTGGCCAGTCAGTGAGCTCTAAGTTCCGTGAGAGACCCTGTATCCAAAATAAATAAATGGTGGGAATGGGCTGGAGAGCTGGTTCAGTGGTTGAGAGCATGCACTGCTCTTACAGAGGACTTGGTTCCCAGCACCCACATCAGGAGCCTCATAGCTATCTGTAAATCCAGCTCCAGAAGCTCTGGTGCTCTCTTGTGTCCTTCAAAGGCACTGCATGCACATGTACAAATCCACACACTGACACACACACATATACACATTTAAAAAAAAAAAAAGATGGAAAGCAATGGAGCATTAACCTCTGGTCACACACACACACACACACACACACACACACACACACACACACACACATACACACACACGTAGCATCAACAGCAACAATAAAGACCATGCAGACACGATTGCCTACGATTATAATTCCAGTTCTTAGGAGGATGAAACATGGCAAACACCATGAGTTCAAAGCAAACCTGTGTTACGTAGCAAGACCCTGTATTAAAATAAATTTTTGGCATAATATCAGACATTATTATAACTAAGACAACAACTTTTATTCCTTTCTTTTTTATTTTTTATTTTATTTTATTTTTTTGAGACAGGGTTTCTCTGTAGTTTTTGGTGCCTGTCCTGGAACTAGCTCTTGTAGACCAGGCTGGCCTCGAACTCACAGAGATCCGCCTGCCTCTGCCTCCCAAGTGCTGGGATTAAAGGTGTGTGCCACCACTGCCCGGCTATTCCTTTCTTAGGCTATATTTCCTCCTAATGTGACTTCTGCTTACTTCCTTCAGTTAATCCAGTATTCTCAACCTGTGGGTTGACAACCTCTAGGGGTTGCATATCAGATATCCTGCATATCAAATATTTACATTATGATTCATAACCACAGAAAAATTATAGTTATAAAGTAGCAACAAAGGTAATTTTACGGTTGAAGGTCACCACGACATGAGGAACTGGATCAAAGGGTCACAGCGTTGGGGAGGTTGAGATCCAGAGCTCAAACCCTTCGTCTCTGTTCTCTTTCCTCTAAGAAACCAGGCCTGCCTTCCTGGATCATCTTATCTAATTGCCCTCAAATTCTCTTTCCTAAGGAACCAGATGAGACGTAGTTTGGGTTTTCTAGCATTCTGAAAGCAACCGTAGGCCATGCCTAAAAGTGGGCTGAAATAACTGTGTGTCAACAAAACTTATAAAAACAAGCCATGGTCCAAATTTAGCTCGTGAACTACGTAGTTCACAAATCCTGAACTACATCACTTGAACACAAATCTTTCTCAGCCAAGAACTATGGTTGCCCCAGAGAGAAACCACCTTGTGGGGTTCTGACCCAGAAGTCATTGCAGAGGCAGCATGGGCTCTGAAGCCAGACAGAGCCCACTTACATCCCCACTCTGTCAGCTACTTGCTTTGGGACTTTGGACCAGTTACTTAATCCTTCCTTCTGTCAGTCTCCGCATCTGCAAAATGGGAATAACAGAGGCGCTGACGGCTGAAACAATAGACGCGCTGGAGCAGCTGGAATACATTAAAACATAGAAAGTCCATGGAGCAGAGCGTGGTGATCATCGGGGCTATAGAAATGACAGCGCGTAGGCCACAACGGACTCCCTCTGCTTTAAACCTCACCGGTGAGCAGTGAGCAGGAATCCTGGTAGTGAAGGAGGAAATTGGGGAGTGTCTCTGTGATTAAGAGTACTGGGATGCCTGATATTCTTGGTTGTCAACTTGCCTGCATCTGGAATTCCCTACACATCTCTCACAGGTATACCCGGGGACTGTGTTTTCAGTACCTGCGATGGCTATTCCAGATGTAGTAAAGTTGACAACCAAGAATATCCATCACAAGCACAAGCTGGAAAAGCAAGACTACCTGAACTCTAACCCCTGGCACCTACATGAAAACCAAGCATGGCCATGCATGCCTATAACCCCAATGTTGGGAGGCTGGTGGTCCTGGGAGCAAGTTTGCCAGTCAATCTATCCTCAAACAAAACAAGCCATCAAAGCTTCAGATTCAGTGAAAGATTCCACTAAAACAAACAACAAGAATACTAGTGGGGGATGGAAAGATTGCTCAGTAGTTAAGAGCACTGGCTACTCTTTCAGAGGACCCATGTTCCATTTCTAGCCCTAATAGAACATCAATCTGTAACTCCAGTTCCAAGATGCCTGCCCTACCCAGTCATGCAAGCAACACATAGACCTATATGCAGACAAAACATCCATAATACATAAAATAAAATAAAATAAAATAAAATAAAATAAAATAAAATAAAATGGAGGGCAATAGAGTAAGACTCCTGAAGCCCCTAGCCCCTGCCCTGTCCTCTGCATGCATATGTGAGGGGAGAAAAAGAGAGAGAGAGAGAGAGAGAGAGAGAGAGAGAGAGAGAGAGACAGAGACAGAGACAGAGACAGAGACAGAGAGAGAAGAAAAGAGAAGGTTATCCTTATCTTTTTGGTTTGGTTTGTTTTGGTGTTTGGGTTTGGGTTTTGGAAACAGGGTTTCTTTGTAGCTTTGGAGCCTGTCCTGGAACTAGCTCTGTAGACCAGGCTGGCCTTGAACTCAAGAGAGATCCACCTGTTTCTGCCTCCCGAGTACTAGGTTTAAAGGCGTGCGCCACCACAGTCTGGCCCTCATCTTTTTAAAACCAGCTGTGTGTGTGTGTGTGTGTGTGTGTGTGTGTGAGAGAGAGAGAGAGAGAGAGAGAGAGAGAGAGAGAGAGAGAAGGCTAGTGCCACAGCACACACGTAGAAATCAAAGGACAGCTTCCAGGATTCCAGTCTCTCCTCCCACTATGTGGGTCCCAGGGATCTAACTTAGCCCCATCAGGCTTGGTGGCAAGAGCTTTTAACCACTGAGTCATTTCATAGCCCAATTATCACCCTGTTCATACTTGACATCCAAACCTTGCCCCAGAAAATGGTCCTCTTTGATGTATTCCAAAATCATAGCAGCCTGCTCTATGAATTACCTGCAGCATCAGCTCATCTCCCAGAAGCCCTCGGGCCCGCCTGCGAGCACTGTAGGGGACGGTCTCACAAAGTGGCCTTCTAAAGCACGGTGGTTCAATTGACGGCACAATGCAGCACCCTGAGGTTTGGTTTGGTTTGAAACTAGAGTGCAAGGTGGCCTTGACCTTGTGATCCTACCAGCTCTACTTCCTGGGTATTGGGATCACAGGCAAGGGCCACCAGGCCTGGCTGGTTATGACACAAAACCAGGGCACAACTTCAACAATGAAGGAAAATGATGGGAACGCTTGAATGGGGAGAGTCCTTTTAGGGGCTGTGCTGAGACCATTGAGCAGGCGCGAATGACCGTCTGCCTCATGCGCAAAGGTCAGCTCAAAAGTCTGACGACCTGAGTTCAGTCCCCAGAATCTAGGGAAAGGTGCAGATGTGGTGGAGAACATCTGTAACTCCAGCACTCCTGTGGTGAGCTGAGGAGACGGGAGAATTGGTCTGTCTCATGGACCAGCCATCTGGAGCACAACACAGTGTTCAACACAGAAACGAGAATCCCGGCCTCCCAAACAAGATGGAAGAAGAGAACCGACGAGAAGTCCTCTTGCCTACACATACACACCCGTGACTATCATTTTCCCAAGCCAGATTTCTAGATCTTCACCTAGTCAATGGCAAGGGGGACTGTCACCAATCTTCCCCCATGTCTTCCAGCCACTGACCTGACCGTTGATGTTCTGAAGCCTTTACCAAAGAGCAGCAGACAAGCCCTCAGGTTCTCTTGACACCACGCAGCAAGCGAACTTCAGCTCCACATGGGAACACAGCTGAGCACGGGAATCCCGGCTGAGCGTGGGAATGCTGGCCTCCAGGTAAACAGACTGGGGGTCCGGCTCGACCAATGGTGTGGCAGCAGCAAGCCGGAGTGATAGAATGCAAGCTTGTGGGGTTTTGCTTTCGTCCTGCTGCTCCAAGGGTGAGGATGCTCTCCCAAGGGTGCAAGCCAAAAAGAAGAACGGGGCAGAAGAAAACCGACTTCACCCATCACTGATATACTTTGTACCTGAAGCGCAGCCACCTTGGGAGAAAAACATGGTGGCGGCGCTTCACGGTCACCTGACTAAGAGCCTTGGGTTTGGTGCTGACTCAGAGGGAAATAGGCTGTTACTCAGAGGTCCCCCCACAACACCCGAGCTCTCACAGCCAAGTCTGGGCTTGGACCCAGCGAACATATGAGAAAAGATGACCACTAGAGCCACCCAAAGGGCGGGAGGCCTGCTGTTGCCGGGTCCACCCTCGAGGATCACAATGACCACATGAGATCATGGAATGTTGAGGTTAAAAGGAAAGTGACTCTTACATCACAAAGTCATAAGTGGGTGGCCATCCTTTTTGACTGCAATCTGGGGGAATAGAGCTCTACCATTGTCCCCAATGAGCCCCAGGCCTAGCTACCTCCCCCAGACAGAGTTGGAGGCAAATCCATGCAGGCCGGATTCCCACCAAAGCTGGCTCTCCTCCAGGCTTGCTGGGATGAAAAACTAGCTACAGGTTCCCTTGGGATTCGCCCCGGAGAGGGCAGTGCACATAATTTGAAACAGAACTGAATGGACAGGTGTGGATCTTAGGGAAGCAGCCACCAGGGGACAAGAAGCTGTCACCAGCCCCCAAGAGAGTCCTGGCAGCATGGACTATTTTGATGATGAGCCTCTTGAGTCTGAGACCAAAGGTGAAAAGCCCCCCCATCTCTCTCCCCATCTCTAAGTGATCAGGTAGACCCCCCCCCCAAATCCCTCCTTCTCCCTGAGTCTCTGCAATGGAGATGGTGTGTTACGTTAGCGGCAGGGTTAAAAACCACTCGAATACAGTGAGTTGTGGTGCTGGACTTGGCTCTTAAGAGCTCTAGCCAATGTCAGTTTTCATTTTGTGGACTGGTTGACATCACACTGACAGTTAGAAGCCAGCCATATTGGGAACATTCACACCACATGAATTGACCAACGATGGTTAGTTTGCCTGCATCCCCCTGGTTGAGTGGAGTTCTAAAACTTGTTTGAGGGGCTGGAGAGATGGATCAGCCCTAGAGAACTTTAGTTCCATTCCCTGGAATTCAATAACCTGTAAGTCAACTCTAGGGTACTCAGCGCCGTCTTCTGGCCCCCATAAGTAACTGCAAGCGCACATTTCCACACTCCTCCCAGCATACGTTTCTTTCTCCCTTCCTTTTCTTCCCTTCCTTCCTTCCTTTCCTTCCTTTCTTTCATTGTCTGAATTATAAAGAAACCAAGACTCAGAAACATGCCCTTTCTTTCAGAGCACAGGGTAGCAGTCTGGGCAGCTCAGCTGCTGAGTGGTCTCTAACCACCCCGTCACTGTTACTCAAGTTAACTCGTGTGGAAACTTGTCACAGAGGTCTGAGGATAAACACTGGGACTTAGCTCTGTTGGGGAAAAAAAAAAAACGAAGACACACACCTACTTGGGATCATTAAGAAGTCCGCCATCCTAGAACCTAAATCATGAAGGTGGGGGAGGGGCACGCAATGCTCAACTCACTCAAAGTAGATGGATGGGTAGTCATGTATGAAATCCTCAAAGAATAAAAATAAATAAAACCGACAGGTAAGGGAGAGAGAGAGAGAGAGCAGGCTGGCCCTGTCTGCCAGGCCTTTGGGAAGCACCCGTGTGACTTCTTGAACCCCTAAGGCCTGCTGGGGTCAGTGGATTCATCTCTGAGTCTTGGGTGTGGCTTTCAGGAGCCCAGTGAAGAAGCCACATTCAGGAAGTGCAGGCACCAGTGTGAAGGAGGCGCTGCTACTCTCAGCAGAGCCTCGTCCCGTGAAGACAAGAGTGCTTAGCTCATAGCAATGGACTTCAGCTCCGGAGACATCTTCAAGCCTCTCCTTCATAGGCCTAGAAACAGTGCTGGACGTGAGCGAAGGGAAGCGAGACCAGCTTCCTGGAAATCTGACTGTCTCCTCTGCTCCCTGAAGCCTACCCCTGCCTGTTTCCTTGGCCTCTGATCCCAGTCCTCACCTGTCTTGCCCTTCACCTACCTCCCAGCGGCACAGTGTGTGACCATGAAGTACTTTGGCACACATCCTTTTACCATAACGAGTAACTAACTCAACAACAGACCCCAAAATCCTTCCATGCAAATCATAAGGGAGGAGTGTGACCAGGGACCCCACCAAAAGCAGGCAGATCAGCGAAGGGGACTGGAGCTGCCCGTTGACCAGGGACACGGGACTCCATCAATTCAACCATATGGACATCTTTTGTTTTGCTTTGTTTTGTTTTTGTTTTTTTGAGACAGGGTTTCTCTGTAGCTTTGGAACCTTCCTGGAACTCATTCTATAGACCAGGCTGGCCTCGAACTCACAGAGATCCTCCTGTCTCCTCCTCCCGAATGCTGAGATTAAAGGCAAGCGCCACCACCGTCCGGCTTCATATGGAGATCTTATAGAAGGGGGTCTCCTCGTCAGGGCTGCTATGTGAGCTGTGGGAGAAAGGCTGTAAGCAGGACCTGGGAGGCAGAGGAGGGAGGCAGAGACTAAGGGGAGTCGGTGGTAGGTGTCACCCAATGGACCACAGGTTTAATTCCTGGAATG
The DNA here is from genome assembly GCF_982192425.1 of Myodes glareolus. Lineage (NCBI taxonomy): Eukaryota > Metazoa > Chordata > Mammalia > Rodentia > Cricetidae > Myodes > Myodes glareolus. The sequence continues at coordinate 39,241,503 of NC_142036.1, read as the reverse complement.
GGATGGGATTTTCTTCCAGATGAGACAGAAACTGCGCCAACACTGCAGAACAGCGATGACACCCTGTACTGCGAAGCTGAAGCCCCTGCCAGTGTTGAGAAAGAGAAAACCACCAGGGAGAACTCAGAAACCGACTTGGAAATTGAAGGTGAGGTAATAGCTGAATAAAGGTAGTTGGCCAACCAACTTCCTCAGAAACTGGAGAGATCTGGTCCCACCAGAGTGTTCTTCTCTGTCCTATTGAAAGACGGGGGTGGGAAGGCTTATGCTATGTTCTAGACTACCTGCTCCTCCTAGTTGGCTAGGGACCACACAGGACCTTCTGAGCAGGTTGTTGTTACAATCTAAAGCAACACACAGAAGTTTCTGGTCTTTAAATCTCTCCCATGTGGCTGTGTGTGTGTGTGTGTGTGTGTGTGTGTGTGTACAAGTCCAGTTGCTTTCACAGAGACCGGAGGCATCAGATAACCCCCTGGAGTTGAAGTTACAGACAGTTGCAGGTCTTTTGACATGGGTTCTAGCAGCTGAATTCAGGTCTTCTGGAAGAGCAGTGTGTGCTTTTAACCTCTGAGCTACCTCTCCAACCCCACCTTACTCTACTTCACCCCACCCCATGTGACTCTTACATAATTTTTTCATAGTCCAAGAAGGTGGACTTTATTACATCTTTTCTAAAAAGGAAACCGTGACTTAAAGATTGTGAGAGTCACCGAAAGCCACTAAGAGCTGGCCAGGGTTCCACAAGCAGCTGCCACGTTTGACCTGTCTTTGCTATTCAGTGTTCCCTGCAGTACCCTTGAGCGACTCTGCTACCCTAACCATGTGACTTTCCGGTCACCTGAGAGCTCTCGTTTCTCCTGCTTCAGAGTCCCAAGCTTTGTCACAACAAATCAAACATTCCTGGTTACCCCAGCTGATGGAGCCGCAGCAGACACTGTTCTCGCAAACAGCACCGTCAGCCTCCCTCTCTTCCCATTATCCCCAAGAAGAGGGGTACCAAGAAGGATTATCTGTGCATCTGTGAAGTAAGGGGAGAATGATACTGGTCCCACTGGACGGGAGCAGCCTTCAGCTTCCTAGCTTGGTCCAGTCTGAGACACCCTTCCTCTCTGTGCCTTTTGTTTTATTGAGGCAAGGTTTCATGTAGTCCGGACAGACCTTGAATTCCCTACATCGCCAAGGATGACTTTGACCTCTTGAACTCCCAGCCCCAAGTGCTGAGATTCCGTCTGTGAATCCTTATCCCCACCCTCTCGTGTGTTCTTGAACGTGGGTGGCACTCAGTGATTCTCAGAACCCATCAATTGGGGGAGGGCAAAGTGACCTTTACCCCCACTGTCAGCTTAGAAGACCATCCTACCAGTCAGCATGTAAATTCCCTCTTCTACTCAGACCCTGCCCCGCGGCTCCCAGTCATCCTGTGGTTCCCTTTCTTCTGTACTTTAAGGCTATTGTTAATTCTGGTTCTGACTTTCTTTCTTTCTTTTTTTTTTTTTTTTTGGAGACAGAGTTTCTCTGTGTAGCCTTGGCTATCCTGGAACTCACTCTGTATCTGTAGACCAGACTGGCCTTGCACACACAGAGATCCACCTGCCTCTGCCTCCCAAGTGCTGGGATTAAAGGCGTGCGCCATCACAGCCCAGCTGTTAATTCTGCCTCCAGCACCTCATGTCACCTATCTGGAGGACGTGACAAAGAGCAACACTGGATGTTTTGTCTGAGGCTCCTAGCTCCATCTCGTTCTCCCTCAGTCAGGAAGGCTTGATGCCCACTGACCATGGACCAGGCTGGTCTGAAGTCTAGGGAACAAAGAATCCAAGGGCTTGCAATAGAGAGATGGGATTCTCGTTCTGTTAGTACTGATCATCTGCTTGGATCTGTGTCTACATTTGTCATTGGGGACACAGAGTCTAACGTGGGAAAGTCCACCAGGATAGGAAAGCCCACAAAGGTGCAAGCTTGCTTGTTTTTGACTGATTTGAGCTAATTTGTTGTCTCGAGGCTGTTACCAGGGTTGTTCAGGTCAGGGCCCTGGTTGTTGATTACCCCAGCCCTGATAGCCTTAACTGGGTGCAGCCACCCATCCGCAATAGGTCAATTAAAGACACAACTAAGAGTGAAAAGCAAAAGAGAGAGAGAGAGAGAGAGAGAGAGAGAGAGAGAGAGAGAGAGAGACTTACTCCACGTACCCTCATTATGAAGAGGAAGAAATAAAGACACCCAGTGACCTCCCCCTGCCAAGTCCATCTTCAGGATCCTGGCATACGGTTTGGGTTTAAATAGGGGGCAAGAGGTGTGACTAGCTGGGCAATCCAAGGCCAGTGTGGTCCAGGTCGCCACCAATGTCTCTGCTCCTCTGCCCTTCAGGGTGATCTGACTGTCTGTCAGAACTGTGTGAACTCTCTGTCCAGGAGACAAGCTCCTACTCCAGCTAGCACCAGGCTTTAACCTTTTCCTGCTTCCTGCATGAGACACCTGGGAAATCCTAATTTCTGGGGGTTCATTGTTTAACTAATCTAATGGGATACAAGTGAGTCTTTAAAAAGGGGGGGCTGGTTTTTTGTTTAAGCAAGTGCTTCTCCAAATCTTTGGCAAAGCTTGATTCATGGCTCACAATTTTTTCTGGTGCTGGAAAATCAAGCCAAGGACTCACATAACTGTAACCTGGTAACTTCGCTCAACTATAAAGCAGCAGCACCGGTCACAGCTTATACTTTAAGAAGACTGGCTGGGGCTGGAGAGATGGCTTAGTAATGAAGAGTGCTGCTCTTCCAGAGGACCTGAGTTTAATTCCCAGCAACCACGTGGTGGCTCTCTACCATCTCCAACTCTGATACAAGGGGATCCAACACTCTCTCCTGGTCTCTATGGACGACAGCAAATGACAAAATGGTATCTGAAGAGCTGGAGAGGCCAATGGTTGCTGCATCCTGAAGACCTGGGTTCAGCCTTCAGAACCCACACAGAAGAGCTGACCTGGGGCTCTGCTCTTCTGCTGCCAGCACTGGGGCAGCAGAGACAGACACCCACTGGCCAGGCAGGTTAGCCTACTCAGAAAGTCCTAGGACAGGAGAAACCATCTCAAAAGCAAGGTGAAGATGCCTGAAGAATGTCCCTTGAGGTTGACTTCTAGCAATTGTGTGCACACACACACACACACACACACACACACACACACACACACAAAGTATGCATCTAAACATTTCAGTCATTGATGGAAATTGTTTTCTAATCCTAAGCCAAAACTGATTGAATAACTCTTTTGTGAAACCTGAGTCATTGTTGTTTTTCCGTCCATCACAGAGGCTGTGCTTTAATCTGCTACTGTTTCAGCCTGTAATTGGGGCCCTGCAGTTACCAGCCTACTTCTCCGGCAGCGGCCGAGCTGCTCAGGCCGAGGACTGGTGGGAATTCCTTTCCCACAGGCACTGGCTCTGTCACTGCCACCTAATATAGCTTTTAATTAAATCTCTATCGTTCTATTTATCAATAAGACTCGGGAGTCAGAGGCTGCGGTGACAACCGGCTAGCTCAGAGAGGTTGCGGAGCAACTAACTGACCTCGCATTGCTGGCATCTCCAAGAGAGAGTGTCCTTCCACTCCCTGCCCCCCCCCACGAAAAAAACATGCTACACTAAGTCCCTTCCTACTACTTCCTGTGTGTCTCTCTATCATCTTCCAGACACCCTCTGACTCTATGACTACTTTCTGCCAACAAGTTGCTAACTTGGCTTTCTGACTCAAGGTTAATTCTATTTAATTAACACAAACGCAAACTCAGTGTGATTGAATATACCACACCAAGTCAACAACTCAAACAGAAATTTTAAAAATCAAACATTTTAGTCAGGTGTGTCGTCACGCGCCTTTAATCACAGTACCTATGAGGCCGAGTCAGCTGGATCTCTGGGTACTCAAGGCCAGTCTACTCTATATAGCAAATTTCAGGACAGACAGAGCAGTGCATAAAAAGACCCTGTCTCAAAACTAAATTAAACAATTCAAATATTTTTGTATTGGACCACAACACAATTGTACTATAATCCAATCCAAAATTGTACTGATTTTATATTTACGTGCTAGGGTTGAGAAATACGAAAAGTCTCTGGTTTTCACAGTTAAACCACGTGCGTTGTTTGCTTATTTGTTTTGGTTTTGGTTTGGTTTTGATTTTTGATCTTTCAAGACAGGGTTTCTTCATGCCCCGGCTGTTCTGGAACTAGCTCTATAGCTCCAGAACTCAGAGACATGCCTGCCTCTGTCACTCCAGTGCTGGGATTAAAGGCGTGCATCACCACTACCTGGATAAAACACAGTTTTACAAGAGGGGGAGTCTTTGTATGTTCAGTAAAAAGCACTGCAGTTCCTAATATGCAAGAACCAGGAGTTGCAGCCCAGGTGCTTTGGCAGCTGTGGTGTTCTGCTGTGTAAGAGCGTGTCAAGTGCTAAGTGTACATGCTGTGTTCAGAATGAAGCCTGGGGTGATGATGCAAGATGCCACACGAACAAGCACAGCCAGAAACATGTTGGATTCATCACATGTGTGATTGTAAGCTAATTTGTGGTCATCACACCTTGAGAAACCTTTTACTGTGGCCAGTTTCTTTCAAATGTGTCCCCAACATTTGGTTACACTCTCCTGTATACCCAGCAGCACCCACAGCTGGAGAAGTTGGGTTCTAGAGCACATATTCACAAAGGCAGATCCCAGGAAAGTCTAGGCAGAAGGGCACCTCCCCTGGGGAGGTCAGGGAGCTAAGGCAGTGTGGAAGAGAAACTTTACTTCATTCTGACTTTCTCTACAGACACAGAGAAATTCCTCACCATCGGACAGAAGGAACTGTACCTGGAGGCCTGCAAACTCGTGGGCGTAGTACCCGCCTCCTACTTCATCCAGAACATGGAGGAGTCCTGCATGAACCTCAACCATTATGGGCTGGGCCCCAAGGGTACCAAGGCCATTGCTATAACTCTGGTGGTGAGCATGCTGGACAAAGGAACACATCAAACCTGATGGTAGAGGATTAACAGGGTGACTGGTTTGACATTCAGAGGGCACCCTCTTTGGTGTCTAAAGAGCAACTTACCCTGGTCCTTTCTCAGTCATTGGTCATTGTTTTTCCTGTTAGTTCATGGAAGAGGTTGTACTTTGAAGACTGTGGCCTTTCCTAGTTGGGAAGCAAGACACTAGTTAGGAAGCAAGACACAAGTTGGGAAGCAAGACATCGGCCTGTATGGGTAGATCCAGGCCCAAGAGTTACTGCAGTTATAAAATGTAGGCCCGGGTTTTCATTCCAAAGCTGACCTTGGCCATATGTGGAGCCACTCCTGAGCCACTCCATTCAATGTCTGCCTTTCACATTATTATTTTTAGAAATCATATTGCACTGGGTAGTGGTGGTGCACGCCTTTAATGCCAGCACTCCAGGCAGAGTGGGGCGGATCTCTGTGAGTTTGAGACCAGCCTTGTCTACAAGAGCTAGTTCTAGGACAGGCCCAAAGCTACAGAGAAACCCTGTCTTGAAAAACCATTTTTTTAAAAAAGAAATCATATTGCAGAGTAAATCACATTTTTCCACATGAAAGACATTACCTCTTGGCTTATCATGACCAAACAAGAACTTGACCTTGAGGTCATCACAGATTTATATAATTAATTACGTATAAAACTGGCTACATCACAGGAAATTTGACACCTGTATGTCAGTGCCTCCCTGGCTGCTCACTTAGGAGGGTGAAGAGAAAGTTTGATTTCAAAGAAACTCAGCAAAGTAAATAGGCAGGTGTTCTTAGGAGGGGACATTTAAAAATAAGCGATAATAGTAAGTTGGCTCAATTGATAAAGTGTCTGTCACATGGGCATGCAGAGCTCAGTTCAGGTACCCAGCACTCATGTAAAAGCTAGGCTTGGTGGTGTACGTTTGTAACCCTGGTCCGGGAGGGACAGAGACCTGAGGTTCCCTGGATCTCACTGCACGCCCCCTGTCTAGTCAATCAGTGAGCTCTGGATTCTGTGAGAGAGACTCTCAAGAATAAGATGAAGAGGGCTGGATGATGGTAGCGCACACCTTTAGTTCCAGCACTTGGGAGGCAGAAGAATGTGGATCTCTGTGAGTTCAATACCACCCTGGTCTATCAACTAAGTTCCAACCCAGTCAGGGATATAGAGTGAGACCCTGTCTCAAAAAAAAAAAAGTGGAAGCAATAGAGAACATCATGACATCGACCTCTGGCTTTCTCATGCTGTGCACACAACATGCACATACACACAAATACACATAAACTTTTTTAATTAGTAATGATGCTGGATATGGCATCATAACACCAGATATGTTGGCACATATCAGTAATCCAAGCACTTTGGTAGCTGAGGCAGGATCAGGACTAGGAGTTAAAACTCAATTTGGCCCCATAGCAAGTTCCAAGCAAGCATGGGGACTGTAAGAGACCCCTGCCTCAAAATCAAATAAAATGAGTAGCATTTCCACCATCCACAGAAAGAACAAAAAACCAAAAGGGACCAAGAAGGGATCCTTAACACATCCTATCTATAAAGGATCTGAAGAGAGAAAGAAGTCCCAAGCCCATAAGGGGCAGACGGTGGGGCAGCGGGGGCAGCCAGTTGAACCTATGTGACAGGTGCCAAGAGGGTAGAGGACAATGGTTCAGCGATGCAGCCTAAGAGGATGACGGACAAGGAAGGTAACTCTGACTTTGATGTCTACCGAAACTCATGGCGACTTTCAAAGTCTTGCGATATTTCAAATTTATTCATTGGGGGACAGCACCACCGTCAAAAGCTGCTGGGATCTGCAGAAGCCATTGCTCTAGTGAGGTCCAAAGGGATGTCACATCCTCTGTACCGCCGCCCTCATCCTCCCCACGGATCCACTAGGAACCTCCATCCTTCAGGTTCCTAGTCTGCGTCTCCAGGCCCTTGCCGTCCATCCTTATCCGCTGCTATAATACCTGAGACTTAGCAACGTCATAAAAGAGGTTTGTTTAGCTAACTGGGCTGAAGGGCCGGCATTAGCTCTGCCCAGGTAATGACCTCCTGGCATAACAACAGAGGGAATGAGCATGAGAGGAAGAGATGAAATGATAAGACAGGAAGGCCAGGGCCAGGCGGTGATGGCGCACACCTTTGATCCCAGCACTCAGGAGGCAGAGGCAGGCGGATCTCTGTGAGTTCGAGGTCAGCCTGGTCTACAAGAGTTAATTCCAGGACAGGTTTCAAAGATACACAGAGACACAGAGAAACCCTGCCTCAAAAAAAAAAAAATCAAAAAACCCAGGAAGGCTAGAAGAGGCAAGTACGGGAAGTCAGTCACCACCTTCCACTGAACCCCACTTCCTTTTTTGAGATTTATTTATCCTGTTAATTATGTGTCTATGGAGGGGTGGGGAGCATGTGAGCGCATATGCCAGCAGAGAAGCCCGATGCCCTTGGAGCTGCAACCACAGGCAGCTGCAAGCCACCCACCGTAGGTACTGAGAGTCGAACTCAGGTCCTCTGCAAAAGAAGTATGTGTGCCTAACTACCAAGCCAGCTCTCAATCCCCTGGCCCCACTTCTTAAAGTGCTCACTAATGTGTGTGTGTGTGTGTGTGTGTGTGTGTGTGTGTGTGTGTGTGTGTGTGACAGAGATTAATGTCAGGTGACTTCTCCTATTTCTCTCCAACATATTCAGGATCTCTCACTGAACACGGAACTCACCGATTCTGCTTGACTGACTGACCTGCAAGCCTCAAGGTCCTCCAGTCTCCACCTTCCCAGGGCTAGGATTACAGGCATCACCATGATATATACTGGTGCTAAAGATCTGAACTCAGGTCCTCCTCATGCTTGCCTGCAAAGCAAGCACATTACCGACAGAGCTGTCTCTTATAGACACCATGGTCTCACTAAGTCTTAAACATCTCCACACTGTGGCCCAGACCTCCAACACAGCACCCTCTCACGTGCCTGGGATGTTCTAGAGAGACACGAAGCTCTGGACCAGAGTGCACAGAGAGCTACCCTAGTCACTAACCACTTCTTTGTCTTCCTTCCTCTTCTACTGTGATGGCCAAAGTCCAACACAACGATCCTCAAACTGGAGCTGGAAGACAACTCCATCATGGAGGAGGGCGTCTTGAGTCTGATGGAGATGCTTCACGAGAATTACTACCTCCAGGAGCTGGTAGGACGTCCCCTCCTCCTCCAACTCCTCCTAGCATACCCAGGGACTCAGAACCACTCAAGCCCGGTTAGAACCTCCCACCCCAGGCCTAGGTCAGCTTTGGGCTATCTCTAGGCAGTCTGGGGCTCCTCTCCAGATACAACTTCTCAGAAGAGGGCCAGGTATCAAAGGTGGCTGTGGGAAAACCTGAAGAGCCATCTCTGGCTGTGCGTTTACAAGTCCCCAGATGGAATGGTTTACCCATTCTAACTAACATAAACAAGCTTTCTTCTTTGCAAAGCAGAGACCTGATGAGGTGGCTCATTTTCAAATCCTCCAAATGAATCTGTCTTAAGTGTTAAAGCAAACAATCTGTATGCTTATCTGAAGTACCAAGACTAAATTGAGGTAGTGGGGTATTGTTGAAGACAACGAATGAGACCCTGTGAGAGACGCTAGAGAAATCAGACTAGGACCAAGCTTCCTTGCCTCCCATCTCTGTCCTCCACATTACTCTGATCCTAAACATTTTACCCCACCTTATTCTCTCAGTCATCCCGATCAGCCCCGCCCCCACCTTGTTTCCGAGGGCCTTCTTGTGCGATCCTCTCCCACGTGTGTGTGTGTGTGTGTGTGCTCTTACCTCTCAGAACATGTCTGACAATGACCTTGGTTTGGAGGGAGCCAGGATCATCTCAGACTTCCTCCAGGAAAACAATTCTTCACTCTGGAAACTGAAACTTTCAGGTGAGCCCATAGCAGGGGAGGAAAGGACACTTGCAACAGAAGGAGAGAAGAACGGAGGACCCTGGGTCCTAGGTTTTGGTCCCAAAACATCACGCTGCATCATCCCCTCGCTGGACCAGGCAGCCTTGCCCCTCGAGGGCCACGCCGACCTCCTCCTTCCCTGAACAGGCTCTCTTTGCAGCCCCTTTCCCTTGTCTTGGACATCTCCACCTCCTGGGGTCTGCCTGGCTCTCTCGTGCCATGCATGCCTTCACGCTCATGCCATCTTTTAAAGGGACTTCTCTGACGCCTGTCACGACAGCAATGCTCTACCGCCATCACTCTGTCCTGTTTCTCCAGTTGTCTTAATGTTCGTTAACCGCTTGATTATTGCAGGTCCACTTTGAAATGAGTGATGCTCTACCTGTTATGAGGGGAACAGGGCCACTTGAAAGCTCTAGTGCCCAGACGTGCCCTCACTTGGGTTTGCAGATTTCTGCTACCTGAGGGACTCTGGAACTTCTATGCCAAGAAATGAATATGAAGAGCGGTCCTATGCTGAAAAGTAGGACCTCTTTGGAGGACTCGTATTTACCCAGTTGGTTTGGGATTTCCAGAGATAAGCCCCAGTCCACGTGATCTAAAACTGCAAAACTAACAAGGAACAAATTTTAAAAGCGGACACTCACGGTGGGTAAAGTGCCTGCTGAGAAAACCGAAGGCCTGAGTTCAGACCCCCAGCGCCCGTGTGAAAGCGAGGTACAAGCAGTGTACCCCTGTAGCTGCAGAGCTAGAAGGGGAGGACAAGAAATGAGCAGACCCGGGGGCTCTCTCCAGCCAGCCTAGCCAAAATGGCAAACTCTAAGGCTCTGTGAGAGATGCTGACCCAAAAATCAGGGACCGAGTGATAGAGAAAGGCATCCAACCTCTGACCTTCACACACACACACACACACACACACACACACACACACACACACATAATCACATACACACAAAATAGCAAAATTTAAAAAAGAAATCCACACCTGAATTTGTCTATGTAAAAAATTCTTTGAGATACAAAGAAGTGTCTTAAAACATCCATATCCTGCTGGGCGGTGGTGGCGCATGCCTTTAATCCCAGCACTCGGGAGGCAGAGGCAGGTGGATCTCTATGAGTTCGAGGCCAGCCTGGTCTACAGAATGAGTTTGAGGACAGTCAGGGCTGTTACTCAGAAAAACCCTGTTTCAAAAAATAAAATTTAAAAAAAAAACAGAGCAAAACAAAAATCCATATCTTAAAAGTATCCAGGAAAAATGCAATGCTTATTTTTAATCCAAATTTATCATACATAGGTCATTCCTCTTCAGTTTCCCTTGTCTCCCTCTAGCGGTTTCCCGGGTGACAGGACAAGAAGATGTATCTCCTCTGAATAGTACTCCATGTTGTGGGAAGACAGCATGCTTTATTAACATCCGCGTACTGAAGGAACAGTTTTCAACTTCTCCATTAAGGTTTCAAAGGACTATCTTGCATGCACATCCTTTGGGCTCATGGTCCAGTCTATGTAGACGGGCACCCTAGGGTGTAGTGAGTGGCTAGATCCACCTTTGTGAAATTCAAATTCAACTTCTGCATGTTCTCTTAGAAAGCCTAGAGCAGGCTACAGGTCTACCAATTTGTCTCCCTACTCTACTATAGTAGGCCGTTAACCAAATCTGTGAATCAAAGGGTTGAGTGTGAAGCCACAGAGCAGGGATCTGAATTCCAGTTTTGACACCTGCCCACGCTTCTGCTCAGTTCAGCTCCATTATTCGGCTTAGACAGTGATCCCCAAAACAAATGAATGGGAATCTAAAGTGCCTAGTGCACCAGGCTGGGGCACGCAAATGCACCCATCCCCAGCAGTTCACACTCCGTTGAGATACAGCGTCTTTTCAGACGTTTGTCACTTTGGTTTCTCTTCTATGAAACGTCAGCTGCTAGAGGAGGGTTTTTTTGGTGGGGGCGGGGCTGGGGGGGCATTTCAAGACAAGTTTTCTCTGTACTGGAACTTGCTCCGTAGACCAGGCTAGCCTCGAACTCACAGAGATCCGCCTGCCTCTGTTTCCCAAGTACTGGAATTAAAGGCGTGCGCCACCACATCTGGCTAGATGTTTCTATATGATCGTTAGGCCTTCTTTGCTTTTATGTTTTAAACTTTTATTTGTATGTGAGGTGTTTTACCTATGCACCTATGTTTGTGCACCATATGTGTACCAGGTGCCCATGGAAGCCAGAAGAAGGCGTTGGATCCCCTGGAACTAGAGTTAGGGATGGCTGTGAGCTGCCACGCGGCGAAATGAACCAGGGTCCTCTGGGAGAACAGTCAGTGCTCTTAACAGCTGAGCCATCTCTCCAGTACGAATGTTAGGCATCCCTAATACACTAAGGATGTTCATATCTGATGTCAGAGAGGAGGAAGGAAATGGTCAGCAGTCTCCCCCATTCCTTGTGTCCACCTGTTTGCTTTAAGAGCTTCATGAGAGGGAGGAGCCAGGGGCGGTAACTGTTCCATCAAAGGGCCTGACAGGCGTGGGAGGGCAAGGGAGCGCAGATGGTCTGGTCTGCATTGCTAACAGCGCACCCTCGCTAACTGCAGGAAACAACTTCAAGGAGGAATCTGCTGCGCTTTTATGCCAAGCCCTGTCGGTAAGGAGCATGTGAGAATGTCCCTTGGGAATTCTGGGTGATCTGGGGGGACACTGGACAAAGCCGCTTGCTTGGTTTGGGAAACTAATATGTGTTTGTTCCCTGCAAAAGCTTCAACAAGTCGTAGGGCTTTCTGGGTAGGAATAATTCCCCAAGAAACCATTGGTAGTTAGTTTTTTTTTTTTAAATCTCTATTTTTAGACCAAAGTGTGTCTTTATTTTTATTTTGTTTATTTTATTTATCTTTTAAAAAATTTTTTGTTTATTTACTGTGTATACAGTGTTCTGCCTGAAGAGGACACCAGATCTCATACAGATGGTTGTGAGCCACCATGTGGTTGCTGGGAATTGAACTCAGGACCTCTGGAAGAGCAGCCAGTGCTCTTGACCGCTGAGCTTCTCTCTAGCATGATAGTTAAGCTTTTTGGGATTTTTTTTAATTGTATAGGAAATCATTTGCTTAAGAACACTAGCCCACCCAGTTTCAGGAACCTAGGAGCCCTCATCCTTCCGCCTCAAGGTTGGCTAAAGAGATGCCATCAAAGAAATCCCAGAACTCAGGAGACTGAGGGAGAAGGAAGGAGAGTTCAAGGCCAGCCTGTACTAACTCTGCAATAATATCCTGTCCCGCGATAACTCAGTGGAAGACAACTAACCTCTCTGCGATTTGTTCCTTTAGTCCAATTACCGAATTAGGTCACTGAACCTCAGCCACAACCAGTTCTCTGACGTAGGAGGGGAGCATCTGGGACAGATGCTAGGTATGTCCCCATGGAGGGAAGGGTTGGTGAGGAGACTTCCAGCTCTTCCTGTATGCGTATGGGTGTTTTGCCTGAATGTATGTGCACATACTGTGAGTGTGTCCGATGCCTGTGGAGGCCACATGGGGCATTAGCACTGGACTGCCCGGAACTGGAGTTCCAGACAGTTGTGAACCACCATATGGGCACTGGGAATCGAATCCAAGATTCAAGATGCAAGAGCATCCAGTACTCTTAACCACTGAGGCATCTCTCCATTCCCATTCCCTTTCTTATTGACTTAGCCATGACTGTTTCCTTTGTGGGGTTTGTTTTGTGGGTTCCTCTTTTGATTTGTTTTTTTAGTGCTGCTGCTGCGTTTTTGTCCTTCAGCATATTGGTTGTGTTTGTTGGTTTGTTTGCTTGCTTTAAGCAGAATCTCACTGTTACTGAATCCCAGACTGGCCTTGAACTTGAGGTCCTTCTGCTTCCTCCTCCCAAATGTTTGGATCATAGGTGTGTGTGTGTCCTGAGTGTTCCCATTACACAAGCGGTGTAAATCATGCTCGGAATAACAGAGCAAAGCCAACATCTGGGTGTGAGAGGCAAAACTGGTCACTGAGAGTGAGCTGGTTTAGAGAAGCAGCTTGCGTGAGGACTGGAATGACGGCTCTGCAGGTCAGGCTGCTTGCTGCTCTCGCGGAAGACCAGAGTTCTGTTCCCAGCACCTTGGGCAGTCACACACACAGCATACACTCACACATACACATGGATAAAAACAGAATGAAGCTCAGAGCTGGCGAGACGGCTCAGCAGTTAAGAGCACTTGTTGCTCTTGCAGAGGCCCACAGCTGAATTCCCAGCACCCACATGATGATTAACAACTACCTCTAACTCCACTTCTGGGGAATCTGATGCCTTCTTCTGACCTCCACGGGCACCAAACATGCATGTGGCACACATACATACATGCAGGCAAAACATTCACATGAAAACAAAACTGAGTAAGTCTAAATAAAAAGTTTAAAAATTATATCCATAAAAAAAGCCAGACTAAATAAATCTCCTTTTTAAAAGCTACTGGCTGGGGCTGGAGAGATGGCTCAGAGGTTAAGAGCACTGATTGTTCTTCCAGAGGTCCTGAGTTCAATTCCCAGCAACCACATGGTGGCTCACAACCATCTGTAATGAAATCTGGTGCCCTCTTCTGGTCTGCAGGCATACATGCAGACAGAACACTGTAAACAAAATAAATAAATAAATAAATAAAACTTAAAAAAAAAAAAGCTACTGGCTAGTAACATAAACCTCACCTGAAAGAATTCACATATTTTAGAAAAATTTATTGAAAACATATACATGATGAAAGATGACAAAAATGATCTTCTGGTAATATTTTTTATTTTGATTTTTTACCTTTAATTTTCTTTATTTTATTTTTTTACATTTTTTATTAATATTTATTGAGCTCTACATTTTTCTCTGCTTCCCTCCCTGCCTCTTCCCTTCCCCTTTCAATCCTCCCCCAAGGTCTCCAAGCTTCCAATTTACTCAGGAGAGCTTGTCTTTTTCTACTTTCTACTTCCCATGTAGATTAGATCTATGTAAGTCTCTCTTAGTGTCCTCATTGTTGTCTAAGTTCTCTGGGATTGTGGTTTGTAGGCTGGCTTTCTTTGCTTTATGTTTAAAAACCACCTATGAGTGAGTACATGTGATAATTGTCTTTCTGTGTTTGGGTTACCCCACTCAAAATAATGTTTTCTAGCTCCATCCATTTTCCTGCAAAATTCAAGCTGCTGTTATTTTTTTCTGCTGTGTAGTACTCCATTGTGTAAATGTACCACATTTTCCTTATCCATTCTTCGGTTGAGGGGCATTTAGGTTGTTTCCAGGTTCTGGGTATGACAAACAAAGCTGCCATGAACATAGTTGAGCACATGCCCTTGTGGCACAATTGAGCATCCTTTGGATATATACCCAAAAGTGGTATTACTGGGTCTTGAGGAAGGTTGTTTCCTAATTTTCTGAGAAATCGCCACACTGACATTCGAGGGGGTTGTACAAGCTTGCATTCCCACCAGCAATGCAGGAGTGTTCCCTTTTCCCCACAACCTCTCCAGCATAAGTTGTCATCAGTGTTTTTGATTTTGGCCATTCTTACAGGTGTAGGATGGAATCTCAGAGTTGTTTTGATTTGCATTTCTCTGATGACTAAGGATGTTGAACATTTCCTTAAGTGTCTTTCAGCCATTTTAGATTCCTCTGTTGAGAGTTCTCTGTTTAGGTCTGTACTCCGTTTTTGTTTTGTTTTGTTTTTTTATTGGATTATGTGATCTTTTGGTGTCCAATTTCTTGAGTTCTTTGTATATTTTGGAGATCAGACCTCTGTCTGATGTAGGGTTAGTGAAGATCTTTTTCCATTCTGTAGGCTGTTGTTTTGTCTTGTTGACCATGTCCTTTGCTTTACAGAAGCTTTTCGGTTTCAGGAGGTCCCATTTATTAATTGTTTCTCTCAGTGTCTGTGCTGCTGGGGTTATATTTAGGAAGTGGTTCCCTGTTCCAATGCGTTCAAGTGTACTTCCCACTTTCTTTTCTATAAGGTTCAGTGTGGTTGGCTTTATGTTGAGGTCTTTAATCCATTTGGACTTGAGTTTTGTGCATGGTGATAGATATGGGTCTGTTTTCATTCTTCTACATGTTGATATCCAGTTATGCCAGCACCACTTGTTAAATGTGCTTTCTTTTTTCTCTTTGATATTTTTGCTTCTTTATCAAAGATCAGGTGTTCAAAGATGTGTGGATTGATATCCAGGTCTTCTATTCGGTTCCATTGGTCCTCCTGTCTGTTCTTATGCCAATACCAGGCTGTTTTCAGTACTGTAGCTCTGTAGTAGAGTTTGAAGTCAGGGATTGTGATGTCTCCAGAAATTCTTTTATTGTACAAGATTGTTTGGGCTATCCTGAGTTTTGTTTTTTTTTTGTTGTTGTTTTGTTTTGTTTTGTTTGCTTTTCCATATGAAGTTGAGTGCAGTTCTTTCGAGGTCTTTGAAGAATTTTGCTGGGATTTTGATGGACATTGTGTTGAATCTGTCCAGTTTTTTTTTTAAGTCTTGTTTTGGTCCAGTATTTCCTCACTATGCTCCTTTCCCTACCTTTCAAGACGGTAATGTATATCCTGTGCCACTGTGTCTTGGAAGTATGTGATCTGCATTTTGATTTTGATTTTACCATTAAGTGATTGCATGAAACTCAGAAGAGACTTTGAACTTTCACCTTTTAAGCAGGATTGAGACTGGTATAGACTATGAGGATTTCGAAGTTGTACTGAAAGCATTTCCATACTATGTTATGGTTACAAACCTATGGGGGCCGGGAGTGGAGTGTGCTGGTTTGAATAGGAATGGCCTCCACAGACTCATGGATTAGAATGCTTGGCCCATAGGGAGTGGCACTATTAAGAGATGTGGCCTTGGTGGAGGAAATGTGTCACTGTGGGAGCAGGCTTTGAGGTGTCATATGCTGAAGATATACCCAGTATGCTTCACAGTCTCCTTTTGTTACCTGTTAATCAAGATGTAGAACCTCTTCAGCACTGAATCTGCCTGCACGCCACCATGTTTCCCACCATGACAATAATGGACTAAACCTCTGAACTGTAAGTCAGCCTCAATGAAATGTTTTCCCTTATAAGAATTAAAAAAAAAAAAGATACACAACACTGTATTTGTGTCATTAGGGTAAACATCTATAATGGAGCCTTTCCACTTCTGGGCTATGTTCTTAGGTGGTGTCTCAGCATATACACCTCTTCATGGGAGAATATTTGCGGTCACATACTTACCAGGTAGATTGTGCCACTTGTCGGGGCCAGCCAACCTGTCAAACAGTGCCTGAATGGGGAGTCAGGATTAGGAAAAAAAGAGACAAAAGACAGAGATAGAATCGAGAAGGCTCTCCGTGAATACTGCAGAAGTCTCGCTTTCATTTCTTGTAGCCTTTTTACACCCAAAGCAAAAGGGGCAGGCAAAAGACTTCCTTACCAAGACTGAAGGAACAGACAAGCATAATCACCTCCTTAATTCTCAAAACATCTAGCTGAGGAGCAAGACATCTGAGACGCCGCCTTTGACCAAACATCCTGTTAATTGACCTTGAGGAACAAGAACAAGCTTGAACTCTCTGACCTTAAGTCAAGATGGAATAGAGTCACTGTGGGCTCCCATACTGCCACTGAAGATTGTCCCCTCTTTAATAGAAAAGTGGGACTGTTTTAAATAATCTTTCCAAGGATTAAGGGTCATTTTTCAACCTGTGTCTAAGTAACTAGCTGAAAATTATCATCTGGCCAGATATGATGGCACACAAATTTAATCCCAGCATTTGGGAGGCATAGATGGATCTCTGTGCATTCCAGGCCAGCCAGGGCTACATAGTGAGACTCTGTCTTTAAATTTTTTTAAAAAGGGAGGAGAGGTCTCTGGAGAGATGGCTCAGTGGTTAAGAGTGCTGGCCTGCTCTTCCAGAGGACCCGGATTCAATTCCCAGCACACGCATTGCAGATATAACTGTCTGTAATTTCAGTTCCAGGGGACCTGACACCCATGGCAAAACATCAATGCACATAAGATTTTCAAAACGTTTTTTAAATTAAAAAAGTTGTCACCTGAGTGTCGTAGCTTGGGTCTGCGGCTGGGTCTCCAGGACGTGGGATATGCTGACCTGAGACCCTGTCCTTCCCTCCCTCCCCCCAGCCCTCAATGTCGGGCTCCAGTCGCTGAACCTAAGCTGGAATCACTTCCACATTCGGGCAGCTGTGGCCCTGTGTAACGGTCTCCGGGTAAGTCACATTCTGAGAGGTGAGTTGAACTGCTTCCTCGCGGTCACTGTGGACTTGGGTGTTCAGAGCTCTCACCAAGTGTCTTTGGAGCTGCTGGGTTTCCTTCTGTGACTCCCTGTGTGCGCTTCTGTTGTATAAATCCTCTCTACTGAGGCCTGAGCACCATCGTTAGGGGTGCTTCAGCTT
This sequence comes from Myodes glareolus, assembly GCF_982192425.1. Taxonomy (NCBI): domain Eukaryota; kingdom Metazoa; phylum Chordata; class Mammalia; order Rodentia; family Cricetidae; genus Myodes; species Myodes glareolus. The sequence continues at coordinate 39,224,180 of NC_142036.1, read as the reverse complement.
GAGGGCAGAGAGACGAGAATCTCAAAAGGGATGAATCTCTCAAGAGGTCTTGAGAATGAACCCCATCTGGAGGCAGCAGAATAATTGTGTAGATCTGTCTCTACAGAAAACCACTGAGCTGGGATGGGGGAGGGGGGGGACGGGACAATGGCCTTAGGATGGGACGGGATGGGTTAAGAGTCGCAGGGGGTGAGAGTGAGGATGGAATGTGTCAGGGGTGAAGGGAAGGGTTGGGGTTTAGATGAGGGTGAGGGTGAGAATTGGGGCTGGGCTGGCAGTCAAGACATCTTCCTGGGTAAGCCTCACTCCACCCTGATGCTAGTGCTGTTCCCCTCCCCTGGAGTCTAACGTGACCCTGAAGAAACTGGACGTGTCCATGAATGGCTTTGGGAATGAAGGCGCTCTGGCCCTGGGGGATGTCCTCAGACTCAACAGCTGCCTGGTCTACATAGACATCAGCAGAAACGGCATCACCAATGAGGGAGCCTCCAGAATCAGCAAGGGACTAGAAGTCAACGAGAGCCTCCAAGTGCTGAAGGTAGACGGGCTGAACTGGTGTCTTCATATGCACCTCTGTGTCTGGATGCCATGCACGTCTGCCTATGTGTCCGTGAGCGTGTGTCCGTGAATGTGTGCATGTGTGTGCATATGTATGTATGTATGTGATTCATCTATGGGAAAGCAGAGCAATAGAACTAGACTGGATAATGCTGGGGACAATCCTCAGCCCTTGCCACGTATTTCCATGTGCACATGTTTGGTGCCCTTGCTGTAGACCCAGGGCTGCCTTGGCTCTCTGGTGACGTGTGTGCCTCTATACAAGTCTTCCCTCATGCCATCTGAGTCTCTCTTGGGATTTTCTTCATACTAAGGCCATATTATGCTTTGGGGGTACTAAACCCAGTGGTTGCTTGCATTCCAGTCTGGTCCTCTGATCCCATGAGCCTCTGCAGCCTCAGCTCACCCCTGCTCTCCGTGGCTCTCCCTGCAGCCTCAGCTCACCCCTGCTCTCCGTGGCTCTTCCTGCAGCCTCAGCTCACCCCTGCTCTCCATGGCTCTTCCTGCAGCCTCAGCTCACCCCTGCTCTCCGTGACTCTCCCTGCAGCCTCAGCTCACCCCTGCTCTCTGTGGTTCCCTCTACAGCCTCAACTCACCCCTGCTTTCCGTGGCTCTCTCTACAGCCTCAGCTCACCCCTGCTCTCCATGTCTCTCCCTGCAGCCTCAGTTTAGCCCTGCTCTCTGTGGCTCTTCCTGCAGCCTCAGCTCACCCCTGCTCTCCGGGGCTCTTCCTGCAGCCTCAGCTCACCCCTGCTCTCCGTGGCTCTTCTTGCAGCCTCAGCTCACCCCTGCTCTCCATGACTTTCCCTGGCTCCTCCTCTCATTAGTAGCACTGCCTATGCCCACACTAGCTCTCATGTCTATCTGCTACAGAGCATGACACACAAAAGTCTATATCAGCCTGCGTCCTCCTGAGTTAGGGGACTGTGGCCAGCACTCTGCTCTCCCCTCCCTGAAGAGGTTTATTCTATGGTTCCTACCTATACTCTCATGTGAATGTGAAATCTCCCTAAGGACAAGAATGTTATTTTGACCCTGATCATACCCTTTACACTGCATGGTGCTGGACACACCGTGAAAACGTAGAAGTAAATGGATAGATGAATTAATATTACTTGTAAATTAGTTTACTTGTGGAGACTAATTATGACATGGGCCATTGAATAGTTTGGAAACAGATGCAAGAGGACATTTGTTCCAAGATCTTCTCTCTGGGCTCTTTCGAGCCACACCCTGAATATGATGATGCAGTAATTCAACAGCCATTGCCCAGTGTGACCAGGTATCTCTGCCAGCTCCATTTTCCAGATGGGAAAACAGAGACTAAGTGTCACTCATTCCGACCACATAACTCTAAAGAAGGTGGCCACTTGTATCTGGCTTCCTAAGGCCATTCTAACTCCCTGCAAGAGGTTAGTAGAGTCGCGGTGGGTGTTGGAATCTTTACTGATGGAGGGGGATGGGCATGAGAAAACTGAGGATGAACCTGCTGCCTGAGGTGCCACTAAACGGACAAAAAGCCAGATTCTGGCAGAGGGAGTGAGACAATGGCTGATAGAACTAGCCTGGACATTGAGGGGGAAAACAGGAAGCCCCACCTGCGGCAGAATGGGACCATTTTGAGAGCTGGCCAGGCAGTGAGCAACTCAGCCTCAAGGTCCTGTGGAACCAGGGATTGCCGGAAAAAGCTAAACCTTTCTAAAGGTTCTGTTGACTAAGACATCAGGCTGGTGAGATGCCAGGCCTACTGACCTGAGTTCAATCCCCAGAACCACATGTTGAAAAGACAAAAACTACTGAGAATTGTCCTCTGACCCCCCCACTTGCACTCATACACACACACACACACACACACACACACACACACACACACACACACACACATACATATAGCTTTAAAACATATCTCTTGTTTTTTTTTTAAGACTAAGAGGCTACATCACAGAAGGAATCTGGTCGCCTCTGTTGTAATTAAGTGGTCCAAAAACGTGTTTTCAGCTCCTAATCTTCCACAATGGTCATGTGTAACAAATGAATTTTAAATCTAAAAGAAGTTTCAAGTGGGGCTGGAGAGATGGCTCAGCAGTTAAGAGCATTGGCTGCTCTAGCAGAGGACCTGGGTTCGATTCCCAGCACCCATGTCGGGTGGCTCACAACCACCTGTAACTCCAACTCCAGGGAATCTGGAGCATGCATGCCACATGCATGTGCGCACACGCATGTGCGCACACACACACACACACACACACACACACACACACACACACCATTTTTAATGTTTTAAATAAAAGAAAAAATAGGAAAGGAATTTCCCAAAGAAGTACCTACTGTTCTCCGCATCTATCCCCTTTTAGCCCCCAGTCTTGGGAAACTAGAAATTTCCTTGGGGAATGAGTCCCACAAAGTTCACTTGCCAAGATACATAAGCACTGGGTTTTTCTCACCAGAGAACATCAGAGCCTGGGAAATTGGCACACAGCAAATGTTCAATAAAACCCCTGGCCTCCCTCCTAATGCAACTACCTGAAGTGGCCTTCCATAGCAATGGCCACCATTCATACACTGTGTGATGTTCACTGGGCACCTTTTGGATGCTTTGATTGGATTATTAGGTTGGGACCCTTGGGACAGCTCCTCCGTGGAGCCAGGTACAAAGAAGCCAGGAAGTGAAACCCAAGGCCAGCTGCCTACATGCTCCCTCTTGTTAATCTCCATCCATGCTTCAGCGGCTCTCAACATCCTTGCAATACTAACCGAAACACACAAGGTCCACCATGCCATGGCCCTTCCTGCTTTTGTTGCCTCCTTCTCCTCTCTGTTCCTGCTCACAGAACATGGCGCTATTGTCCCGCACCACAGTGTGCTGTGCCCTCCAGCTCACCTCCACCCTTGCCTGCTCTTCCTTCATGAATCTTTCCCCACTCTGCTCCTGCCCCCCCCTTCAGATATGACTAATTCCCCATATCCCAGCAAGGCTTTACTCAAGGGTCTCCTACCCACAATGAACTTTGTTCCTACAGTATGTCCCTCTGTCGCTGCTACCACCATATATCTGATACCATTTACTTACTTTACTGTCTCCGTCAACTAGAGTTGTGTTATCTGGAGACAGAGCCCTTGTCAAGGCAACCTGGGCTTAGCAGGCCTCGATAAATATTTGTTGGAGGATGGATGTGTTGGATGAGTGGAAGGAGAAGTGGATTGATGCGTAAGTTTTTGGATGGATGGGTAGTAAGATAAGATGGATGGATGGATGCGTGCATGCATGGGTGCATGGATGATGCATGGATGGGTGCATGCATGCATGCATGAATAGGTGCATGGATGGATGTGTGCATGGATGATGCATAGATGGATGCATGCATGCATGGATGGATGGATGGATGGATGATAAGAGAAACTGATGAGTATGTGAGTAGATGAATGGATAGATAGTGAGATAGATTAATTAGCGGATGTATAAGTAGATGGATGGAAGGGAAGGTGAATTGATGAGCAGATGGATGGGTGGGTGATAGATAAACAAAGGGATGGACTTATGGCTCATGGGTGGGTAGAATAAAAGAACAGACAAATGAGTGCTCAGTAGTGGGTGGAAAGATGAAAGGACGCATGCCTGGACAGACAGACAGGAATTGATGGAGAAGTCTAGGAGGAGCAGAGAGGTGGCGATTGGGCGGGAAAAGTGAAGTTGGTCTCTAACACAGCCTCCTCCCCCTGCTGTGCCCCTTCTCCCACAGCTTTTCCTGAACCCTATGAGTATGGAGGGGGCAGTTTTTCTCATCATGTCCATCAAGAGGAACCCCAAATCCAGGATGGAAGAGCTTGACATTTCTGTAAGTGCCCAGATACCACTCATTCGCTCCTGGCACAAGTCGGTTACCTCGGCTACTAGAACTGCAGCTGTGTCCCTCACAGACCCTCTCACACAAGAAGTAAGGGGCTCGACTGATGGGAGAAGCCCTTCGGTAAATCTCACCAAAATGTAAATCATTTATTTGATCCTGAGAACCTAGAATGTGAGCACCTAAGAATACTAATGAGGAAAAACCAAAACGGGGGCTGGAGAGATGGCTTAGAGGTTAAGAGCACTGATTTCTCTTTCAGAGGACCCGGGTTCAATTCCCAGAACCCATATGACAGCTCATATCTGTCTGTGACTCCAATTCCAGGTGGTCCAACACCCTCACTCAGACATACATGAAGGCGAAATGCCAATTCGTATAAAATAAAAATAAATTATAGGGGAGCTGGAGAGATGGCTCAGTGATTAAGAACACTGACTGCTCTTTCAGAGGACCTGGGTTCGATTCCCAGCACCCACATAGCAGTTCACAACTGTCTGCAACTCCAGTTTCAGGGGATTTGAAACCCTTATACCAATGTCCACAAAATTAAATAAATTATTAAAAAAAATAAATTATAAAAAAGGCAAAAGATACTCAGAACCACACTTGAAGAAAGACGAGGGTCGTCTAGAGCTGACGGAGAGCAGGCTAAATCACTCTTCCAAAGCACACACTGTCCACGTCCTGGAAGCCAACTCTGACTTCTTCTAAAAGAGGAGTTTGTAGTTCACTGTGAGCCACAGCAGGATGGTGGGCATCAGGGATCCTGGGTACCTGCTCCGAAGAACAACATTCACAAGGATATGATATCTGTGTATAGACCAGTCTCTGATCTCTGTTTATCAAATGTACTGCCTCAGAGAAGAGCTGAGTGACAGACATATGACAAACAAGTCACCCAAACACAAAGAAAATGCCTAACCAAAGTCTCCTAGATGTGGGCAGATTAACACATGCCTATAATCCCAGTGCTCAGAAGACTAAGGCAGAAGGATCACCATGAGTTCAAGGCCAGCCCGTGCTCCATAGTAAGTTCAAGGCCAATCCAGGCTGCAGAGTAAGACTTTATATAGTTAGATCTGGGAAAATTACAAATCAAATCACAAGCTCCGTAACACCAGAGCAGCCCTGAGGACGTAGCTAAGCTTGGTAGACTACTTGCCTAGCATGCACAAAGTCTGGGATTCCTTGCCTAACACCCCATAATGAAACACCCCATCATCATACCCCATAATCACGTGACTGTAATCCCAGCATTTGGGAGATAGAGACAGGCCAGCTTGGATGGCATCCAAAGCTAAATCAGATTACAGAATGAGTGAGACTCTGCCTCAAAAAGTAACCCATGACCCAAGTTAGTCACAAGCTAGAAAACACCAGAACCCATACCAGTTCAGAGGAAGAACAAACCAGAAAGGACCAATACTCCTAAACTTGGCTTGGGTGGGAAGGAAGGTTACATGGTACAGCAGGCACATGGTACAATGACAGCGTCTCCATCACGGCCCCTCTCTCCCTGCTGCAGAACGTTCTGGTAACAGAGCAATTTGTAAAAGTCCTGGATGGGGTCTGTGCCGTTCACCCACAGCTGGATGTGCTATACAAGGGATTGCAGGGTCTCTCCAGCAAGAAAACCGCCTCTCTGTGGACCAACCCCATGAAACTGATCCAGGTGAGCCCCTTAGAGCCTCAGCGAACCCTGGAGGAATACTGCCACATGGGTCCCAAATCACGCACCCAGCACTGGCTCTGTCCGAGTCTTTCTAATGAGGTTCCTTGCCATGGAAACTGGAACATTGCCCTAGGTTATTGGGTCACTGGATACTGCGCCTCACCCCAAAGAGAAGAGCTGAGATATGGTGGAGGGGGGAGGCGAAGAGGGGATGGAGGCACAAGATGGAGTCTGCTACCTGGGACCTGCCTTTTACTAATGTGTCACCAAAGGCATTGAGGTCATTAAGTGTGTCAGTCTTTCCACCTGTAAAATGGGAAGAGGTGAAAAAAGTGGTTGTGAAGGCTGAATTCCTCAGTAGTTATGAGATGCTCAGAGTTACGCCTGGACATAGTAAGCACCCAGAGCTTGCAGCTTCTTTCTGAGACTGGACACCACCCTCAAGTGGCTTCTGGCCTCTGATCTGCTCTGTTCTTCACTTTTCAAGACCAAATCTAAGAAGGTCTTAAATGAAAATTATGTGCAAAGTTCAAGAAGGCAAAAGGTACCGGGTTTGTTTAGAAAGAAGTGACTCCAATGGAACCAGGCGGGAGGTTTTACAAGGACAGCTGGATGTAGAGCGAGGGTCTTGCCCCTTGTTTTAAAAGAATATAGAAATGGGCCAGGCGGTGGTGGCACATGCCTTTAATCCCAGTGCTCAGAAGAAAGAAGTGGGTGGATCTATGCGTTTGAGGTCAGTCTTGTCTACAGAGTGTAGTTCCGGGACAACCAGGGCTCTACAGAGAAACCCTATCTCAGAGAGAGAGAGAGAGAGAGAGATTAAGAGAGAGGGGCATGAGTCAACAGCAGCTGAAGACTCTGAGCCAGATGCCACTGAATCTCCAGTGCTGTACAGACTTACAATCACAGCACACAGAATACCTGCCTGGGCTACATACAGAGTGGGTTCAAAGTCAGCCTGGGCAACTTAATGCGACCCTGTCTCAAAATACTAAGGAAAAAGAAGGTTAGCTAAGTATCCAGATCAGTGCTAGGGCATTTGTTTAACGTACATGAGGTTCCAAGTTCAACCACAGCACCATAAAGAAAAAAGAGAGAGTGGGAAAAACCTTCAGGTACAGACCAAACAGACATCTGTGTACACTGTAGTTGGAAATAGGAGTCCGTGTGTTTAGAAAGACGGGATGGAGTCAGTAATGACCAGAAGAAAGTGTCACAGAAGAAATATTACAAAAGTGACAACGATCACAAGCTCCATCCGAATCTGAAGTCAGGACATCCCAGGATGAGGCAAAGAGAAAAGAAGAACTTCCAGGCAGAGGTGGGGCTGGGGAAGGTCCTGAATGAATGGGTAGTATTGGAGGGCTGGAGAGATGGCTCAGCGGTTAGGAGCATTGCCTGCTCTTCCAAAGGTTCTGAGTTCAATTCCCAGCAACAACCATCTGTAATGAGGTCTGGTGCCCTCTTCTGGCCTGCAGGCATACATGCAGACAGAATATTGTATACATAATAAATAATAATATAAATATAAACATAATAAATAAATATTTTTTAAAAACCTGGAAGACGGCTCTAGCAAGAGGGTTTCTGCCGAGAGGGTTTCTGCCAGCGGAGCAGCGAGGGTTTGCACACTGACAGTGCAGGCAGCCTTCAGTGGCACTGGAGACAGAACCGCGTCTGTCCAGCTGAGGAAACCTGGGACGCCAGACTCCGAACGAAGCCGGAAAGCCAAAACTGGGCTACAAGTGGTTGGAATCCTCAGACTTCAGACCTTGAGTTGTGGCTGGATCCCATCCCACATAGGGAGCCATGAGAACTGTGGAGCCCTGAAAGTGGCATGAACCCGCCAGAACTAACGGGTGATCTTTCTGACTCCGCGGAGCGGCATGAGAGGTTACCAACAGAAATGCTACTTTTAAGGTGCCTGGCAAGGCACTTCCCCAGGTGTACACTGTAGGGAAACTGCGAGAACCCTAGGTGTACCCAGAGCCTGTCCAGCTAATCACGCAGCAGTTGCGCCATCTCTCAGCCGAGGGAAACCCCACCCACCAGCCACAAACCACCGACTGTGTTAATAGAGACTATTTCAAAGCCAAATTCCAGACTTAGACCCGGTCACCGTCTGTGCCTCTGTGATACTGGGGGCTGCTTAGCAACTTTGGTGTTCCTCTGTTAAGTCAGGGAGTGGATGGGGTGAGTGGGGCCTCTTTTAGGTTGGGGTGCGGCTACCAGGGACTAGACAAACACGGGCGCTATCACGTCTCTCTCTGCACTTGGTGCTAGATCTAAAGCAGTGTTTAAAATACAGATGCCTCAAGTTGGAGCTGCCTTTCCCCACTCCTCAAGCATTTCTGGGTCCAAGCGTGTGGCCCACCCTTTGGGGGCGGAGGGGAGAGGTGTGGTAGCCGTAATAAAGGCAAGTGTTTGCTCCTGGCACCTCTTGCTCCTCTCAGAACTACACAGACCAACAGAAGATCCCAGCTGTGGAGTTCTTCAAGAGCTTGAATCCATCGGGATCAATGATAATGCCTGTGGGGGACTTTCGGAAAGCCATGATACAGGTGTGCTGATTCCCGGAAACACTGGGTAATGGGGGGTGGGGGTAGCAGAGCGGACTGGCAAGCATATGCTTGCATTTCACACTGCCCTGTAAGGTTGGCTGAGGGCACTGCTGTCATTCATCTAGACTTAGAGGAAAATGCAACACCTCCTTCAACCCTCCACCCAAATCTGTCACGTGGCCTGATGTCACTCCTCACCCCAGACACATACGTTCATCTCAGGGGCCTCCCCCCAGAACCCCCATCGCATTGTGTTTGGCTCCTAGGAAGATGAAAAGTGAGAGTGGGGGAAATGACCGTTTCCCTGTAGCTCCCACATTCTGCCTTCCACCTTCCCAGCTTACCTGAGCCGCCTCGCAGTCCCTCTTAGCAATATAGTGATTGGAATGGAGGTCCCCTGAAATGTATGCACGAAGGGATCAATTGTGACAGCATCCTGGGGAGGCCTTGGGAGAAGGGTCTAGGGGCCCAGGCAGGGATGAATACTTCGTACCCAGACCCACAGAGCAAGAAGGTTGGCCAGGATTAGGTATCTGGGAGCAAGAATGACCTTCACATGCTGAAGAGTACAGCTTCTGTCCCCCTCAGCAAGCCACTCATTGCTCCTGGAATCTTGTCACTTTCCAAAAGCGAGGGGGGGGGTCACTCTGGAGGCAAGGCCATGCCATGGAAAGAAACTGCCTCCAGTACCTCCCTGTGGTAGGTGCAGCCACCTCTGAGTCCTCAAATGCCACCACTGGTCCCAAGAGTGAGACATTAAGGGGGGAAGGTGTCACTGGGTGTGAAGGAGCAGAGGGATCTATAACACATTACCCCCACCTTCCCAGCAAAACAAGGTCCCCATCAACCGGTACCAGGTCAGGGAGCTCCTAAAGAAGCTGGGTGAGAAGAAGGGTATGGTGGACTTCAGGTGAGTATGGCCTCCCCCTCCTCCCCCGCTTGCCGAAGGGCCCTAGTGGGAGGAGCATCAGCCTGGGGATCCAGCCATCTGTGTTCTGTGAGATAGCGGACACTGTTTACAGTGGACCAAAGGCCCTGCCCCAGATCCCACGACTGGGCCCCAAAGTTCTCCTTCCTTCCCATCCTCAGCTCCCTTATATAGCAAGACTCGAGCAAGACACTGGGACCGGTGCCTGAGGAACGCCAGCCCACGTGACAGAGGGACAATGTTCAGGCCTCCAAGGTGAGGACAGGAGAGACTGGGGGAGGGGAGTATGCCGAAGACCAAGGGAAGCATCACTGGGGCAGTGCTTCAGCTAGGTCCGGCAGGATGGGTAGACGCATGCCACGTTTCTATTATAGAGGTCTAGGTCAACTTATGGGAGTAAGTTCGCCACTTCCGTGACAGGGGTTCTGGGGAGCAAATTCGGGTTGCTGGGCTTCTGGCAAGGGCCATAAACTGTTGGGCCATCTCTCTGGCCATTTGTTGTGAGCATGCATGCATGTGTGTGCGTGCATATGAGGACCAGAGGCTTGGTATCTTCGTTGACTGTGCTCCTCCTTAATTTTTGAAACAGTGTCTCTCACTGAACAAGAGGCTTTCCAATTGGCTGGATGAACCGGCCAGTGAGCTTCCAACCCAGCTCTAACAGTAGGATGCCATCACACAGGCTTTCCATTGGGCACTGGGGATCTGAACTCAGGTCCTCATGGTCGCGTGCGGGAACCCTATCATCTCCCCAGCCTATCGCTCCCCCTGTTCCCTTTCCTTCAAATAAGCTTCTTAAAAGCTGGAAGTCACAACAGTCGATCAGATCTGGAGAGACGCCCCACCAAGAGAAGTCCTGGCAAGTTGTGGTGTCTGTGAGGAGATTCAACCAAAGGGTGGGTAGATGGATGGATGTCATGACTAGAGCTAAATGCTATAAATAGAATCTCTCTGTGTGCTGCTGATGCTGGTCCTGGGCATCTCTCTCTGTGCTGCTGATGCTGGTCCTGGGCATCTCTCTCTCTGTGCTGCTGATGCTGGTCCTGGGCATCTCTCTCTGTGCTGCTGATGCTGGTCCTGGGCATCTCTGTGTGCTGCTGATGCTGGTCCTGGGCATCTCTCTCTCTGTGCTGCTGATGCTGGTCCTGGGTATCTCTCTCTGTGCTGCTGATGCTGGTCCTGGGCATCTCTCTCTGTGCTGCTGATGCTGGTCCTGGGCATCTCTCTGTGTGCTGCTGATGCTGGTCCTGGGCATCTCTCTCTCTCTGTGCTGCTGATGCTGGTCCTGGGCATCTCTGTGTGCTGCTGCTGCTGGTCCTGGGCATCTCTCTCTCTGTGCTGCTGATGCTGGTCCTGGGCATCTCTCTGTGCTGCTGATGCTGGTCCTGGGCATCTCTCTCTGTGCTGCTGATGCTGGTCCTGGGCATCTCTCTTTCTGTGCTGCTGATGCTAGTCCTGGGCATCTCTCGGTGTGCTGCTGATGCTGGTCCTGGGCATCTCTGTGTGCTGCTGCTGCTGGTCCTGGGCATCTCTCTCTCTCTGTGCTGCTGCTGGTGGTCCTGGGCATCTCTCTCTGTGCTGCTGATGCTGGTCCTGGGCATCTCTCTCTGTGCTGCTGATATTGGTCCTGGGCATCTCTCTGTGCTGCTGATGCTGGTCTTGGGCATCTCTCTCTGTGCTGCTGATGCTGGTCCTAGGCATCTCTCTCTGTGCTGCTTATGTTGGTTCTAGGCATCTCTTTGTGCTGCTGATGCTGGTTCTGGGCATCTCTCTCTGTGCTGCTGATGTTTTTCCCTTCCCTGGGGTGAAAGACACTCAGGGTTTAGTGACATCAAGAGAACACAGTCTACGTGGTCTCATTTATAGCCACAAAGACTAAGTGGGAATGTAGAATTGCTAGAAAGGAGGAAAAGAGACTACAGGGAGTGGGTTAAGGCACAAAAGCAGTGGTCATGGTAGTGTAACCTCAGTCAAGGGGAAAGACTGTGTAGACAGGAGCCAATGGTAGGAGAAAGAGTCACTGAAGAAATGAGGGCCCTTTAGAAGAAAACTTTGTGGGGTCACATGGAAGGACCCTAAGATAAGAAACCAAAAGACTTGGCATCTAGTCCAACTTGATCACAGCATGACCTGGTCACTTGACCTTGGGGCCCCCGTGGTTTTACCTGACCACGAACAACGAAACTGATTTCTTATTGTGTTCCAGAGCTCGTCGGTCTGTGTTATGTTTTAAAATGGCTCCGGTGGCAAAGGCACTTGCTGCCCTAGCCAGTTTACCTTAATTCAATCCTTGAATCCATGATGGAAGGAGAAAACGCTTGGATGTTGTCCTCTGACCTGCATATGCATATGCATGCTGTGGTGTGAGCATACACACACACACACACACACACACACACACACACACACACACTACAAAAGGGTTTAAGTCTTGAGAAAAGAGGTAGGCAAAGCCAGGTGTGGCCATCCCTATCTGCAATCCCAGCACTCTGGAGCCCAAGACAGAAAGTTTATTGCCATAAGTTTGAGAGTGGCTTAGCTTACATAATGACTCCAAAGCCAGTCTCAAAAAACAAAAGAGGCCAGAGAGGTGGCTCAGGAATTAAAGGTATTGCGACACACACATACCTACCTACACCCACATACATGAATGCAAAAAAGTGGGGAGGAAGAAAGGGGGAAAGAAGAGAAAAGAAAGGCAAGATGCAGAATTTTGTAAAAAGAGGGAAAGGAAGAGCCATGAGCACACACAGTGCTCAGGTGGGTTGGTGTTTTAGTCAGGGTTTCTTCTGCTGTGAAGAGACACCGTGACCACAGCAACTCTTACAAAGGAAAACATTTCATTGGGGTGGCTCGCTTACAGTTCAAAGTTCAGTCCATTGTCCTCATGGTGCAACATGGCAACATGCAAGCAGAGATGGTGCTGAGAGTCCTTCATCTTGCAAGCAACAGGAAGTGGTCTGAGACCCTGGGCAGTAGCTTGAGCACATATGAGGCTCAAAGCCCGCCTCCACAGTGACACACTTCCTCCAACAAGACCACACCTACTCCAACAAAGTCACACCTTCTAGTAGTGCCCCTCCCTCTTCTTTCAAGTCACCACTGGCCAGGCTGTGGCATGCTGAAGGGTGTCAAGAATAATGTCACCAGTTACACTGTGGAGCAGTTGGGGCAGGCGATGCCTGTCTTATGCATGTGATAATAAGACAAGCAGATGACTCACAGGTCAGTGCCGCAGGTGGCACAATCCTAAGATGAAGCTGGGTGGTAAAATAAGAGCTCAGGGTCACAGCAAGGATGGTGGGAAAAGTGCAGCAGACATATCGGGGTGTCCTGTGGCTGTTGGAACTGTCTTCTCAAAGGAAGGTGAGGTTTTTTTGAAGTCAGGGATCTTTTAAATCTTTTATAACCTACAAACTTATATGGAGCATCCATAACTAATAGGGCCTAAGGATTGTATATGGCTGAAACGAATATCCAAATGTGCAAAAAATGAAAATTAGGATGGTTGTGCATCAGTTAAAGCTCCCATTTCTTTCTGTTCTTCTTTGTATAAAACTGAAAAGAGAGCAATGATCACTATACATTTGATTTTCTTTCAGGCTGATTTCTAGGAATGATGGAGATTCTAGACAGCTAGAATCTACCCCGATCACCAGTTCCATCCCTCTAGGTCACCCCTTGACCCTGACACTCCACTCTAAGTAAGTGAGAGACAGATGGTCAAACCCAGACCTTCCCCCAGTATCCTGAGGCTTCTCCCAAAACCCGATTGTTTTTTACCAACTCCCAAAGGTGGCGTCATTCCCATTTGTAACCACTAGATGTCAGGTTAGCCTCAAAAGTCCTCATTAGAGACGTTCCCTAAACTTGGAGTCTTCCAGGAACTTCTCTTAACTTCTAGAACGTCTGCCCCTGGAACCCACCCTGATCAGCCCCAGGGACCCAGGAGTCCATACCCGCGCAGACCCCTCCAAGCTTCCGTGTTCTCACAGTCGATCAGGGGTTACTAAGAACTACCGCGCACATCTGTAATCAGGAAGAAAAGTTAGCCCCTGGAGAGTTCCACAACAGGTCCCCTACCTAGCCAGCCGGCTGGGTAGCAGGAAACACCGCTGAGTAGGACTGCAGAAGCACCAGCAAGCCCAGCCCAACAAGCAAACCGGCGGGAGCACGGAGGTGGGGAGGGGCTGCGGCAACTCTTTGTCTACTGGTAAACCGTAAGCTTAAGCGAGAGGACTCTGCAGGAGCAGTAGAGGCCAAAAGGAGAGAAACAAACCTAGAGACTGCTGTACCCTAGAACACAGCGGTCTGGGTTTATCCCTCGTCCCATACTCCAACTGGGCTTTGAGAACAAGCTCTCTGTGTCCTCCCGGAACTGTAGAATGAGCACCGTTCAATTCATTTCCCAGTTAGGAGGAGTTCAGCATCTTGTCCACGATCTCCCAGGTAGCAAAGAACAACGCTGAGATTCAGGGCCCTGCAATGTGTCTAAACCCTGTCCCTCTGAGGCTGCCTCACACCTTTTCCCCATCAGGGGACAGTTTAAGGCGGATCGCTCTGAAGACACCAAAGTGGGAGATACATTGCGAGAGCTGAAATGACTTGTGAGAGGAATCCCATTCTCTTCAGTGGTTAAATCCTGCCGATCCCCACCCCCGGCCTCCACTCCCACGGGGCTCAGCTATCCCACTGGGGGAACTAAAGTGGCAGGACACTGGATGGATACCTTTGTGTGTTAGCACCATAACGGGGTACAATTCTCTGATTGAAATCTACCTAGCTTTACCAGTTACCACCTTCGTCACCTTGAGCAGCCAGTGGGTTCCATGTTTCTGGCTTCAGTTTTCTCATCTGTAAATGGGGGTGATAATAGCACCCTTTCTTCTATAGAGCCCTGTGAAGAGTAAATGGAATAACGTACATGAAACCCTTTCTTGTTTACCCTTGTCTCAACCTTGTTACAGCGGTATTCCACTCCTGAGAGAGGGGAGTGGGAACTACAGAACCCAGAGGGCACAGGCAGGGCCCACTCAACACACCCCAGTACTGAATCGTAAAAAACGCTCAGGAGGAGTTTCAACCTCGAGCCTTGGCTAAGACTGGCAAACAGTCCAGGGTCTTAAGAATGACAGGGAAACAGGAGGCGGGAACTCCAGTGCTAGCTCACACGGTGGGACAGGCGGGCAGCAAGCTCACCGACCAACAAAGCAGGATGCCAGCCCCACCCTCAGTCCTGGGGAAGGCACCGACTCCAGATTCAGAAGCTTCCATCCTAGAAACAAGCACCATAACAGACTTGTTTCTCAGAGCAGGCGTGGTCCTGATGCTGGTTAGGAATGGGTGAGAGAGCGTACACATGCCACCGCCTCCACAGTCAGTCCTGGTGGCAGCTACAGTGTCCTCAGGAAACCAAGCCTGCCCTGCCAAGTGGGGGCTCGGGATCTGTTTGGTTTTAAACAAAAGCAAACAATGGCTGGCAACGCTAGCCTGTGTCCTAAGACCCTGGCTTCTGACCAGCAGCCTTGAACCAAAATGAAGAAAAGACTCTCAGGAAGCCGGCATCGCATTCCAGGGGGAGAGGAAGGCTGGGCAGCTGTGGAAGCTGTGGAAGCTGGCTCCCAGCCCAGCAGGCACCACAGGGAAGAATAGAGGCTTGATCCTCAGAGGGACCTCACCCACCCTCCCCACCATCCCCCGCCCGATGTCCTCAGCTCTGGTCTCACACTGCAGCCCAGACTGGTCTCCAGCTCTCTGCAATCCTCCTATCTTAGCCTCCTGAGGGCTAGTCTCTTAGACCGGAGCCATCCTGCCTGGCAGGGAGATTTTTTTTTTCTAAACTTTGTCTTGCCATGGCTTTTGAGAGTGCTTGACAATGCCAGGATATCTGGCTGGCTGCTATGAGTTCAAGATGCCTGGTACCCAACATTTCTACTTGTACGCATGTGTGCAGATAGAGGTTTAAAAAAAAAAAAAAAGAAAGAAAGCATTTGCCATATTGAAAGTCAGACTAGGCTAGAGGAGAAACCCCTTGTCCCCAGCTTAAAAACAATAGGTTGGTCTTTTCTGTAGTTCTTAGAGTGCCAAAACCCTTGGAATTTCCTGAGAAGAAATGTCTTTGTCGTGGTAATGGATGAGTCACACAACTCTCAGATGGCTTTGGGATGGGAGCTGATCACCAAAAAGACCAAGACTACAGCTGGGCCTTCCAATCCAGACTCAGGTGTCCTGCTCCCAGGAGGGTAGCTTGAAGGTAGAGTTTAATCCTCTGGCCTCCTCCTGTCAATCATGCCCACCTCATGAAACTCCAGCAAACCCTGGCTCCCGGAGGCCTGATGATGAACAGCATTGTGGAGGAGGTGGTGTGTCCAGACACCACAAAGAGGACTTCCCAAGCGTCAGCCCTCAGATCCTGCTCTAAGTTCACCTTCATTTGGCTGTCCTGGAGTGCTGTCCTTTATGAGTCTGGTTTATTTTATTTTAGCACGTGTGTGTGTGTGCGTGTGTGTGTGTACCCACGCACGCATGTGCATGTTTTAGAATATGTGTGTGTCACAGTGTGCGTGTAGAGGTCAGAGGACAACCTCAAGTGTGGGTCATCACCTTCCACGGTGTTGGGTATAGATTCTGTTTTGCTGGTTTGGCTGAATACTTCTGGATAGCTGGTCAACAAGCTCCCTGTTTCCTCCCATCTTACCGTGGGAGGGGTACGAGTTCAGACACAGACCACCCTATCTGGCTTTCACATGGGCTTCCGGGATCCAGATTCAGGTTTCCAGGCTTGAGTAGCATGCGCCTTTACCAAACGAGCCACCCGTCCCAGCCTGCAGCCTTTCTGACGAAATTATAATTGTTGGTGCGGTACCTGCAGCGAGGGGGAAACAGGACCCTCAAACTTTTACATGGCCAGTCAGAAATGCAGACATCCTAAAGATCCCATTTGCAGCTGGTGTCTTAAGTAGCAGTCCTGCAGAGGATTGAGTCTTAGGGCAGAGAGGGTCGAGGGTGAGTAGGGTCTATGAGAATTGCGGCAGATCCATCGGAGTTAGCCCAAGTCAAGCGAGAAACACGAGTGTACGCAAAAACATGCTCATGTCTGAATCGGTTTTGTGTTCCATACTTAAACAGGCCCCTGTCTGAGACAGAAGCCCACAGGAACTGGCCTCATCCCTGAGTCCTGCTGAGACGGCACCTCTCCGTGTTGTGTTCTACTTTGCCCAGCAGGCGGCGCTCTGACCTTACAAGTCCTCCATTTGGGTTAAGATTTACCCAGTTCTCTGAAACCTGGTAATGGGAAAAAGGGAAAAGAAAACAGAACCCCCGCTTGCTCAAGAAAATCAGATTCCTATTGGCTATAAAGAAAAAAAAATGAAGAAAAGAGTGAGAGCGGGGCAGGGGAGGGATGGGAAGGAAGAAAAGAAGGGAGGAAGGGAAGGAGGGAGGGAGGGAGGAAGGGAGGGAGGGAGGGAGGGAGGGAGGGAGGGAGGGAGGGAGGGAGGGAGAAAAGAAGAAAGGAAGAAGGAAAAGAAAGCAGCCATGTCATTGCATCGACAGCAGTACACAGCATATTGACAACCAAGGTCAGAACCTCTACCTGCCTGGGGAGCAGCTTCTCAACATAGATACTTCAGGTCCTGTGGGTGCCAAGCTTGGGGAACTCAGGGAGTCCCCTCCTTTAAAAATGCAGACGTCAGGGCATGGACTAGGTGTCTATTTAGAGTTGGAGCCAGTGAGAAACTGCAAAAGCTGACAATGTGATGAACATCAAATCCTAAGGACTCGGAAGGGGCTTCTTTGGGAGCCCCCAACGTGTCCCCTGCTATAGTGAGGATTCCCAGTCCCATCTGCTCCCTTTTGTTTCCCAGCAAGGAGTTTCCAGTTGCAGGAAAGGGAATCTGGGGCAGCGTTCCACCCTTCCCAAGGCAAAGCCAGTCTGCCTTCTGGGCCTGCAGTGCTCAGGGACTAGAAGACCTCGGGCTCCAAAGTTTCTCTCTAGAGAAACTGTCCCGGCACTGTCTTTCCTCGTCTGTAGAGGAGACAATTGTAGGCACACCACAGACAAGTGTGGAAAGCTATCCCTTCCCCCGCCACACACACACACACACACACACACACACACACACACACACGAGGGGAGGTTGCCACACCAGCCCATCTCTTGAATGGCTCTAAGTGCTTCTGCATCCTTGCTTCCTGACCCCACAGTTGGTCCTCTGATTACTTGCCATTTAGAACTTGGGATAACAGCCTCAAAATGCCTTTCCCCAATATGATGTGATGCAGCAGTAACCCCGTTTTGAAATGGTTGGGGGAAATTCAGACTATAAACCCTTCAGAAGAGGGAGGGAGCAAAAGAGATGGCTCAGCAGTTAAAAGCACTGGCTGCTCTTGAAGAAGACCCAGGTTTGACCTCTAGCTGCCACGCGGTGGCTTACAACTGTCTATAACTCCAGTTCCAGGGAGCCCTCTTCTGGCCTCTGCAGGCAACAGGCAGACATATAGTGCATGTACATATATTTCAAGCACATTAAAAACAAAATTCAAAAACAAAGAAAGCCAGGCAGTGATGGCACGTGCCTTTAATCCCAGCACTGGAGAGACAGGGACAGGCCGATCTACAGCCTGGTCTATAGAGGGAGTTACAGGAAAGGTTCCAATACTACACAGAAGCCCTGTCTCTAAAAACCAGGGAAAAAAAGAAAACAAAACAAAGCAGCAGTGGAGGAATTTCTGAGTTCCAGAAATTTTTGCTGAGTCCCAGCAACCACATGGTGGCTCACAACCATCTGAAATGAGATCTGGCACCCACTCCTGGCCTGCAGGCATACATGCAGGCAAAACACTGTATGAAATAAATAAATAAACAAACAAACAAACAAATCTTAAAACAAAACAATTCTATCTCAAAATAAAAGAATAATGTTTTAATTAATTAATAAAAACAGAGGCGGACTCCGGGGGTGCAGCTCAGTGGGTAGAATGCCTGCCTAGCACACCTGAAACCCTGGGTTTTAATCCCAGTAACACATAAATCGTGGTGTGTGGCGGAACGTCATAGCAATTCCAGCTCTCAGGGCGGCAATAGGAAGATTGGGAGACAAAGGTCATTGTTTCAGGGAACCGGAGCACAGTTCCCAGCAGTGGGCATCTCGCTACTGCCTGTAATTACAGCTCCAGGGGGTGCAATACCTCTTCCAGCCTCCGCCAGCACCCACAAACATATATGCAGACACACACACACACACACACACCAATAAATTCTTCTGTTTGTCTGAGGTCTTACTATAACTGCAGCCCTGACTGTCCCTGAACTCACTCCGGAGTGATTAGTAATAATCTTCATGTCATTATTTTCGGCCTGGGGGTCCCGACGAGGAAGGACAAGTACAGCTCTTTATCCTAAAGCTTCCTAGAAGATAAGGGCTCACACCATGCTCTCCTTGCATACGAACACTTTGTGTGTTCAGAGTCTAGCGATGCATCATCCTCAGACGTGGAGCCCCTTGAGTTCCCGCCATGCCCTAGTGATCTCCATGCCTGGACCATGCCAGAAACAGTGCAGACCTTGGGAAATGCAATGCATGCATTTAAAGGACAGGCAGAAGGACAAGCGGACAACACTCTCCACTGCCCCACTGCTGGTTTCCCCTGAGAGTAACTGTCTAGCAGTACCTACGCATAAGCACCCCCTGGGTGAATGCCCTCAGATGCTCAGGAAGACAGAGGGATATCCCAAAGGCTGAAGCTCCAACAAAACTGTAAGGACGGGGCTTGGAGAGATGGCTCAGTGGTTAAGTGCTCTGGCTGCTCTTCCAGAGGACCCAGGTTTGATTCCCAGCACCCACATGGCAGCTCACAACTGCCGGTAGCTCCAGTTCCAGGGGACCCATCCAGTGATCCAGTGTCCTCTTCCGACCTCTATGGACACAACCTCCACTTAGGCATGCCCACAAACACATGACGTTTAAAAACTGTGAGCGCAGACAGCCCAGCTGCTTGGGACACTGAGAACTTGACTTCCATGGGCAAGGCTGAAAGCATACTAGGGACGCAGAAACTTCGACAGCTTCCTGACAGCAACCTTCCCCAGTTGCCTAAGACTGCCATGGTACAGGACCTGGGGGGCAATGAGTCAATCCAGTTAGATCCAAGGGTCCCCCATAAAGTCGGACACTCCCGACACAAGAGTGAAGAAGTTCATTGAGTGGACAAGGCCTCCTTCCCCATCTGCTCAAACTTCCACAAAGCTAAGATCTGTCCAACCCCCTTGCCCAGCTCAGGCCCTATACAGGCCTCCGTTTGAATTTGTCCCTGAAACTTTTCCTAACCCTCAGAAGTTTCTCAGGGGATACAGGTGTTGGTGAGAAAATGCTGTCTAGTGGTGAGGACACCACCTTGACTTACGTTGGATTCCTTATTGTGTATGGAAGTCTTATCGCGTGTCTAGGCTACCACCTTGGGTAGTACATCACAGATATGAGTAAATACAAATGGCCGCTCTACTTGGTAACATGGAACACAAAGTCCTAATTAAAGAGGCACATGTTTAATGACCATAAGGACATTCTTTTTGTTGATATTTATTGAGCTCCATATTTTTCTCTGCTCCCCTCCCTGTCTCTCCCCTCTCCGCTTCAATCCTCCCCCAAGATCTCCATGCTCCCAATTTACTCAGGAGATCTAGTCTTTTTCTACTTTCTACTTCCCATGTAGATAAGATCTATGTAAGTCTCTCTTATATTAAATTAATATAAGAGTTAGCCAATAAGAAGCTAGAGCTGATGGGCCAAGCAATATTTTAATTAATACAGTTTCCATGGGATTCTTTTGGTTCTGGGCAGCTAGGATGAACAAGCAGGCTCTCCTTCTACAGATTTTCATCGGTTAATAAAGAAACTGCCTTGGCCTGTTAACAGAGCAGAACTTAGGTAGGCGGGGAAGACCTAACTGAATTCTGGGAGGAAGAAAGCAGAGTCAGAGAGAGGCCCTGGAGCTGCCAGAAACAGATACTGGGAATTTTACCCGGTAAGCCACTGCCACGTGGCAATATACAGATTACTAGAAATGGGTTAAATTAATATAAGAGTTAGCCAATAAGAAGCTAGAGCTAATGGACCAAGCAGTGATTCAATTAATACAGTTTCTGTGTGGTTATTTTGGGGCTAAGCTAGCTGGGCAGCCAGGACGAACAAGTGGACCTCCTGCAAGAGCAGGGTCTTGGAGTTGGCCATGGCCAGCACAGCCCATCAGAGCAAGCGTTGGCTCATCTGTCTACAGGGTCTCTCCTTTCTCAACACTGGCTTTGCCCAGCTGTCTGCCGGAGCCAGCCCACCTCCTAAACCAAGAAATGTGTGAGCACTAGCCTTGGTCCCGGCCTTCCCCATGGCTCAGAGGACTGAACAGCTCCAAAGACAGTTGCTGCACAGCTTGTCACAACCATGAACAAAACACCAAGCAGGGCCCTGCAGACGCTAGCGCTCCCTGGCTCCGCTCAGGAAAAACAACACAAACAGGGGACAGAAGACAGGGCTGGACTCCACCTTTACCAGATTCCTGCCAAGAGCCCTGATTGGCACCTGTCAGCACTTGAGGGCCCTTGGTCTCAGAGTTCATCCCCAGCGGTGTCAGCCCCTCCCCTGGTCAACTGAAATGGGCGATTCTGCAAAGGATCAGAAAGCCTAGGGGTTCCATTGCCTCAGTTTCCCTAGTGTTCATAAGAAGGTAAAGCCTTCCACTGAAGATGTGCTGGAAGGGAGGGGGACAATGGGGTGGGTGGGTTCCCAGACTCTGCAGCCAAGCTCTTGAAGCAAAATCTAGGAAGACTGGAGCGGACTGAGGAGGGCCAAGGCTCTGTTTCACGGGCTCAGAAGTCGCACAAGACCCCACAGTGAGTTTCATGCTCTCTTGTTACGACCTTAAACATTTATTTTTTCTTTCTTTTTTTGAGATGGGGTTTCCTTGTGTAGTAACCCTGGTTATCCTGGAACTCATTTTGTAGACCAGGTTGGCCTCCAACTCAGAGATTCTGCCTCTGCCTCCCGAGTGCTGGGATTAACGGTGTGCACCACTACGCCCAGTGGCGAAACATTTCAATTTTTAAAACAAATGACCTCAGAAATTATACAACCCATCATGTCTGGGGGAGGAGCTTTTTTCTTGTTTTAAGATATGATCTCAGTTAGCCCAGACTGATATGATTCTCCTGCCTCCACCTCCCGAGGGCTGGGATTGCAGAGAGTGAGGATTAAAGTGGTATGCCACCACAACCGGTTTACGTGGTGCTGGAGAGCTAACCCAGAACGCCTGTGTACACTAGACGCTCTATCAGCTGAGCCAGATTCCTAGCCCTGATGGGAAAACTTTAAACATGAGAGGTCATCCTGCCTGGAGGTCTGCATTAGAGGCTGTGGTGACAGTGAACCCCTTACCACTATCTCAGTCACGCATTTCTGGGAATGGCGAAGAATGTGGCCAGGCCTCCACCTGGGTTTGACAGATGGAATTCGTGCCTCTAAGAGAAAAGAGGCGGAGTCCAGGACTGACCTCAACAGGTGGCAGGTAGAGTGAGGGAGAGAGCAGCCGCTAGCCCTGGGATCCTGGGTGGTCTCCTCTGTCTGCTGCGTGGGGAAAATGAGTGTACAGCTGATAGTCACCATGGGCTGGCAGTGCCTCTGGATAGGAGCCTGCAGAGCAGAGAGGCTGCTGAAGACACAGAGAGAGAGGAAGTGGCGGTAAGGCCTAGAGCCAGGAGGCTCTTTAGAATTCCAGCCAGCAGGGCGGGCCCAGGCGAGCTCTGGCCTCTGGTCTCTAGCCAGTGGGTAATTCAGAAACTCCTCCAGATGGCTGCTGGGGCTTGCTTGCCTTGCTCCTCCTAGCTCAAGCCAGCTGCCAAGGCCGGCAGCCACATCGGATCCACCTTCCAGCTGTGTCCCCTGTATTCACAGCTGGTCCAGGGTCCATTGGTACCGGGAAACTGAGCTGGTGGGAGGGGAGTAGGCCTGGGGAGGATCCAGGCTCCACAGAAGACGGGGAGAGAGGGCCCCACCCTGTGTGTGCTGAGGTGAGGACAGTGGAGACAGCCTCCAGACCTGTCTTCAGGCCAGCCCGGATTCTCGAAAGCCAGACAGCAGAAAACCCGCCCTCCCTGGCAAGAACAAGCTCGACAGCAGCCAGGGCCTCGGGCAGCACCACCCACTCTGCAACACCCACCTTCTGTCCAGAAGGCTGGGAACCTGGCCTTAAGTTCCTCCCTTAGTATCTCCCAAGTCGGCCAGTTCATCCCCTCCCTGCACAGATGCCAATTCTCCCAGAGCCCAGAAGACATTGATACAGGCTCCTCGTCCTCACGCTGGTGAAGAGGTCTGTGACGGTGGGGGCGGGACAGGGCCAGATTTGGAGGGAAACAGGCAGAGAAACTGAGGCCCAGAAATGTTGCATGGGGTCAACAGCTAAACAGGCAACTGCCCCCAGGTGAGACCTCCTCAGCCATTTATCCTGAGCCCTCCAGAATAATGTAGATTCCAGTCTTGGTACTTAGCAGTCACAGGACCTTGGACAAATTACAACTTCCTTACTGCCAAGGGGAACGGCTCCAACGTAGGTCACCATTTCCTGCCTGACTCTCCAGAAAACCAAAGGACAAAGCTTTGGATTCTAAACTATGCCACCAGACCGTGAGCAACCCAAGGCCTCAGCCTGCTCTTTACTGTGGCCTGCAATGGCTTTGTTATTTAAGCTTTAAAGGGAGGCTGCAGGAACCCTAATCAGGACCACAGGGGTGCGTGGAGTGTCCACACCAGGGTGTCTCCAGACCACCTGCTCCCAGAACCATAGCCTGGAAGGGATACAGGCCCCTCCACTTGCTTATCCAAAGATCACTGAGCCATCTCACTCTCGCCACTAAGAAGATGCAGCCCAGCTTGAGGCGGGACAGTGAGAGAGGTGCCGGGCAAGCTGCTAACGCTCCTAGCCCCTTCCCTCTAGCAGTTAGCTAATGTTGCTGTCCTCCCTGGCCTGGAGAACTGCCTTTCTCCATCTGATCCGATGACGTGGGAGCAAGCAGAGGGAAGTTGATATTACCCGAACGCCTCGCTCACATCGGTCCAAATATAACCTTTAAAAAAAGAAAGAAAGAAAAGTGAACATTCTAGGGGCTGGAGAGATGGCTCAGCAGTTGAAAGCAAGTGATGCTCTTGCAGAGGACCTGGGTTAAGAGCCTGGCATCTACATAGGGCGGCCCACAACTGTAACTCCAGCTCCAGGGGATCTGACGCCCTTTTCTGGAATCCACGGGCACCTGCACTCATGTGCACATAACCACATGAGACACACACACAGACAGGTCATTTAGTGTAAAATGAGCCAGGTGTGGTGCTGCACACCTTTAACCACAGCACCGGGGAGGCAGAGGCAAGGCTTTAGGGAAATGCCTCAACAGGTTGAAACGGAGCTAGATTGCTGCAAATGTGGGAGAAACTGAGGCTGTTCCCAGACTATTCCTGTGCCCTAAGCTTCCCATAGAAGGCTCAACATCTCCTCTGAAGGACTGTTGGCCCAACCCATGCATGCCATGTAAAACACCACTGGGAAGCCTCTGAACCCCACCCCAGCCAGGACCGTTGGCCGCTCAGAAACCACCACTTTCCACATGGAGGCACAGAACCCAGGGTGCGCAGGGCACGTGGGGAGGAGGAGAGAGAGACGAGGAGACAATGTCTTCCCAGTCTCAACCTCTAGGTGTCCCATGAGTGCTCTAGCAGCATGTCCTAGGCTGCTTTCCCTCGCAGACAGACTAAAGACCTGGCTCCCAGGTCTTCAGCAAACCGCACTGAGAGAGGAATGGGAGGGCCTCCCAGGGTCCCACACAGCCATCCCGCGCTCCTCCACAGCCGTCCTGGGCAGAGCTGTCCCGGGAACATTTAGAAACTTCTCCAGCGGTGGGGCAGAGTGGTTTCATGACAATCTAACAATTCAAATAAAATGATGGGACTCTAACTTCGCATGATGCTTTTCCCCTTCATTTTTCTAGCAATTTCTTCGAATTCCTTTAAGAAAGAAGCAGCCAAGCCGGGCGGTGGTGGTGCACGCCTTCTAGCACTTGGAAGGCAGAGGCAGGCGGATGTCTGTGAGTTCGAGGCCAGCCTGGTCTACAAGAGCTAGTTCCAGGACAGGCTCTAAAGCTACAGAGAAACCCTGTCTCGAAAAAAAAAAAAACAAAACAAGAAAGAAAGAAAGAAAGAAAGAAAGAAGGAAGGAAGGAAGGAAGGAAGGAAGGAAGGAAGGAAGGAAGAAAGAAGCAAGCAGCCTATCAATCTATCAATGACAGGAATTAGAATAACACAGAGTCTCCACCATACATGATACATGCTGGGAGACACTGCCCTAAGTGTCTTCTCATGTTGGTTTAACTGACTGCCACATTAACACACTACATTAAAATGTACCACTCAGAGGGACGAGCTGGCAGTTGCCCTCCGACTCTAACAATGAGCCTGGTTCGGGCCAGCTCTCCTGATTTAGCAGGTTCAGATGGCGACAGGCTTCCTCCAGGAGCTTTCTCTGTCATCCAGCTCTCAGCACTATCTTCTTCGGGATCCTCTGTCTCCCACAGTCATTTGGCAATCTAATCAATTAAAAGCGTAAGAAGTACCGAGGCTTTGTCCTGCTGGATCCAGCCAAAGCCTCCTGGAAGATGTGAGGTCTGTTCTTCTGTGGCACTTCGTAAGGATTCTCCTTTTGCTTGTGGAATCCTCAGCGTGATGACTACCTTTCTCCTGTGACAAAACACCAGGTTGTTTGGTCAAAAGTGAGATCCCAGACCTCTGACACCCCTATATCCAAGGAGCCTGGGATGATTGGAAGCGGCACCCCAGCCCCTGGCCTGGGAGTTGCCTTAGTCCGGACTCCACCTCCGGAAAAGTTCGTTAAGCGCTGACCTCCCCGGTGGTCAGGACCACTCCCACAGGCTATTTAGGCTGCCGCCCAGAAAAGGAACACGTGGCCTTCGGGTTTTGCATGGTCTCCTCCACCACCACCCCACCCTCTACCTCCCACCCCCATCTCTCTCTCTTTCCCTCACCATGCTCTCAGCCATCCGGGAGTGATGCAGTAAACGTGGGCATCTTTTATTCGGTCTGATTTGGTTTGAATGAAATGATTTGCATCGGTGGAGAGGCTCATCTTAAGAATATTCCTAACATATGGAGGTCCCACTGAGGGGGGTCTGTTTTTCCCACAGGTCCAGCCCTACAGGCTGGGAAAACGCCCTTCTCGATTTTTCTCCAGGCTAGCACTGACTTTGACTCGGTGAGTGCGCCTTTTAGAATACATGACTGTTAGGGTTAGGGGACCCATTCGCTTTTCCAGCGTTCCATTGAAGTTCCAGGCTGCCGGCGCTGGAAGCCTGACCCATGCAGCGAGCCATGCCTAGCTGAGATGAGACTTGAGTGTGTTTGGAGACGTCCGCCACTCATTTCTCGTGCACCCCTGTTTTGATTTAAGTTCTGTCCAGTGGACGCATTACAACAGGCTTGAGTCTCAATAGGCATGGACTTCTAAGTGGGTCCTTGTGATTCCAAGCCAATTACTCAAATGTTCTTCAGTGGCCTTTTACAAAACTCCTTTTAAATTGGGGGCTATCTAACATCTAACGTGAAGCAAACAAGGCTCCGTAGCCCATGGTTTCTAAATGTGTGCTTCTCTCCCCGCTTCTACGTCCTGCTCCCCTCCCCGCTGGAGGAGTCCAGACTAAGGCAACTCCCAGGCTTCCAATCATCTCAGGCTCCTTGGATATAGGGGTGTCAGAGGTCTGGACTCCACCTCTGGAAAAGCCTGTCAAAGAAGAGTTGTTTAATCACCATCGCCACCTGACTGGGTGCATGGGACACACCTCTGACTGTGTCTATGAGGCCATTCCTAAAGAGGGCAGCTGAGGGCAAAGACCCACCATGAAGATAGTAGCATCTTCCCTTGGAATGAGGAACTTTGCTGAATAAGAAGGGAAAGCTGAGAAAGTGAGTTGAGCTCCGGTATTCACCACCCAGCTTCCTGACTGTGGATGCAGCGGCCAGGCTGCTCTGAGCTCTGCTGTCCCGGCACCATGATGGGCTACATCTTCACGCCACCAGCCAGACCAAACCCTTCGTTATTTAAGTCACCTGTATTAGGAATGATCTTAAGACGAGCCTCTCCACTGACGCAAATAATACCAATCAGACCAAATTAGACCGAATAAAAAATGCTACATTTACTGTAGTGCTCCCCGATGGCCGGGAGCACGGTGAGGGAAAGAAAGGGAGACGGGGGTGGGAGGGTGTCCACGCAGAACCCGAAGGCCACGTGTTCCTTTTCTGGGCAGCAGCCTAAATAGCCTGTGGGAGGGGTCCTGACCCTGTTGGTCTCACACAAGGCCCAGGGCACTGTGCTGCAGTCCTGCAAGAGGACAAGGTACAACAGACAGATCCAGCCAGGGGCTTTGAATGACGGGGCCCAAGGAAAGAGGACTCCTCCTACTCTTCTTTGATTTTGTTTCTAAGCACTGAAGATTTTTTTGCTTTAAACACACCTAATGTGGGAGTCCCCTCTGTGTGTTGCTTGTATTGGTTAATGAATAAAGAAACTGCCTTGGTCTAATAGGACAGAACTTAGGTAGGCGGATAAGACAGAACTGAATTCAGGGAGGAAGAAAGCAGAGTCAGAGAGACACCATGGAGCCTCCAGAGACAGACATGCTGAATCTTTCCCAGTAAGCCACTGCCATGTGACAATATACAAATTAATAAAAATGGGTTAAATTAATATGTAAGAGTTAGCCAATAAGAAGTTAGAGCTAATGGGCCAAGCAGTGTTTTAATCAATACAGTTTCTATGTGATTATTTTGGGGCTAAGCTAGCCAGGCGGCCAAGACGAACAAGCAGACCCTCTCCTCTGCAACACACACCAAATTGAACACCCGAGTAAGTGCGCATGCTTGTGGGTGTACATGCATGTGGTGTGTGAACACGTATAAACATACAGAGGCCAAATGACAATCTCAGCTGTCATCCTCAGCAACTCCTTCTGCTTCCTGTGGAACAGAATCTCTCATTTCCCTAGAGCTCACCACTTGGGTTAGGCTGGCAGCCCCATGAGCCCCAGAGAGACTCCTGTCTCTGCCCTTTCAGTGCTTGGATTACGAGTATGTGCCACGATGCATTGCACTATTATGCGGTACCAAGCCCGACTGGGATGGGTTGCCCTGCGGCCTATCGTTCTGATGCTTCTGAGCAGTATTATACACTGCACACGTGGGCTTGGTCAATATGCCTTCGGAGGAGACGCTGAGCTTTGTATGGGAGCTTAGAATAGAGGAGGGGTCCAGGAACTGCCTCAGTTTCTCCTCTCAGCAAGCTGGCTCTGTCCCCACCTGCTGAGGCCCTCTGGAAACCAGGCAGTCCTCCTTGGAGTACAGTTCCGGAAGTCCTCAACCTGGGTGTGCTTCCTGGAGCATTCTCGCCTCACTTCATGCAGGGGTCACAGTGGACCTTCAGATTTAGCCCTGCTGTACATGTGTGGTTTTTGAGATACAGACTTACGTTGTCCAGGACGGCTTTGAGTTCTGTGTAACCAAGGAGGAGACTCCATTGCTCAAGCCCTGGGATCATAGGCATGGACCACCCCTCAAATCCAGCCACAGTGGGTGTTCTGATCTTGACACAAGTTCTGTGGGACAGGTGCAGCTACCCACACATAAATAAATAAATCGACCAAACTAGGTGGCTCATGCTTTTAATCCCAGCACTCTGGAGGCAGAGGCAGGCGGGTCTCTGTGAGTTTGAGTCCAATCTGGTCTACAGAGTGAGTTCCAGGACAGTGAGGACTACATGGTGAGACCTATCTTTAAAAGAAAAACAATTATGTCAGTTGTGGTGTTGGATGCCTTTAATCCCAGAATTCTAGAGGCAAATCTCTGAGTTCTAGGCCAGCCTGGTCTACAGAGCAAGTTCCAGAACAGCCAGGGCTACGTAATAGAAAGACTCTGTATTGGAAGGAAGGAAGGAAGGAAGGAAGGAAGGAAGGAAGGAAGGAAGGAAGGAAGGAAGGAAGGAAGGAAGGAAGAATAGATAATCAGGGAAAAGGCTCAGCTATTAAAGGTGCTATCCATGTAAGATTTATGACCCAAGTTCAGTCCTCAGAACCCACATTAAAAAAAAAACAACTCAGATGCAGTATGCAGTATTACAAACCTGTAATCCCAACATTCCCTTGACAAGATGAGAGAATCATCTAGAAGGCCAGCCTGCAGTACACAGTATGGCAGAAACGAAGGAGACCTTGTCTCAACAAGGCAGAAAATTGTCTTCTGACTTCACAAGCTCTGTCTCTCTCTCTCTTTCTCTCTCTCTCACACACACACACATACACACACACACACACGCTCACACTCATACACACACAAAGGAAAGGCAGCAAGACAATGTTACCCAAACTGTCCAGCTGGCTTCTGTTTTTGCCACACAAGTTAGGATGTGTTACTGTGAGCTTCCTAGGAACAGGGGCAGTCTTTACCCTCATGGTGTGCTGTTTAAATAGGGACATACTGCGGTCAAGCAAACCCACAGCGCTACCGGGAAAGAAGGAACAGAATGGCATTGGGCAAGCCCTGACAGCCGTATCTGCATGCATTTTTAGAGAGGCAGCTTTGGGACAAGGCTGAAGCCATCTCCTGGGAGTGAGAGGCAGACCCCCAACTCCAGTGGAATCTCAAGACATTCCTGAATTCTCCGAGCTCCTGTGTCTCAAAAAGATAACACTTGTTTCTGGACATTTCCGGAGAAATTAGCAACCCTTCCTTCACACTCAACAAATGCTGATTCTTTTCTTGCTTCCAGAGATGGCTCACTTGACCCCTTCTAGTCTTTTCCTCCCTGGCAAACTCCTAAAAATGTATTGAGAATGGCTCGGTCCCGGGACCAAGCACAGAATCCCACTGTGTCCCAGTCACGTGGTGAACAATGAGCCCTTTTCCCCTGGGCTCTGGACTTCCTTCTCCCCGGGCTCTGGTGTGCCTGTAATTGTGACAGAAGTGGGGACCCTCCATTCCCTCTCATGCCCTCGGGAGAGCACAAAGGGAACCAAGCAAAGCCTTGCATACAGAACCAGCTTTCGAATGCTCATTGCTAACCTTCAGGGGCCTCCAGCTTCCTGCCCCAGCTCTGGACCCTGAACAGCCTTCCTGAACCCTCCAAGTATAGCCGAAGAAACTGAAACCCAGGGAGGCAGGGCTTACAACAAGAATCTTTATATAGCTGATGGGGGGGGGGTGTGCATCCCGGCACACCTTGACCCCGTCCCTTGGGGACTTGGTGGAGTTTTGTAAGTCCTGTGTGCATGTGTACCCTGTCCCTAAAAGGCAAAACTCGCCTACTTTTCTCTCTCTCTCTCTCTCTCTCTCTCTCTCTCATCTTTCTCTTCCTTTCTCCCCTTTCTTTCTTTGTTTCTTTCTTTCTCTCTTTTTTCTTTCTTTCTTTCTTTGTCTCCCCCTCCCTTCACCTACTCCACTTATCTCAATAAAACTCCCCACTTAAGCTCTGAGTACATAACATATCTGCCCCTCACCCTCAGTGGGCTCTCACCCGCTATGGTTTGGACCCACCAACAGTCAAGGTCCCTCTTGCACATGATAATTACGGCGGGATGGGGGGCATGCGTCACAAAGGAGCACTGGAGACAGGAATTTCCCTCCGCTGTTTAAACCCTACAGGAAAAGTCTGCTTGATCTGCTTAGCCCAGGATAGCCCAAAGTATAACTCCAGCTGCACTCGACCCCCACACTACTAGACACCTATGCTTCGGGAGAGCTTTGCTGTCCCAGAGCTATCTCTATAGACTTTGTTTCCAGTGCAAAGAAATGGGGGAGGGTGACGAGACCAAACAGTGGTCCCCAAAGATGAGCATAACCCAACCCCTTGAACACTGGGTTGCTACATGCTATTGACAGCAAGTGGGACCTCTTAGTATGGTGAAGTTAAGGATTTTTCCATAAGAAGATTGTCCTGTGACCCAGGTGAACTCTAAGAAGGGTTCTTAGACAAGAAGGACAGGACAAAGGTGGAAGGAGACGGAACAGAGACGTAGAGATTGAACTGGTGCCTCTGAAATGGAGGAAAGGGCTGTAAACCAAAGAGGGCTGACCACTCTTAGAAGCTCGACAAGGGCAGGGAGTGAACTCTACTGGCTGTGTGGACTCTTGCTCTTGAGTCTGCCGTATAAGAATCATTTTGAGCCAGGCATACCTTTAATCCCCATGCTTGCAAGGCTTGAAGCAAAAGGATCTTGAATTTGACGTGAGCCTGGGCAACAGTGCCGAGACCCTGTCTCAGAACAAACAAATACACAAGATTCATGCTAGATTTCTGACTTCAGTACTGTGAGAGTTCTAAATGAACATTTCAGCCACTAAGCAGAGGTTGGAAAGATAGGAGTCGGTGGGCAAACGGAAAAAGGTATTTACACAAGGATATTGAGCTTCTGACCCCACCCAAGACCCTGGAGACTTTCCCTGAGCTCCTGGCACAGCCATCTCCCCTTTCTTCTCCCCCACCCCACTCCCATTTCCAGAGGCTCTTCCCCTAGTAGCTTTATATAAACTAACCCAGTCCATTAGGGTTCACTGTCCCCTTGTCTGGCACCTGTAAGACATCTCCCTATGTCTCTGGATTCTGGAAGGCCCCAACTGATGCTCCACTTTTCCATGTGTCTGTCTGGGCCTCTCTTTACCTGGGGATTTGCTTGGGGGGTGGAACTGTAGAAATTGGATCAAAGGCATGTGCTACCCACCTGGTAAAGAAATGCCAAGAATGGGTTGGCAAGATGGCTCAGCTGTTAGTGGCAAATGCTGTCAAACCTGATGATAAAGTTTAACCGTTGGAACCCACATCACATGGTGGAAGGAGAGAATATATTCCCACAAGCTGTCCTCTGACTTCCACAGGTCACCACGGCACCTCCCCCCCCCCAAAATAAATAAATAAATAAATAGATAGATAGATAGATAGATAAATATTAAAAGAAAAGGTGTCTGAAGCAGATGTGGTAGTGCCCACGGGTCATCTCAGCTCTTGGGAGATAGGAGCAGGGAGATGAGGAGTTCAAGGCCACCCTTGACTATGAATGACTATGAGGTCAGCCTGAGATACATGAGACTTTCTGAAAAACACAAATGGAAACCAAACAAGAAAGCATATGTGTCAGGTGCAATGCCAGCACCTAGGAGGCTAGCCTCAGCTGCATAGGGAGACCTTACCTTTAAAACTGATTGGATGGGGAAGAGGGGGCCAGAGGGGTGGCTCAGCAGTTTAGAGCACCGGCTGCTCTTCCAGAGGACCCAGGTTCAATTCCCAGCAACCACATGGTGACTCACAACCATCTATAATGGGATCTGAAGCACTCTTCTGGTCTGCAGGCATATATGCAGATAGAGAACTTACACACATAAAATAAATAAATAAATAAATAAATCTTTAAAAAAAACTGTGTTAGATGGAATAGATTGAATAGATTGATAATCCCCCAACTTAGATTCAATGGTGTTTCTGATTTTGCTTCATCCAACTCCCATTCATAACTTCTAAGGCAACAGCTCTCTCTCTCTCTCTCTCTCTCTCTCTCTCTCACTATCTCTCGCTCTCTCTCGTTCTCTCTCTCACTACATCTTATTATAAACAGAGACTGCACTTACAGTCCGCTCAGACCTGAATAATCACAGAAACTATATTAATTGCAACACTGTTTGGCCAACAGCATAGGTGTATTCCTAGTTAGCTCTTACATCTCAAATTAGCCCATTTCTATTCATCTGTGTATCGCCACAAGGCTGTGGTGTACCAGTATGGCATCCTTCTCCTTAGGCAGCTACATGGTGTCTGTCTGACTCTGCCTGCTTTCTTTATATATCTCTGTTCGTATTTCCCTCCTGACTTTACTCTGCTAAGCCATTGGCCAAAGCAGATTCTTTATTAACCAATAGTAATAAAGAATAAAAATGGAAATAAAATATTCACAGCATACAGAGGGGAATTCCACATCATCTTGTTTTTTCCTGAGTGGGGAATTTCCTCATGTTACACAGGCTAGCCTCAAATTCACTAATAGGTGTGGACTTATAAGTCTAAAGGTCATAGATGGCTTGTTTTTTGATTCTTTCTTTCTTTCTTCCTTCCTTCCTTCCTTTCTTTCTTTTTTCTGAGACAGGAAAAAAGAAAAAAAACACAGTTTCTCTGTGTAGCCCTGGTTATCCTGGAACTTGATCTGTAGACCAGGCCTGGAACTCACAGAGATCCACTTTTCTCCGCCTCCTTAGTCCTGGTGTTAAAGGTGTGCACCACCACCACCGGGCTGAGACAATCTCTTGTAGCCTCACACTCCCAATATAGTTGAGAATGACTTTGACTTTCTGAATTCCCCCCTCCACCTCCCGAGTGCTAGAAATACAGGGCATCCCTCTGTCCTGTGTGTGCCGTGTGGGCTTCATGCACACTGGGCAAGTGCTCCTCTGAACAGAACTGCACCCCAGCCCACTTTTCTGATGATGGCTGTTTATTTTGTTGTTTTTGTTTTGTCTTATTTTGTTTTTGAGTCAAGGACTCACTGTGTAACCCAGATTCTCCTGCCTCAGCCTTTCAAGTGTTGGGATCATAGCTGTGGGGGTCACTATGCCTGGCTCTCTGAGGTGATTCCTCTCCCCCACAGGGACATGTGGCAATGTCTAGAGCTTCTTCTTCTTTCTTTCTTTTCTTTTCTTTTTTTTTTTCCCAGAGTGTGGAGGCCAGTGACCCTGTCAAGTGCCCTGTAGAGCAGAGGACCATCCCCACAACAGAGCACTGCTGGCCTTGAGTGACATCAGAGCAGAGAGAAGCCCCGCTGAGGAACATCAGCTCCTTTCCCCCCCCCCCCACTTTGGTTTAGCTAGCTCTTGTAGACCAGGCTGGCCTCGAACTCACAGAGGTCCACCTGCTTCTTCCTCCCGAGTACTGGGATTAAAGGCATGCACCACCACTGCCTAACTGGAATATCAGTTCTTGATGTTGTCTAAGCATCCTTCTAGAACCATCTGTCTCCATGCCCACCTCCTCTGTTGCAGGTCTTGAGGCTGCTGCTCAATCGAACTTGCTAAGTACATGGTGGTTTGAATAAGAAATGTCCCCACAGGCTCAGATTTAGGAACAGTTGATCCCCAGTTGGTGGCTTTGTTTGGGGAGGCTTCTGGAGGGCAGGATTTGAGTCTTTTTTAAAAAATTATTTATTGTACATAAAGTATGCCTGTATGCCAGAAGAGGGCACCAGACCTCATTATAGATGGTTGTGAGTCACCATGTGGGTGCTGGGAATTGAACTCGGGACCTCTGGAAGAGTAGCCAGCGCTCTTAACTTCTGAGCCATCTCTCCAGCCCCACATATTCTTTTTAAATTAAATTATATTAAATTAAATTTATTTCTCTCTCTCTCTCTCTCTCTCTCTCTCTCTCTCTCTCTCTCTCTGTGTGTGTGTGTGTGTGTGTGTGTGTGTATGTGTGTGTGTGTTTGAGTATGTTAGGGTCAGAGAACAGCTGTCAAAAATGGGCTCTCATTTTTCACTACATAGGTCCCAGATATCTAAAACACCTCTACCAGAGAAGCCATCTCTCCAGCCCTTTTACACATAGTAACACATCTATGCATCTAATTGTAACAGACTGAATTATGGGTAAGGATGGCTTCTAAAACAACATCCACCTGTTCCAGAAAGAAGACTGCCCCAGGTTAGACCAAAACTAAGTCCAGATGTTAGAGGCAGCAGTTTGCCCCACTCTGGCGGGTCTTTTACTTCTTAGCTGATAAAAAACAAACCTTGATGCCTTACTTACTCTACTTGTGTGAATTCTTCTCCCCAGGAGCATAAAAACAGAAACCACTGCTGTGGCTGGTGTCAGAGGGAATTCGGGAGGAGGCGGCTCCCTGTGCTGTGCTTTGGTGCCCAGCAGGCTTCCTGGTGCCTGGTCAGACCCTGGCGGTACCATGTCTAAGCACGAGTTCTGTACCCATTGGGGACTGCCTGGCCTCTTTGGCTTCTGTTCCCCTGTATTCTGGTTCCTTGCCATACGTCATACTTCATTCTGTGTTTGTCTTTGATATCACAACTTGTCTCTACATCTCCTGGTCCCCTCCCTCAGGGGGGCACAAAAATAATAAGCCCCCTTTCCCCTTTGGGGGTTTCCACAGTGTTCTGTCCGGACAAGCAGGCCATACTGGTGACCTCTGGGCAATTGAGGTTTTACCTTATTTGGCTCTGGAATGCACCATATACTACAGACCACATGCCAAGACTTTGTTCTTGGCTCCAACTTGCTCATTCCAAATTCTTTAGGACCGTGGCGGTGAGGGATAGAAACCAACTTCGGAGCAAAGCAGGAAATCTGTTGGAAAGACCCCAGAATTTTTATAGTTCATCTGCTGGGCCCTACTGATGGGCTAAGCAGGATACTTCTCCTTTCTCTTTGCTCCTTCCTCCTCTCCCTCCCCATCTGCCCCACTCCCTGGGGTGTGTGGAGGGGGGTGCGGGAACAGCAGCAGCAGGGTATGCACCCTGTACCCACACTTCCCACTCAAAGGAGCGGCCACCAGGGTTGGATGGCCTTGGTCCTGAGTCTGCATTCCTGAGGACTGTGTGTCACAAAGCATGATGTAGCATGGTGACTAAGCGGGGACAATGAAAGAGAGCTCGTCAAAGGTGCATAGCACAGGCCAGACATGATGTCATCTCCTGCAGAAAGATCAGGAGGTGGAGGCCAGCGTCTGCTCCACAGCTAGTTCAAGGCCATCCTGGGACACGGGAGACCCTGTCTCCAAAAGGATAACGGCAAAGGTCATTTCATAAAGGGCAGAGCGGCAGATGCCAACACATATGGGTGGTCCTGAAAGGTGAGTTGAGTATGGTGTCCTGGAACTCACTATATAGACCAGGCTGGCCTCAAAGTTACAGAGATCCGCCTGCCTCTGCCTTCTGAGTGCTGGGATTAAAGGCATGCGCCACCACCACCCGGTTCTTCTTTGTTTCTAAGTGACGTGACTCAGTGTTCTCTGAGTGAGGCTGGCAAGGTTACCCAGAACCAGATGTGGCAGCAAAGTCCCCCACCTTAGCCAGCGCTCTTGCCCTCTCTCCAGGAAATATGGCTGCCAGGTGGCGACAGCAGCAGTGTGGTGCTGACTAACCTACCTTCTGGGGTAGAGAGAAACTGAGGACCCCAGGCATCCAGGCATAGCAATGCATTCCTCTAATCCTAGCCCTCAGGGAAGAAGGCAGAGGATTGGGAGTCTATGCTAATAGACCTAGGCTACCTAGCAGTTGGAGGCTAGCCTGGGCTCTCTGAGACTGTGAAATAAGGGAAGGAAGGAAAGATTTGAGACAGGAGTGAGCTCACCGTACAGAAGAAAGAAAAGGGCCCCTGAGGGAAACCACAGATGCAATGGAGGGGTGGTGTGAGAGGAAAAGGGAATGGAGGGTTAAAGCAGCCATGCCGGCAGCCTTAAGAATGTACGGCAGAGACTCTTCCTTTTTTATATATTGATTTTATTTATTGAGCTATATACATTTTTCTCTGCTCCCCTCCCTTCCTCTCCGCTCCTCTTCATCCCTCTCCCATAGTCCCCATTCTCCCAGTTTACTCAGGAGATCTAAGACAGAGACCTGCTGATGGCTCTGAGGCAGCCATGTGGCCCCGGGACAGATAGACTCTGAGAAGCAAGGCCAGTGAGTCCATGGCTAGTTTCCGTGAAAGTCCCTGGGCCCTGCAGGCAAAGCACTATTGCTTCATACAGATTGTTTTGTTGTTGTTGTGCCCAAATCCGCGAAGTCCCTGCATAAGACAACAAGGAAACCGAGTCCCGTATGTAAAAGCGAAGAGCCTTTATTTTAATCAAGTTTGCAAACTCGGTCTCTCTGCATGTCCAACGTATTGGAATAAATGGAGAGCCCCAAGCTCATTTAGAATTGGGTTTTTATAGTAGTAAAGGTAGGGGTGTCCTGGTGGGTGTGTGCTGGCAGGTGATCCTATCTACAGTGGTTGGAATACTAGGCATTTCCTTTGAATGGTCTGTTCTGGGTGGTGCTAGGTAATCTCAGTCTGTGGTTCTTTCAGTAACCAGGTATTGCCTCAGGGTAAACTACTGAAGACTCAGGCCTCTTATTAAATTTATTGATGGTCAAGTTTTACTCTGGCAGGTGATAATGGTTAAGTAAAGAACCTCCTTTGGGTGACCTGCCTATACTTAGTTTATCATGGCTGGCCCCTACAGTTTCAGGCTTTGTTTTTGGTTTAGGTTTTCCCACCCCTCTAAGATTTACTATGTAAATGCTCTAACTGCATGAATACCTTCGTGCCAATTGAGGGAATCCATCCCATTATATGATGGTTGGGAGCCATCGTGAGGTTGCTGGGAATTGAACTCAGGACCTCTGGAAGAACAGACAGTTCTCTTAACTGCTGAGCCATTTCTACAGTCCCTTGGTTTGGTTTTTTTGAGACCGGCTCTCACTATGTATCCCAGGCTGTCTTGGAACTCAGTATGTAGACCAGGCTGGCCTTGAACTTAGAGATCCAGTTGCCTTTCCTTCCGGAGTGCTAGGATTAAAGGTGTGAGCCACGACACCCAGTTTACTATACACATATTTGATTCTAATATAGTTAATTTTAACACGTTAAAATGGAAAAAAAAAGGAAGGAAGAGAAGGAGGGAAGGATTGAAGAAAATGAATAACCAAAGGAGACCAGCACTTCCCTGGACAACAGAGGACAATTTTTTCTTTTATTTTAATATCACTTAAGAGTGTCTGGCACACGGTCCTAAGTAACTTTAATTATATATATATATATATATATATATATATATATATATATATATATATATATATTTAATTATATATATATAATTAAATATAAATAAGCTAAATCAATTCAAATTTAATGCCTTACTTTTTATTTTTAATTATGCGTAGATGGTACACGCTGTGTGAAGGTATGTGCAGCCAAGTGTAGTTGCCAGAGAAGGGCAGAGGCTCCAGATTCCCTGGACTTGGAATTTGAGGGTTATAAACCATCTGACATGGGTGCTAAGACCCAAACTTGGCTCCTTGGGAAGTACAGCAAGTGTTCTTAAGCACTGAGCCATCTCTCCCGCCCCTCGGCTGAATTTAAAGGCTTCCAAACTTGAGTCTTCACTGGATTTGGGTTTGACAGGCACTCCTGTAGAGTTTGCATTGCTATAACAGAATACCTGGGGCTATAAAGAACAGAAATCTAGCTGGGCCATGGTGGGGCATGCTTTTAATCCCAGCACTTGGGAGGCAGAGGCAGGCAGATCTCTGTGAGTTCGAGGCCAGCCTGGTCTACAGAGCTAGTTCCAGAACAGTCAGGGCTACACAGTCAGAGAAACCCTGTCTTGGGAAGAAAAAAACAACAACAAAGATTTCTTTTTTGTCCCTCTCAGAGCCCTATGCATGAGACAGACAATCAAAGACATGGGGTGTCACAGGCTGGTGACATTCTCTGCTTCCTCTCAAGAGCAGGGGATCGTCTATGGAAATGACAAGTGCCACAACCTGGAATCTGAGATTCTCACACTACATTCCCTCTTTTCTCAGATCATCATAACCAGCATTCCACGCTCAGCGAGATGAGCTGCTGTTTGGCACAGCCTTGGGTCCATGGTGGGGGGGGGGGGGCTTGAGAGCAAGGGATTATGGGAGGGTATGTGAGAAAATATATGTGTGCATTTGGGTCCTCTACATGTGTTTTCTGTTTGGAATGAAGGACCCCAACTCGTTTTAACCACAATTATACCGTTTAGCTTAATTCAGGGCCTCCGAAATGCTGAGCAAATAACAAGCTCAGGGCCTCCGGAATGCTAAGCAAAGACACCTGAGAAAGGACAGCCTTATCTGGCTGCAGGACAGGAGATTTATGGAATGGCATTAGTAGGAACAAAGACTTCAAGGGATGAAGAGAGGATTGCGAGGCCTGAGTCACGTATAAAGCGGGGCTCTCACGAGTCAGGGGCTGTGCAATCAGACATCTAGTCGCCAGCCAGGAAAGGGGGGCAGGATAAGAGAAACAGTAAACCGCTGAGTAGTCCCCTCATTGTTATTTAGGTTAAAAATTTACCACCCTGCATCTTGCTTCTGTAAACTTCGCTTTTTGCTCTCCTATAAGAACCCCTCACCCCCAACCTGCAGGCGCGCAAGTCCTCCGAGAGACTTGTGGCCCCAGGTACCTGTGTATCCAATAAACCTCTTGCTGTTTGCATCCGGTTGCGTGTTTTCGACTGATCTTTGGGCATGGGGTCTCTCCCGAGGGAAGACGCCCACGGGAGTCTTTCAGAGTCACCGTTTGCAGCCCAGCTGTTGGAAGCAGATGCCAAGCTGAGAGCAGCCTTTAGTCCCCAAAGGCTTCAGCCGGAGACCAGCGGAGGTGGAGGCTGTTTGGATCGGCAACTATGCCATTACTGGTCCCAACAGCCAGGGTCGGATCTTCACACGCAGTTAGCTCCAGGAAGCTGACCTGTGGCGATGTAAAAAGTTTCTTGAATCTGTCTGCTATCCTGAAAGCCCACATCTTTGAATGCCAAAAGGGTAGCCCAGGGCTCGGCATCTGCCAGGGACCTGAGCAGGTGACCTTGCTAGAGGTAGGTAGGGTGGCGGCTGCTCTTGCTGGCTTAGTAAAGGGAAGCTCTGCCCCAGGGGATCTGTCCTCAGGGAGCTGAGTCCAATCCAAACTCAGCCACAGAAGTTGGCTTGCACATCTGCCCAGTCCCCACAGATGCTGGTGCCTAGTCCAGAGTCTGAGGCCAGCTCTCAAGGCTGATATGCTGCTGGGAACGGAGCGAAAGACGTGTGTACCAAAAGCGATGGTCATGCTTTGGGGCCATGAGAGTAGCCAAGATGAACTCCCGAGCCAGCAGAAGAATCCAGCAGGGAAGATATTGAAGAGTCACACTGAGAAAACAGAGCCCAGGCATCATGCCAAGGGCTACATCATTCGCCAGCAGAACAATCTTCAAAGCAATGCCCAAGGGCATAGAGGCACCAGACTTCCCAGCCAAGAGGAGCTCAGAAAGTAGACAGGGCTTTTTTGCTATCACACAGCTATCAGCAGAGCCAGGATCCAAACAAGGTCATGAATGAGGTACAAAACATCAACGGGAGGCTAGACAAACAGCAGTTTATTTATGGATTCCTGGGCAGCTGCTGACATTTCTTTATAGGAAAAAAAAATTAAATGGCTTAGAAAGATTCTCAAGATGTGGAATTAGGTGCAGACTACAAAACAGCATGAAGAGGTGGATCGTTAAAAAATTAAATACAGGCTCTGGGGAGATGGCTCAGGTGGTAAGGGCTTTTGTTTTGCAAGTATGAGGGCCTGAGTTCCAATCTCCAGCACCCACAAAAAGTGTCAGGCATAACTGTGCCTACCTGTAACCCCAGCATTTGTGGGCAGAGACTGGCAGATCCTGAGTGATGTGGGATTCCCCTCTGTGTGCTTTGAATATGTTTCATTACCATGGGCTACTAAAGAAGTTACTTTGGCCTATGGCAGGGCAGAATATAGAAAGATAGGAAATCCAAGCAGAGGAGGAAAGAAGTCAGAGTCCGAGAGACATCACGTAGCTGCCAAAGAAGAAAGAGGCCAGA
Organism: Myodes glareolus; assembly: GCF_982192425.1. NCBI lineage: Eukaryota > Metazoa > Chordata > Mammalia > Rodentia > Cricetidae > Myodes > Myodes glareolus. Next base: position 39,183,912 of record NC_142036.1, on the reverse strand, counting down.
ACCATACTGGTAAGCCAAGTCTCATGGCAATACATAGGTTGATAGAAATAGGTTAAAGTAAGAGCTAGCTAGAAATATGCCTGAGTCGTCGGCCAAACAGTGTTGTAATTAATATAGTTTCTGTGTGATTATTTGGGTCTGGGTGGCTGGGAAACATACGTGTAGTCTCTGTTTATATCTGAGAGTTCTCTGGCCAGCCTAGCCCAGGTAATAGAATAAGATGTCCAGTGTCCTTCTCTGGCTTCCACAGGTGTGTAGAAAAGCATGCAAATCTGCCCTTCCAAATGCTATGCACACACATACAACACAAATGTGCACGCACACCCACACACCTTAATACAATATAGTACAGTACAATACGATAGCCTGGTGCGGTGTCACACATAGGGCTCTAAGGCAAGAGGGTTGTTGCTAGTCTGAAGTCCTTCTAGACTACTCCATATTGAGAACCTGTCTTTAAAATATCTATATAAGGCCAGCCTGGTCTACAAAACAAGTTCCCGGACAGCCACAGTGGTTGCACAGAGAGACCCTGTCTTGAGAGACTAAAAAAGAAATCTATCCAGAAGGCTGGAGAGCTGGCTCAGTGGTTGAAAGAATGCACTGCTCCTACAGAGGACCGAGTTCAGCTGCTAGTTCCCATATCAGAAGGCTCACAACTGCCTGGAACTGCAGTTCCAAGGTAACAGACACCTTCAGGCCCCCACAGGCACCTGCACACACATACTCAAACACAGGCACACACAGATGAACATAATTTTAAAATAAGTAAATATTTTTGCTTGTTTTGGGTTTTTTTTGAGACAAAGTTTCTCTGTGTAGCCCTGGCTGTCCTGGAACTCACTCTGTAGACCAGGTTGGTCTCCAACTCACAGAGACCCACCTGCCTCTGCCTCCTGAGTGCTGGATTAAAGGTGTGCACCACCACTGCCCAGCCTTAAATAAATCTTTTTTAAAGATGAACATAACTGAGTGTGGTGGCAAACACTTTCAATCCCAGAGCTCTGGAGATAAAGGCAGGCAGATCTCTGTGCGATCTGAGCCATCAACCATGGCTACAGAATGAAACCCTGCCAAAAATAAAAGAAAATAAAAACGTCTTTAATCCAAGCATCCATGAGGCAGAGGCAGGTGAAACTCTGTGTGTTGATGTCAGCCTGGCCTACAGAATGAGTTCCAGCACAGACAGGGATATGTAGCAAGACATTGTCACAAGATAAATAGATAAATAAGTAAATAAATAACTTTCAAAGCAAGTAAATAAATCAGATGAAGCTTGGTTTTTTTTTGGTTTTTGGGTTTTTTTTGTTTTTTTTGTTTTTTGTTTTTTGTTTGTATTAAACCCAGGAAAGCCAAAACAATCCTGGGCAATAAAGGAACTTCTGGAAGCATCACAATCCCTGACTTCAAACTCTACTACAGAGCTACAGTACTGAAAACAGCCTGGTATTGGCATAAAAACATACAAGAGGACCAATGGAACCAAATCGAAGACCCAGATATCAATCCACACACTTACAAACACTTGATTTTTGACAAAAAAGCAAAAAATATAAAATGGAAAAAAGAAAATCATATTCAACAAATGGTCCTGACATAACTAGATATCGACATGTAGAAGAATGAAAATAGATCTATCACCATAAACAAAACTCAAGTCCAAATGGATCAAAGACCTCAACATAATGCCAACCACACTGAATCTCATAGAAGAGAAAGTGGGAAGTACACTTGAACACACTGGCACAGGAGACCACTTCCTAAATATAACCCCAGCAGCACAGACACTGAGAGAAACAATAATGAGACCTCCTGAAACTGAAAAGCTTCTGTAAAGAAAAGGACATGGTCAACAAGACAAAACGACAGCCTACAGAATGGAAAAAGATCTTCACCAACCCCACATCAGACAGAGGTCTGATCTCCAAAATATACAAAGAACTCAAGAAATTGGTCATCAAAAGAACAAATAATCCAATAAAAAAAATGAAGTACAGATCTAAACAGAGAACTCTCAACAGAGGAATCTAAAATGGCTGAAAGAAACTTAAGGAAATGTTTAACATCCTTAGCCATCAGAGAAATGCAAATCAAAACAACTCTGAGATTCCATCTTACACCTGTAAGAATGGCCAAGATCAAAAACACTGATGACAACTTATGCTGGAGAGATTGTGGGGTAAAGGGAACATTTGCTGGTGGGAATGCAAGCTGGTACAACCCCTTTGGATGTCAGTGTGGCAATTTCTCAGAAAATCAGGAAACAACCTTCCTCAAGAACCAGCAATACCACTTTTAGGCATATACCCAAAGGATGCTCAATTGTACCACAAGGATATGTGCTCAACTATGTTTATAGCAGCATTGTTTGTCATAGCCAGAACCTGGAAACAACTTAAATGCCCCTTGATAGAAGAATGGATAAGGAAAATGTGGTACATTTACATAATGGAGTACTACACAGCAGAAAAAAATAATGACATCTTGAAATTTGCGGGCAAATAGGTGGATCTAGAAAATGTCATATTGAGTGAGGTAACCCATAACCAGAAGGACAAATATATGTACTCACTCATAAGTGACTTTTAGACATAAAGCAAAGAAAAACCAGTCTACAATCCCAAAGAACCCTGACAACAATGAGGACCCTAAGAGAGACATACATGAATCTAATCTACCTGGGAAGTAGAAAAAGACAAAATCTCCTGAGTAAATTTTGGGAGCATAGGGACCATGGGAGATGGTAGAAGGGGAGGGGAGAGGAAGGGAGAGAGCAGAAAAATACATAGCTCAATAAAATCAATTTTAAAAACTTTTTAAAAAGTGTGTATAAAAGTGTATTATAAAAGTATATATATACACGTATATAAAATGTATATATGTATATATATATAGTGTGTGCATACATACATACATTTGTCTTAGCTAAAGTTTTTGATTGTTTTTTGTTGTTGTTGTTTTTGTTGTTTGTTTGTTTTGGTTTTTGAGATGAAGTTTCCCTGGGTAGCCCTGACTGTCCTGGAACTCACTGTAGACCAGGCTGGCCTTGAACTCACAGAAATCCACCTACTTCCATCTCCTGGATGTTGGGATTAAAAATGCACCACCACACTAACTTTAGTTAGGGTTTCTATTGCTGTGAAGAGACACCATGACCACAGAAACTCTTACAAAGGAAAACATTTAAGAGGGTGACTTACAGTTTCAGGGGTTTAGTCCATTATCATCATGGTGGGACATGCTTGCATGCAGGTAGACATGGATGGTGCTGGAGGAGCTGAAAAGTTTACATCCTGATATGCAGGCAACAGGAAGTGGTCTGAGACACTGGGCGGTATCTTGAGCATATATGAGACCAAAGTCCACCCACACAGTGACACACTTCCTCCAACAAGACCACACCTACTCCAACCAAGAGTAGGTACCTTCTAAGAGTGCCACTCCCTTTGAGGGCTATTTTCTTTCAAATCATATACATATATGTGTATGTATATATGTATGTATATTATAATAAAACAGGTCTGATTTCAAAATGTAAATGAGGGTCTCAGAAAGCAGGGTGTTCTGTAACAACAGGAGTAAGCAAAATTTTTTTCTGAGTTTTTTGTTTGTTTGTTTGTTTGTTTGTTTTTAAGACGGGTTTCTCTGTGTAACAGTCCTGGCTGTCCTACAACTCTCTTGTAGACATCACAACGACCTCACCCGGAGACCCACTGCCTACTGGGTGATCTCCCAGCTCCAGAGTCAACCAGCCATTTTGGAGTCTCCTTGACCTCAGTGGGCAGAGGAGGGTTAGGTGGGGGTGTTAAGGGGGTGGTTATTAACAAGGAACTCCAGGAAGGAGGAGAGCTAGCCAAGACTTCTGCAATCCCCTCCTCCCGCCTGGCTGGCTGCTGTGATGCTCTGGGGAAGGGAGTTCTCAAACAACCCTTTGACCACTGCACTTGGCTCTTGATTCGAATAATTAGAGCTGGAGCCAGGAATGACATCATGCCTCTGCAGGAGGATGGAGGATGACTTTGAGTGTGGCCTTGGCCTCAGTCCTCTGGTTTGTCAATCCAGTGGGATGGGCTGCATTCCTGCCTGAATTTCTGACTTCAGGACGTGATCTTCCAAGGCAAGCATCTATGAGAAGAGTCTGGTAGCCCTGACTGTGTAACCCAGCTCTCTGCCTCTCTCCTGTGTCCAGTCTCCCTTCGTGTGCCACTCAGCCATGGCACACACACACACACAGGCACACACACACACACATACACACACCCGTCCAAAATTGCAGGATGGGCAAGTGGCCAGGGCCACCCAGTCAGAGGACCTCCTTCGGTTAACTGATTCATGGGGGGACAGAGTTTCAAATGGGGGCAGTAAATAGTTAATACTTCCCTGGGGTGCTAGTCAACTTCCCATTGTTGTAACAAAACACCTCAGGAAATCAACTTACACAAAAGATTCAGTCCAGGCTGGAGATGTGGCTCCACAGTTATGGGCGCTGGCTGCATTTGCAGAGAACTAGGGTTCAGTACCCAACACCAACATGGCGGCTCACAAGCACCTGTAATTCCAGTTGTTGGCCGTCCCTTTTGGATTCTTCTGCAAGCGCATGACAGTATGCTAACATACATGCAGACAAAGGCACATACACAGGAAATAAAGATGAATACAATCTTTAAAAATTGATTTTAGCCAGGCTGTGGTAGCACACTTCTTTAATCCCCACACTCAGGAGGCAGAGGTGGGCAGATCTCTGTGAGTTCGAGGCCAGCCTGGTCTACAAGAGCTAGTTCCAGGACAGCTAGGATTGAAGATTTTAGTTCATGATTGATTGGCCCATTGCTTTTAGGCCTGCGAGACCACATCATGGAGGCCCTGAGTATAAAAATATTTACTTCATGGCTAGGACATGAAAAAGAGGGAGAGGTAGGATCCTGGATCCTAGGATGCTTTTCAAAGTCACATCTCCTGTGACTGAAAGGCCCAAGACTTTAATACATATGCCCTTGAAGCTGGGTAGTGCTTAATCCCAGCACTCGGGAGGCAGAGGCAGGTGGATCTCTGTGAGTCTGAGGCAAGCCTGGTCTACAGTGTGAGTTCCGGGACAGCCAGGGCTACAAGGAAAAACTCTGTCTTAAAAAAACCAAAAGAATAAAAATTAAAATAATCATATGCCTTTAGGAGACGCAAGCCACCACACTGGACTGCAAAAGACTGAAGTTATGTTAGGGGGAGTTATTAGCCCAAAGATAGGATGCATAATCCAGACCACACTTGGCAAGGTCCCCCAGCTTGGAGAAGGGACGGAAGAGGCAGGTCTCAAGCGCATACCAGCATGGGCTCTGCACTCAGTCTACCCTATCTGGAAATCTGCATCCAATGGCAATGGGCCTGTGGTGACTGTGTTGATGCCCAGCCCGTCAGGCCCTGTGGGTGCCCATCTGGTTGGCATCATCCTTCCACTGCCTCAAGCCATAAGGCCAGGAAGGACCCGAATCTTCATGTCATGGTCGGCCCCAGCGTTCTCTTCTTCCATTTCTTCCTATGGAGTGATTGAACGCCATTACTCCAAAAATCACGTTTGGGGTTTTTGTCTTGATTTGGTTCTTTTGCTTTTATCCTTAAAAATTTAAATTTATTTGGTAAATGTGTGTGCGTGTGTCTGTAAGATGACGGCCTGCAGAAGCTGGTTCTCTCATACCGTGTGGGCTCCAAGGACCCTGAACCAAAGTTGCCAGGTTTTACTGCCAGTGCTTTTACCCCTGGAACTATCTTGCTGGCACCTGTCTTGTTTTTTTTTTAAAGATTTATTTATTAATTATGTATACAGTATTCTGTCTACATATATCCTATAGGCCAATAGAGGGCACCAGATCTCATTACAGATGGTTGTGAGCCACCATGTGGTTGCTGGGAATTGAACTCAGGACCTCTGGAGGAGCAGTCAGTGCTCTTAACCTCTGAGCCACCTCTCCAGCCCACCTGTCTTGTTTTTAAGACAGTCTCCTGTACCTCAGGCTGACCTCCACTTCCTCCTGTAACTGAAGGTGACCTCGAGTGCCAATCCTCTCACCTCCGCCTCCCCAGGGCACAGAATGCCCGGCTTGGGTGGTGCTGGGAACTGTGATGGTGGGCATCCAACCTGGGACTTCTCCCATGCTGGGTAAGCACTCTACCCTCTACCGTCTGACGTACAGGCCCAACTCAAGCTTCGCATGTTGAAGCCTCAGCCCACAATGTGACTGTACTTGAAGGCAAGGCCTCTGGGAGGGAATTAAGGTTGGATAAAGTCGTAGAAAAATCAATGGCATCCCCTCCCTAAGCTATGCAGGAGGAAAAGCCATGTAGGCACGTGGCAGAAGAAGGCCATCTATATAAGTCAGAAAGAAGTTGTCCTGGATCTCCAACCCCCAGCCTCCTTTCAACTACCTAGTTTGTAATATTTTGTCATAGCAGCCTGATTTGACACATACTCCGATGCCACAGGAAAGAGAGCCATCCATGTACTCCCTTCTGTGGGGGTGGGGAAGCAATTGTCAACCACCAGCTCTCAGCGGTCGCTGTGGAGAGGCATTGTTCTCACGCTTTCCCTGTCTCAGCACATTGAATCTTTGTACAGTCCTGTGACACGGCCTTTATACAGGTGGGAAACTGAGGCACAGAGAGATTAAGGCACCAAAGTCACACGGTAGTCCTGCAGGAGTGGATCCAAACCCTGGCGGTAAGAACCCAGCATTCTTCGGTATGAGAAACCAAACAATGACGTAATGGAAAGACGGCCTACCCTCACCTGGACCAGAAGAGATGCACCACGGCTGCCCAGTTTAGACGCGTGCCAGTACTCCCAGATTAGCCCAGACCTCAAGAACTGTCACCATGCCACTACGTCCTCTCTGGGGAGATGACACTTATATTCGGTAGCTGTGTGGACTTGTCTCAGCCATGTCATAAGAAACAGAAGGTCAGGGGCAGAACTGCTCGAGTGTTCCCGGCTGGCTCTGCGCTCAGCAAGCATGCAGACACCGAGTCTCAGTACCACTGCAGACTGCCCTGCAAGGGGTCAACTGACTTGTCCCAGGGAAGGGTGCCAATCAAGACTCAGCGCTGCAGGGATTCTCGCGTGATCCTGAAAAGCGCCCCAGGAACTGCTTTGTTTCCACACATCTCTGAGTGCTGAAAGTGGGGCTCCCGACCAGGCCCAGGCCCTTCCAGACCTTCTAGAGAACTCAACCAATCCCGCTGGCGGAGAACTGGGCCTTCAGGGCCTGAACAACCGTCCCCCAGCACCCCTGCCAAAGTCCTTGTCTAACAAAGCCTTGAATCTTTGCAAGATTCATCTTGCTTCAGATTCAGAATCTTTGCAAGAGTCAGGGATAGGGACTCAGAGGGAAATAGTAGATTTTAGGATCCAGGGGTGTGAACTGAGCTAGATTCAACAAATGGCCCATAAGGGCTTCTGAGACCTTCTTACTGTTATATATAGCACACACTGTCCACTAGGTGGCACTGTTGGATGGCAAGATGCCAGTGATATAGCTTTTGTGTGTGTGTGTGTGTGTGTGTGTGTGTGTGTGTGTGTGTAGGCAGGCACCCATGTATATATAACCCAGCATCCACGCATCCACTTTCAGGACTGGAACCATAAGGTAGGAGACTTGGTTGTGCAGAGCAGTGGTCCTGGCCCAGCTTCAAGGCCAGCAGCTGCGTACCGAGAAAAAGCAAGCTATGATGAATGGGCCTGAAGACAATAGAAGCCTCCATCACATTCAGGTGAGACAAGGGTGACTAAAAGATAATTTGAGCACACCTTCTCAGCTCTAAAAACCTCTTATGTGGCTGGAGTCCCCCTCCCGCTCTCCATGATAAGCTCAGGAAATGTCCTGCGGGCCTGCAGCCAGGGTAGGGCGATACTCCTCAACCTACCCACAAAAGCTATGGGAGCAGGTACAGCCTGCACTACCACTCACAGCCACAGCCTAGCCTGGCCCTTACCCACAAGCAAAGCAGGCTCAAAGCCAGGCAGTGTGAGGCTGGCTCAGAGGCCAAGGCCAACCTGTGAAGGCACTCAGAGCCGTAGGTCCCAAGTCCTTCTCGTTTCGCTCCTGCTGGTGTTGTGAGGCAGAGACATGGAAGAGAGTACAAGGTGTGGCCCTCACACTGGACGGAGGGATTACTTATAAATAGGCTGATTGTAAGACCGCAGGAGGCTGTGGTCACGGGTCCAGATTATAAGGTAGCCATGGAACGCTGGATGCATTTTACCAAAAAGCCCTACTAGGATAAATCGTTCACTCTCTGATACAAACTGACCATCTATTAAAAACTGTCCTGTCGCGGGGTAGTGGTGGTGCACACCTTTAGTTCCAGCAATCGGGAGGCAGATCTCTCTGTGAGTTCAAGATCAGCCTGGTCTACAAGATGAATGCCAGGATAGCCAGGGCTACAAGGAGAAAACCTGTCTCAAAGGAAAAAAAAAAAAAAAAAAACCTGCACTGTTGTAGGCATAGTTTAATCCCAGCACTTGGGAGGTAGAGAGAGAAGAATCTTCATAGTTTGAGGCCAACCTGGTCTGCATAGTAAATTCCACGGCAGCCAGCTAGGACCTTAGAGAGATCCTGTCTTAGGTGTTGTAAATTAATTATAATCTAAAACAAAAACTGAATTGCGTTGACATACACCCTATATCACAGCACTCAGGAAGCAGAAACAGGTGATCTCTGTGAGTTCAAGGTCAGCCTGGTCTACAGAGCAAGTTCTAGGTCAGGCAAGGCAACACAGAAAAACCCTGTCTCAAAAAAAAAAAAGTAACTGAACAATTTTAAAGTGCAGAGGGAAAGGCGATATAGGGCATGCGTGGTCAAACATTCTGAATTTTGCTGATATTTTTTATTTGCTGTGATTTGGTACTGAGGATCCAATCTAGGGCCATGAGTATGTCATACTCTACCACTCAGATACATACCCAGCCCTAAAATATTCTGTTTTCAAAGGGGTTTCAGACCAGGTTCAGGTAGGCAGGCAAGGAGCCAGGTGGGGGTAGTTCACATCTCTAATCCCAGCACTTGGGAGGCCAAGGTAGGCAGAGAGACCTCCAGGCAGAGTTCCAGGCTAGCCTGGTCTATTTACAGAGCAAGTTCCAGAACAGCAACAGCAACAAAGAGAACAGAGAAATCCTGTCTCGGAAAACAAAACAACGACAACAAAAAGATCTGAGAGCAAGAAAAAACCAACATACAGTATCTTACAGAAGGATTTCAAAATACAGATGGGAAACTGCATTCTGACGTCAGAACCAGTCTGTGAGAACTTAGGGAATACTCTCTACCATTAGAACGGAGCACAAATCTGAGACTCAGCCTGGGGAGGGGGCTCATTTGGTAAAGCACTCAAGGCCCTGTACTCAGGCTCCAGAACCCACGGGAACAAAAGGCCTTTGCAGGAGTTGGCATCTGTAAGCCAGAGCTGAAGAGGCAAAGGGAGACCCGGGGGTCCCTGGGGCTTGCTGCCAACTAACGTTTGCTCTTGGGGAACTCCAAGCCAGTGAAAGGCCCTATTTCAAAAAGGAGATATGAACAGCTATTGACAGTGACATTCATGGTTTCTCCCCGGTGTGCACCCGCACACGCATGCACGTGTGCGCACACACACACACAAATTAAGACTTCCAAAAGTCCTGCCCAAGTTACAGGTATATCTGTGTGACTCTTCAAAACTTTTGTGTCATGTATGTACATGTGTGTGCATGTATATATGTTTGTATGCGCATAACGATTCATGTATGTATATTGTGTGCATGTATGTATGTTTCTATGAGCATGACGATTCATAACTGTTGTAACCTCGTGCTTTGGAAACCAGGAAGAAAGCAATGTTTCAAAACTGATACACATCAGAAAGCCAAGGAACTGACTGGGAGCTTGTGAGGCCTTTTGTCTACAGAAGGGGAGGAGACAAGACTCAAGGGATTGACCCTGCAAGTTTCAGGTCACTCTGTGAGCAGACAACTTAATGAAATTGGCTGTGAGACTTGCCTTCGCTGATAGGTAAGGTCTCCAAAGGTCGGGGCAGAAGCACCGTAGGCCATGGAATATCAACCTGGCAAAGTGACTCACATCCGCCATCCCGGCTCATGGGAGGTAGAGGGGGGAGGGTCAGGAGTTTAAGGCCAGTCCAGACTACATGGATTCTGTCCCAAAAAATAAATAAAAATAAAAACGGTCTCTGGGCATTGGTGGCACACGCCTTTAATTTCAGCACTCAGGAGGCAGAAGCAGGTGGATCTCTGAGTTCGAGGCCAGCCTGGTCTACAAAGGGAGTTCCAAGATAGGCTCCAAAACTACAGAGAAACCCTGTCTCAAAACAGAAAAAAAAAAACAAAAAACAAACAAACAAACAAACAAAAAAGGGCTGGAGAGATGGCGCAGTGGTTAAGAGCACTGTCTGCTCTTCCAAAGGTCCTGAGTTCAATTCCCAGCAACCACATGGTGGCTCACAACCATCTGTGATGAGAGCTGGTGCCCTCTTCTGGTGTGCAAGAATACATGCAGGCAGAACACTGTATAAATAATAAATAAATAGCATTTAAAAAAACTACACAAGGAAAAGAGTGGAGATCATTTTTTCTCTCCCTTCCTGTGGTAACTGTGGGGAAGGGGTGACCCCTAGTATGGGGGACCAGCAGAGGCCATGAGGAATATGCTTGATCCAGGTGGTGGCCTCTAACTTCTCCAATTGTTTATTGTTTTCTTTCTTTTTTTTTTTTAAGACAGAGTTTCCCCATATAGCCCTGGATGCCCTGAAACTAGTTCTGTTAACCAGACTGACCTCAAACTCACAAGATCCGCCTGCCTCTGCCTTCAGAGTACTGGGATTAAAGACGTGTGCCACCACCATCCTTTGAATATGTATTGTTTTGATCACTCTCTGTTTGCGTGCTCACCCTCAGACCCCAGTAAACCCACTTCATCCGGAGACTTCTGCTAGGGGGTCACACCTTGCCCCTGAAAGCCTTCCAGCTCTAGGCAGTGTCTTTGACAGACACTGATTGATTTTGATTCCAAAACGCAATAGAACGCTAACACATCGCTCTCTCGCCGCCTGCAGGCAGAATCAAGAACTGCAGGCAGGTTGCTCCGTGCTCGGCTTTGTCCTAGGGCTCCCACAAGACAGAGGCTGGGTGAGTGCTTTGGGCAGCAGGCTGATGATCCTAACTCGGAAGAGCGGTGTCCTCGGTACTCGGGGCTCTATATTCCTCTGCCACTTGCCTGACTGTAGTACTATGGTAAGTCTGCATCCAGTAGACAGCTCTGGCCACGCGGCACTTACTGTTGACAAGCATGAGCCGCTCTCTGTTTGGGACACTGCTGTTTTTCTCATCTGCTTCACTCTCGTGTTCCAAAGTCCCCACCCCCGGCCCAGCTGTCCGTGTCATCGCATGTTCAAACAGGCAGAAATCGTGGAGCGAGCCTTGTTTTCCTCTGGGATAAGAACCCTCTGCGCAGATCCTTCTCTTGAGACTGATGGGAGCGTTAAAATGCCTGCTAACTCCAGGCTGGCCTCAGCTCATCTCTTGAGGGCAGGTATGTTCCGAGCGGTCCCTAGCAACATTTGTGGCCCCGTGGTAGAAAATGCTCCAGGGATCTGGCCCTGGAGTGAGTTCACTTAAAGAACCCATACAAGCCTGGCAGATGTGGAGAGAGGGGAGAAGGGAGGAAGAGAAGACTGCGGAGTAAGTGTGGGCTATGCTCTTGCTAGAAGGCCAAATGGCTATTGGGCCACTCCTTCAAGCGTCTGTGACGGGGCCTACGAGATACTTCAGCAGGTAAAATATGCTCAAACCCGAAGGCCTAAATTCAATCCCTAGGACCCACAGGGTAGAAAGAACCAGCTTCCAAAAGCTGGTTCCACATGTGCACAGTCACACACACAGTAAAACACACACACACTGCATATACACCCAGAGGCCAGAAGAGGGCATCAGATTCCCTGGAACTGGAATTAGAAATAGTGATGAGCCAGTTTATGGGTACTGAGAACCAAACCCCGGTTTCTCCACAAGAGCAGCAGCAAGTGTTCCTAATTGCTGAACCATCTTTCCTGATCCAATTTTTTTTAAACAACAACAAAAAGTTTATAAAGAACTTAAACCCGCTGTGGTGACACACCCCTTTAATCCAGGAGGCAGAGGCAGGTGGATCTCTGCGAGTTCTAATCCAGCCTGTTCTACACAGCGAGTTCAGGATAGCCAGAGCTACAATAGTGAGACCCTGTCTCGAAAATAAAAACAAAAATAAATAAGAATTCACAGTCCGGTGCCCAAACATACGTCAAGTTCAGCTCAAACCTTGGAAGGCTGAACAAGTGGTCCACTTTCAACAGGTGAGCAGATCAAGGTGGCAGAGCCCAGTTCGACTGAGGTCACACACACTCACAATCCGACTTGCCGTGCCTGGTATGCAGACCTAAACTTGCGCTTCAGACAGACCCAGAACCCGGCCCAGACCAGCACAGAGGAAGAGCAAACATTTCCCAGCTTAAGGCAGCAGCAGAGCCCAGCACTTTCCACACCCGAATCCTTGAAGCTGTGCCCTCTCTTCTGGGGAAAGAGAGGCCCTCAGGCTCCCCTGGACCCCCGCTCCCTTGGCAAATGAGGTCCGGATCAGATCAGGCGAAGCTCTCCAACAGCTCAACTCCCAAGGAGGCCTTGAAGCACCAGACCAGACATTTAAAAAAAAAGAAAAGCTGGCAAGATTCAAGAGACGGATTAGATCATTGCAGCAGGATGAAGGAAACGAGGAACCTAGGGAGGGGAAGAGGGACGGGGGCCAAGAATGTCTCAAGACAACCCCAAACGCCTTCAGATTAAAGCAGGCTCATGAACCAGCAGCGGAGGCCACTGCCAGGAAGGCCTGGCCCCACTCAGCCCTTTCGGGGCGGGGCAGGGATAATCTGGTCCACACACAATCAACTCACTCACAGATCAACAAACAAATCCTGGGAAGGCAGGGAGAACGGTAAAGGCGGTTGGGCACTCTGTGTTTACGTACAAAATTCAACCACACAGACCCATGTGTGCAGAAGTCCGGGCCTGGCGTGCAAGCCCATGGGAGTGCATGTGTGTGTTTGCGTGCAGTCTACAAACATGTTTTCACAAAGCTCGAGGGAGAAGCAATCATTCATCTCCCAGGAATCTTAGCAACAGCCATCCCCAGAAAAGGCTCTGCCAGCTGGAGCAGGGATGAGTCAGCAGAGGGCCTGTGGGGGAGGAGCCACTCAGCCACTGGCCTGGCCTCTCCCTTCTCCGGGAAGGTCTCCAGGCCTAGGCTGGCCTGGTTGCTGTGCCTGGGTCACTGCTTTGGCACTGGTTGCCGAGAACACATTCCTGGAACTGGCCAGCACCGGCGGCCGGAGGGCTTTCCCTCCTCCTCTTTCTCCTTCCCCCGCTCCAGTCCCGCCGCACACCCGCCCTTTTATTTTTCCTTCTTGCTGCAGAACCAAAACACCGTGTTCACTAGCTCTGGAGCTGGAGCCAAATGGCAAACGTAGCGAGGTTGGACACGGGAGCTGCCAGGCCCAAGCAGGCCAGGGAATGAGGACACCTCCTGCCAGCAGCCCAGGGCCCAGCGAGGGGGTGTTGTGCTCCGCGCTTCCATCAGGGCGAAGGGTCATTGCCCGAGGCTCCTGGGAACAGGAGTTCAAGGTGATGGTTGCCGCGGAGGTCTGACTGAGTGTCTCAGTCCCGATAGCTGAGCCTGAGGTTGCAAACGTGGCAGGGAATACTGGCCAAAGGAACAGAAAGGAAGATTCCTCATGACATCATTGCCTGAGAGCATCAAGTTCACCTTCACAGCGTGCTCGGGAGTGGCAGAACCGTCTCTTACAGATGGAGAGATGAAGCTGCGGACAGGGGAGGCGTGGGGCCCAAGGTCATCGCCGAGACACTAGCGCAGGTGCTAGGTGAAACGAAACCTGGCTACAGCCGATTTGGATTAAGCCCAGGCCGCACTTGCCTTTCTCCCCAGACTCCGCCTACCCTCGGTATGCCAGATCCTTAGCACCCACAAAAACAAACAGAATAAAAACAAAACAAAGGGCTAGAGCTATCCCTTATCCTTGCCCTCAAACAGATCTTAGGGAAGAGCCGTCAGTGTCTCTGCACACGGAAGGCTGTCCTCAGCAGGGGCAGTAACAGCCCGGCCCAGCCCAAATCCCTGGCCTCTTTACTGGAGGCAGGAAATGAATAAAAGCTAAATGAGTTTGGAAATGCCAGGAGGCAGCGTTTATCCCCTTCCCCCACCCCCTCCCCTTGGCAAGGACCGTGTAAAGTTACAGTTTAATCTTGGAAATGCCAGACAGCTGTTCCCCGTTGCTAAGAGACTGGCCCACATTATGCAGATGTCAGGGACCTCAAATGTCTGCCGGAAATTACTGATCATGTTGGAGGAGCAGAGGGGCCTTCTTTCGGCCCAGGGAAGCGCAGCAGGAGACCCCCTGGGGATAACAGAAATAAGGAGCCCAGCCCTCCCTGCCTTCTCCACAGATTGTCTAGAACCTTGACTTTGGGGCTGGCCAGGCCTCCTGGCTCCCTTCTCCTCTGTTCCCTCCCACATCGCAGCCTTTATCCTAACAGGACCTCATGGACTGACCCTCGTCTCCACCCCCACCTCCAGTTTCCTTCTGGGACATCATTCTTCTGTTCGGTGTCCCTTTGTCTGTCTTCTGGTCTTCTCAGCTTGTAGGACAGCAGTAAACTGCCCTCCCCAACTGATCAGGGAGGAGGCAGCTGCCACGGGAGGAGGGTGCTATCCCACTCCATGAGCCCTCCTCACCTGAAGCTAGAAGTGGACATGGACGTGTGTGCACACACCACACTTTCCCCGACCTTCCCCATCCAGAGGAAACCCAAAGGGGGGCCATCACCATGGCTACCAAACTGCTGCATCACTGGTCCCTAGGGAAGGGGAGCTGCCATCTGGGCAAGGGGTGGAAAAGGAGTAGAGGAAAGCCTTTTCCCATACTCTAATCAGAACCCTGATTGAAGGGCCCCAGGGGTGGGGCATAAGACAATCCGGCTAGAGAAGGGCCCACACTGGTTGCCAGGCAGGGCCGGGGTGACCCACGGCACCTACAGGGTCTTCAGAAACACCCGTAGGTATTGCTGAGTCAGGCAAGGGAGGCCGGAGAGCCTGAGCATGGTGGTGCCAAGCGACTGCTACCCTCCTGAGAGCACACACGGTGCCTCGAGGGCAGAAGTGGCATCTCTTTGTGTGTCCAGGTGGTACCTGCCCTCCCGACGGCTAGGTATGTCACCTTGGTCTTCCACCAGCTGAGAAGCACCAACCCTGTACAGTGAAAATAGGCATGCTTTGTGTGCTATGGAAGATGGTTCTAGAGATAAGGATGGTGTGTGTGTGTGTGTGTGTGTGTGTGTGTGTAAGAGAACCAGGGTCTCTTTGCAGGGGACCACCTTCGGCTGTGGCCGCGCTAACCTGTGTCTGGGCTCCCTTAGTAGGCCTCTCCTCATCCTTCCCTTTCTTATAGCTCGAGTGATATCAAATGGGGAAATTGAGACACAGCAGACGGACCAGATCATTTTATTCCCACATTTTCTTATCTCATCCCTGCCCTGGGTTCGAGCCCCAAGATGGCCATGACCTTTCTCCCTGGATAGGTGGGAGTCAGAAGCCCCTGCACTCCCCCTCCTAGCTAGGGAAGCTTTAACCTCCTTAGCTCTCGTTTCCCCTCTGCACAATGGAATCCCACTGACATCTTAGAGCCGCCAGGAGGATTGAGATAAAAACCAAGTGCTCCACCCCAGCTAAGCTCTCAATACACTGGGGCAGTTGGTTCCCAAAGGTGCCAGGCCTCAGAGATGGGGAGAGGGGGACCCCTCAGGCGGCAGCCATCAGCACCCCACTCCTCTCCTCCACAGCAACTTGGCTGCTCCCTATTTGGATGTCTTGTAAAAGGCCAGGGAGAACTCTAAAGGCAGATAGATACCAGACAAGAAAAAGGGAGAGGCAGGCGGGGTAGGGAAGATAATCATCTGAGAGGGGGGCTTCAGGAAGGTGGTCCGACACCCCCCATCCGGATGGAAACTGTTAAGTCAGAGAGGGCATGTCTACGGTGGGTCAGGTGCCGGCTCTGGCCCTGTGGCCTTCGCTTGGTGAAGGAGAAAGTAGGGCTGCTCTGCCTAGTCTTTGTTTCTTTTCCCCTGCTCCCCTCAAGGCCTCTCCCCGATCCTTTCTCATCCTGGCTTCCAGCTCTCGGGCTCTCTCCACCATTTTCCCTTCCTTCCTCTCACCCTCCTCTGCTCTCCAGCCAAGCCCACCCCGCCCCATCCTTCCCTTGAAGCGGATTTCTTGCTTTCTCATCCTTTCTTCTCAAAGCTCACAATCACACTTGGCTGCCTTCCCTCCCTCCTTCCCTCCCTTCCTCCGAGTCCTCCTCCACCCCCATCTCTCCCTTCTCCACTTCCTCCCTCCTCCTCTTCCCCTCCTGCTTCTCCCTCCGCCGCCACCCACCCTTTTACTCTCTCCTTTCATCTCGCTTCTCTCCCCTCACCTAGAGAAGACACCCGAAGTCTTCAGATAAACAAAACCAGGTCAAGCCCTCACCAGATTGGTCTGTTAGAGCCCAGAGACCAAGGTCAGTGCTGAGCGGAAAGTCAGCCAACCCTGACAGCCACCTGGAACCCCGCCCCCCTCACCTCCAGAGATGCCTGTGCCAGGTCACCTGCCTCCTGCAGACACCTGCCTGGCTCCCAGCACCTGCTGTGTGAATTCCAGGTTAAGCCAGGTCAAAACTGAGTCCCTAGTCTTCCCAGTCACTAGGGAAGGAATACCCGCAACCTCTTCCACCTCCTCCCCTCAGTGCGGAGGGGGAGGGGGCATCGAGGCTAGAAAAGGTCAAAAAAGAAATTCCTAAACGACCAGGAAAGGGGATGTCACTGAGGGAGAAGCATATGTCATGCCGAAAGAAACCTCAGGTGATTGAGTTTGAGTTTGGGTCCTGAATGTTCCTAATCAATAACTCTGAGCCCAATAGTCCTCGTTCCTCAGCATCCATATCTGTAAAATGGGGACATGATGAGGTCAGCCTTTACAGGATCGCTGAGCAGATGAAAGCACAAAGGTGTGGACCGTTCCTGGCACCCAGTGGGAGGCAGCTCCTAGCCCCGCCCTCCCTGGAAAAAAAGGGTGGCTTCCAAGAGGGCTTAGGGTTTATTGGGAGTCTTGGAAGACGGAAATAGGAGTGATCACACGTTTCGTGTTGACACCAGGTGGTATACTCATCGCTCTGAATACACAGGCTTTGAATTCCCCAGACACTCTAGGGGGCAGTTTTCCCCTTATTCCTGTCTCGGAGGAGAAATAGTTGAGGTTCAGAAAAGCTAGGTAATTTGTTCCAAGTCACACAGCAAAGTGAAGAATTCTTTTTTGGTTTGGTATGGGTTGGGTTGGGCTTTTTGAGACAGGGATTCTCTGTAGCTTTGGGGGCCTGTCCTGAACAAGAAAATTCTTAATGCTTCTGCTGTCACTTGAGGTGGCCATGGCAGTGGCAGAGATTGTGGAAAGTCAAGGGCAGGACTAAGCACCCAACTCTAGCTGTTTCTTTGTCCTGGAACTCCACTTGGGGGTTTATGTGACCTTAGAAAAATCTCCCAGAGGTGAGGGGGAAGGGAAAGTGGGGGGGACAATGATTTCACTCTGCCCTATGGAGTGACAAAAAAACAAGTCCCAAACCTGCACGTCATCCGGGGGTCAGGGAGTGGGA
Organism: Myodes glareolus; assembly: GCF_982192425.1. NCBI lineage: Eukaryota > Metazoa > Chordata > Mammalia > Rodentia > Cricetidae > Myodes > Myodes glareolus. The sequence continues at coordinate 39,166,149 of NC_142036.1, read as the reverse complement.
GAACTGCCCTAATGGAGGTCGTTACACACTTACCTCTCCTCTTAAGGCAGATCCCGTTTTCTAGTCTCCCGTGGACCTCCGTCCCTAGCCTGCCTCCGTTCCTGGCCAGTGGCCAGAATTTGTGAAGGGGTGATACAGTGAGGAAGAAGGTGAACATGACCTTCACGGTGCCCTCTCTGGAGCTCTGGGTCCCCGGTGTGACTTCCTTACTGCACAAACAATCCCAAGATTCCCTCCCACCCCTTGCGCACCCTGAGTTACGCAATGGAGGTAACCGTTCCTTCTCTCAGGGGCCAGACCTGTCAAATTTACCACCTGAGGTTACAAAGGGCTCGGTGGCGGGGCCACGGGAGATGGCATCCTAACGGACCCAAGGGCGGCGAGAGCCCAGACAGCTCCTGTGGGAAAGAGGTGAGCTGAGAGGACTTGAAAGGTGTAGACGCCCCTCAGCCCCCTCCCACCCACCCCCAGCCGCCCCCGCCCCTCCAACCATCTCAGATTACACTGAGCAGTGCTTTCAAATGGATCTCCACAGTTTCCATGGCAACTCGGCCACGTGGTTGCACCTTAGAAGCTGGGGGAAAGAGGAAATGAGGAGGTGAAGGGCAGTGACGGGAGACACAAAGCTCCTGGAAGCTGAGGGCAGAGTGAAATCATAGATAGGTCCAGCCACGCCGCCCCTCCTGCTCTTCACCCTCACCTCTGGGACTCCTCCGGAAGCCTCCGGAAACCCCGAATGACAAAGAGGCAGCTAGAGCAGGTCCCCAAAACATGTCCTTGATCTTTCTTTATCAGTGCCACTGTCATGGTCTTGGCAGTCCCCACCCCCCTTCGCCTTTGGTATCATCAGACTCGTCCACAGAGGTTGGGGCCACTGGGAACAACTTCCTGAGCAAAAGGATAGGCAAATCTGCCATGATGTTTGGGCAAGTGTTTTGTGAACAAAAACAAACAGATTAAAAACGACAGACGCAGAGATGCCCAGAATGACCCTTGGGGTGCTCAGTTCACCTGTGTGGTGGGGCCCTGCCGTACTGTACAGAGAAGCCCTGTCTTTCAGAACCCCTGGTCTTGATGGATTTTCCCTGACACGACCCTAATCGGGGAGACTCAGCGTGGCCCTTCTCTCCTTCCAAGGATACCAGTTTCCCTGCATGCATTTCTTTCTGCCCTGGGGCCTGGCATAAGCCACTACCTCTCTTCCAGCTTTCCTCCCACACCTACCCTCCCCCATCCATCAACAGGGGTGATCTCAAAGCTCCCCCCAAGCTTGCTCTGAAATACTGACTCAACAAATCTCCCTCTACCACAGCGACGGCTCCTGCCCACACCTCCTCCTCAGCCAGCCTCCCCCTCCGCTCCTTTGTCACCTTCTGCAGCAGTGCTAGCAAGACCCAGAGACGGTGGCTTTCATTATTTTTTTTCCCTTTATTTTTATCAAAGGTTTGGGTTTCTATTATTGTTAGGGTTTTTGTTTTGTTTTCTTTTTTCAAAAATTGTCTCCCCTGAGACAGTGCAGGCTCTGAGCAGGCTCTCCTTGTTTCCATGGTGACAGCAGCTGGCTCACATGTGTGGTTGCTATAGAAACGAGGATGGCTCTCTCTCTTCTCACGTTCTCATCCTTCCTCAACCGCCTCACCACCCCCTCCTTCTTTGGAACACTTGGGGTGCAAAGAAAGGACCCTATGAAGCTCCAAGCACCATGGGAGCCAGTGAGGCTCTTCCTCCTGCGTGGACAGTCACATCATGCTTCTCTGTGCCTCCATAAGGGGAGGCAGGGGGACACAGCCTGGAGTTCCCCGATGAGGGCTCCGTAATAACCCCCCTTCTTCTGCTAGGCATGTGGTCCAGTTCCAGAATAAAGCCAATCCAGGTGTGGGCCCTGGGGCCACTCCGGCGCCGCTCTGTGCGCTCCTTGCCAATTCAGGGGCATAGGCAAGAAAAGGCAGCGTTTAGGCTTGGGAGGAAACGGGTGGTGAGAGCTGGAGAGAGGGGCAGGCGCATTCAAAGGGCACTGGCGGCAACTGTGTGGTATGAACGTTTCCCATGCTTCCCACTGTCGGCAGAAAGGAGGTGCCCCGCCTTCTGGTCATCTGCGAACCCTCAGTGTCTGCAGGAGAACAAACAGGGAGAGAGGAAAGGAGCCAACCCTGAAATCCGCACATGGTAGACTTGCTTCCTTGTTGGTTTGTTTGAGACAGGGTTTCACTCTCTCTCCCTAGCTGGCCCAGAAATTGCTCCTATGTAGACCAGGCAGGTCTTGAACTCGGATATCTGTCTGCCTCTGCCTCCCGAGTGCCAGGATTAAAAGCGTGCACCACCAAAGCCCAGCCACAGCAGTTTTGAGGTAGTATTCTTGATTACGGCATTTTTGTTTCTTTGGAGAGTGTCTGGGGGCGCAGTTCAGTTGGAAATCCTTGCCTGTCAGGTACCATACCTGTAATCCTTGTAGATTACAGAGGTAGAGACTGCAGAATCAGAAATTCAAGATAATCCTCAGGTGCATAGCGAGTTTGAGGCCAGCCTAGACTGTACAAGACCCTGTTTCAAACAACAACAAAAGGAATACGCCACATATTTGCTCCTTTGTTCTTAGAGGAAAAGGAAAACAAGATTTGGAAGTGCCCGGAGTCAAACAAACCAGCGGTTTTTCTCATTAAACGCTACAGCAGGCAACAGAACTAGTTGATTAACCCATATTGTCATGCGCTGAGGTCCAGAAAGATATAGCAAATCCCCAATGGTCACACAGCAATTGGAGTAACACAGAAGACAGAGCTTTCGAGACTGAGCAGAAGAGAAATGCTGTCCCCAGTTAAGGGAGAGCCAAGAGTAAAAGATGCTAGTATATGCCCTGTATTGAGCTTGACAACAGTGCCAGGGGTTCATGGACTCAGGCCAGGGGTACTAACAAGTGCACCCCCTCTTAATACCTCAGCCCTCTGAAAGTAGATGCGGGTACCCTCAGCCCCATCTCCCTTCCATTCATCTTGTTCCCCAGGCTTCAGATGGGAATTTGACTCATTAAAGAGAAGATGGAGTGCCTGAGAGGTGTCTGGAAGCTGCCTTTGGACAGACAGTGCCAGAGGGGAAAGTTCCAGCTTGCCTCCTGCCAGGCAGGGCGGGCAGAAGCATTCTCAAGGTCAAAGGAGGCGTCCGGCAGATCCTTGTCCTCAGCCAAGGGCGAGCTTCTTGGTTTCCTCCCCGCAATCTGCAGCCAACACAGGAGTCCTGACCCAGACGCAGGGAGGCAGGGAAGAGGGAGAAGGTCCCAGAGACTGGGAGGAGCCAATCACTATCCTGAACTATAGGAATGGCGGGGGTCTTCCTCCATGCCCCCCCACCCCTATTGATGGTCAATCGGGCTGCAGAGGAGGCAAGGGCCAGTCCAGGCTCTTCCCAGCTGCTGAATCCTGCCAACTATGGTGGCAGAGAAACAAACACAGAGAACAAAGAAATGCCCAGAAGGAGAGGAAAAGCCGATATAAAACCCCTCCCTTCTGTCACTAGTCATAAGGGCCCCCTGGCTCTTTCTAGGTTTTTCAGTCTTCAGATCACCAGAATAGACAGGGATGTGCTGGAGGTCAGGAGTCGGGGGAGACCCAGGAAAGGAGGGGAAGGAAATGTATAAAGGAAAGCGCATTTGGAGCTTGGTAATAAACTTAGGTTGGGGAGGAGGGCTTGATTAGTTGTGTTTGCTCTGCCTGTGCAAGCCTAACAGAGTTCAGTGGTCTGGTCCTGCTACCTTATAAATAAGGTGTGGCCGTGCACACATATAACCCCAGCACTGAGAAAGTGAAGCCAGGAATTTCAGGAATTCAAGATCTATCTCCTTGGCTACACAGCAACTTTGAAGCTAGCCTGGGCTATGTGAAACTCTGTCTCAAAGGGGGGCAGGCTAGAGAAGAACCACACTGGTGAAGAGTACATGTACCTGAGGCAGAGGCAAGCAGATTTCTGAGTTCGAGGCCAGCCTGGTCTACAGTGAGTTCCAGTACAGCCAGGGATAAACAAAGAAACCCTGTCTCAAAAAACCAAAGCAACATCAAAATAAAAGGGTATATACTCGGGCTGGGCAGTGATGGCACAGACCTTTAACCTCAGTACTCCCCAGCACTCCAGAGGCAGAGCAGGCAGATCTCTGAGTTCAAGGTCAGCCTGTTCCACAGAGTGAGTTGCAGAACAGCCAGCGCTACACAGGGAAATCCTGTCTGGAGAAAAACAAACAAGATACCTGTAAGTAAACACAAAACTTCCCTTCCTTTCCGTGGAGCAGAACTAAGAACTAGACATTCTGGCAGGCGATAAGGAGTGTGTTGTGTCCACTGTAACATCACAGAATACTGTCTCTTTGACCATTTTTGGGTTTTCGGAGTTGTTTTGAGGGGGGTGGGTTGTTGTTGTTTGATTTTGGTTTAGGTTTTTCAAGACAGGCTTTTTCTGTGTGACCTTGGCTGTCCTGGAATTCACTCTGTAGACCAGATTGGCCTCGAACTCACAGAGATTCACTCTGCCTCTGCCTCCCATGTGCTGGGATTAAAGGTGTGTGCCACCACACCACCACCTGTTGAATTCTGTCTTCTTTCTCAGACTCAATGAAAGACTTGTCCAACCTCTATTTGAATATCTCCTATGACAAGGAGCTCACCACTACTTAGGTATCTTTCCTTCCCAAATCTTGGGCCTCAGTTCCTTCCTTCAAATATTTGTGCTGTCCTTTTTATTTAAGAAAGAATGTCCTGTGAGTTCAAGGCCAGTAATGGTCTACAGAGCAAGTTCCAGGGCAGCCAGAGCTGTTACACAGAGAAACCCTGCCTCAAAACACCAGAAAAAGGAAAAAGAAAAGAAAGGAAGAAGGAGAGAGAGAGAGAGAGAAAGAATGTGTAGGGCTGGAGAGATGACTCAGCCATTAAGAGCACTGACAGCTCTTGCAGAAGATTTGGATTCAATTCCAAGCACGCAACCATCTGTAACTCCAGATCCAGAGAATCCAATGCCCTCTTCTGGCTTCTGCAGGCGCTATACACACAAGCAGCACATTTGTCCAGGCAAAGTACTCATTCTCATAATTTCTTTTAAATTTTAATTTATAAAGGGGGGGAGGGTATGTGCCCTGTTACTTCTACAGAGAACAATAAATAATAGCACTCGGGTGTATCTGACACCCATGAGGTCCAAATAAGTCCTTGACACCCTCAACAATTCTGCCTGGTTCTAATGATACTTTAAAACCTCCTCCAGTTCCCCCTTCCCCCACCTTCCAAACCCTTCTTTGCTCTCAGGCCCTGCTGCAGGGCTCGGCTCTGTGCGGTACACATCACACCACACCGGTTCTATTCTGGCTGCCTCCGTTGCTCCTTTATTCTTGCCCTTGCTTCTGTGTCCTTCCATCGGCTTTGAACGTGTCCTTCCTGTCTGAGCGTCTGCCAGCTCCGCTTGCCTTCTCAGGCTCCTCCCTCTTCCTGTCAAGACCTTCTACGATCACCACAGGCAGCAGGCCGCTCTCAAGGGCCTGCCACATCAGCTCACCTGCCTCCTGTAGGAGCATGCCCTCTTTTCCCCTGCCGGTTTTAGAGATTACCTGAGTGAGTGAGGCACGCCCTCATTCTCACTCTGCAAGCCTCCGGTTCTTTGAAGTGGGGGCATGTAATGGATTCCTAAGGCTGCGGTAACAAACTGTCACACACTGGGTGACTTCAACAGGCACTTCTGCAACGGAAGCTGCCTGTCACACATCAGGGTGCTGGCTGGTAGGGACACACTCGACTTACAGGATCTAGAAGCCTTCCTCTTTCCCTCCTCCCCCCTCTTTAGCAGCCCTGGGCCTTTGCTTGACTTACAGCATCATCACTCCAAATCCCTGCCTTTCCTGCTCCCAGGGCCTTCACTCTATGCTTCTGGGTCGAAAGTTCCTTGTTTGTATAAGACACCCATCTTTGTGACAGGGTCCATCCCAGCCCACTGTGACCTCATCTTAATCTAATTTACCTGCAAAGGCTTTGTTTCCAAATAAGACCACAGTTCTGAGTTCCAAGTGGACAGGAGCACTGTTAGACCCATGAAACTACCTGTCCCTGTCCCTTGCTTGCTTCTTTTCCCCCCATGGTACTGGGAATTGAACACCGGGTCTTATGTATTCTTGGGGGGCACTCTGCTATGCAGCAATACCCCTAGACTTTCTTACTTACTTTTTATTTTGAAACACAGTCTCGCCAAATTGCTTAAATAGGCGTTGGGCTCGTTCTGTACCTCCAGCTGGCCTCAAGCTTTGATCTGCTTGCCTCGGCCTCCTACGTAGCTGGGATGGCAGACTCATGACCCTCATGGTTTTCACTTCCTCCTCTCCCTTAACACCAGCCACCTAAGAAATGTCCCTAGCCATTCCCCTTTGATACTCCTCCAGTCATCCCCGACCATCCTGACAATGGGGCTTTGCTTCCCTGTTTAGACAGGGCAATGCTATTTCCCTTCTCTGGGCCTCAGTGTCCTGATCTGCACAGTGGACTGATGGCAGGACCTACCTTACAAGGTTGAGGTGCTAAGCTAATTACTTGACCAAGCAGTCAACAAATAATGTCTGGTCCACAACATGAGCATCTTCAGGTCATTTCAGGCTCCCACTGCAGGACTCCAGACTAACTTCTCAGTCAGCTGCTTGCCAGCTCTGGTCTCCACCATTCAAACACATAGCTCACTACATTGTTTAAGTGCATTCTGCTGCAGGCAAATCTTCAGGTGGGCAGAACACACAGGACTGCACACAGCACTGTCCCATTCCTCTCTCTGCTGAGCTGAATATATGGGTACATGCGCATGCAGGGACCCACACAAGTTCCTACAGGCATGTATGCACACACATGGCTGCATACTCACGGATGTATGCACGTATGCAGATGCACACGGTTGCATGCTCAGACGGGTGCACACACACAACTGCCAAGCCTGTCAAGGCCCCCAGAGTTTTCGGCAAACCCCCAGTTCTCTCCTGTCTCTCAGTCTTTGTACAACCGCTCTTCTTAGGGCTTCTCTTCGTGTTCCTTCCTTGCGTGGATATATGTGGCTTCTCCCTAGGACCCATCTCCAGGACACTGTTCCCACGCTCACAACCTTCCAGACGGAGCCGGGAGGCTATTTTCTGGGTGCCTGTCCTGCCTCTGCCTTCCACCCACTCTGGGAAGCAACTCCAACACCATCTGGACTGTGTTCCTTCTCTGCATCCCAGGGCTTTCCTAGAACACAGTCAGTACAGCAAAGGATGGAGCCTATGTGGAGGAGGGACAATTTACCTACTAGGCCTCAGGCATTCTTTTGACCTGAATTCCTCTATTTCTTACTGGACTTGGCATCCACCGCTCTTCCTCAGTCACTGGGCACCCCCCCACACACCTCCTGCCCAATCCCAGAGCCACCTCCTCCATCTTCCCAAAGGTTTGTAATTTCTGCCCTCTCAGCTTCCTCAAACAGCCTTCTCTTTCTTTCGCTCCATCTCTGCTCTCTTTTTCCCCAGCTTCGGCCACTTTCTGGCTGCATCTCTGAGCTGTTCTCTGCTTCTGCAGTTGGATTAAGATTATGCATATGCTATTTGGGGTGCTGCCAGGATCTGGGTACCACAGGAAAGCCCCCCTGAGAGTTTGCACTCAACCCCGCAGCATTCCACCCCCTGGAGCAACACCCCAGGGCACCCACGGGAGTTTGCTGGGAGCACCCACATGTGCAAGCCCCTTAAGGGCTCATTGTTGGCAGCAGAGGAGGGCGGAGGAGGAGGAAGCCTCTCTCCTGGGGCATTCTTATGGGAAAGTATACACACAGTAGCAGCAGCAGCTCAAAGGTTCACCTGCAGGCCAACAGAAAAGATTTCAGATGGCCTGGGTTTATGAAGACCCAGGAGCCAAAGCTAATAAGGACTCCTCTACCCGAGCGACAGAACTGCCCACAGCTAAGGGCCCAACTGGAAGAACGTTGCCATAATCCATTCTTCATTTGGTCCCTTTTTCTGGTGGCCTTGAAGGCAGAACCAGCTGTCTGTCCACAATCACAGGGTCAAGCTTGGTGCTTGTCCACCACCACCCTTCAGAGGCTCTAGCAGATGGCACTCACCCTCCCCCCAGCACCCACATCAGAAGCCTGGACTTCCTCTGCTGCTCCTTCCTCCCCTGCTCTCCAACATGTCATTAAGAATGGTCACTTGTGAACCGGGCAGTGGTGGCGCACGCCTTTAATCCCAGCACTCAGGGAGGCAGAGGCAGGCAGACGAACTCTGTGAGTTCGAAGCCAGCCTGATTTACAGAGTGAGTTTCATGATAGTCCGAGATACACAGAGAAACCCTGTCTCAAAAAGCAAAAAAATAAAAAAAAAAAACAAGGGCTGGAGAGATGGCTCAGAGGTTAAGAGCACTGGCTGCTCTTCCAGAGGTCCTGAGTTCAATTCCCAGCAACCACATGGTGGCTCACAACCTCCCTAACAAAATCCGGTGTTCTCTTCTGGCCTGCAGGCAGAACATTGCATACACAATAAATAAATAAATTTTTTTAAAAAAAATAAATCAAAAACAAAAGCAAAATATGGTCACTCGTGTTTTCTGAAGACCTCTAGGGCCTTCTCTAACAGGGCCTCTGCCTTGGCAGCCCCTTGAATCCAGGCTATTCCAATGGCTTAGAAAGTACCCTGCATTCTCATCCCCAAATTACAATGGGATGTGGAAACCAAGTTCTACACAGGTTTCTAGATATTCCATGGCAATGTGATGACAGTGTCACAGTTAGCTTGTACTCGGTTACTATTGTCTTCTTAAGAGCTGCCCACGGGGCTGGAGAAATGGCTCAGCTGTTAAGAGCACTGACTGCTCTTCCAGAGGACCCGGGTTCAATTCCCAGCACCCACATGGCAGCTCACAACTGTCTGAAAATCCAGTTCCAGGGGACCTGACACCTTCACACCAATGCACATAAAATAAAAAAAGATAAATAAATGATAATTTAAAAAAAAAGCTGTCCATGGAGCCCAGTAATGGCGGCACTTGGTTTTAATCCCAGCACTTGGGAGGCAGAGGCAGACTCGGATCTCTGAGTTGGATGATGGCTTGCTCTACAGAGTTCCAGGACAGCCAGGTTACACAGAGAAACCTTGTTTCAGAAAGAAAAAAAAAATTATCATGAAACCCAGGGGAAGCGTGTAGGCATGCCATTCTGAGGGCTTTGCCAAGGGTTCCTCTCTAACCTCTTGGGGACAAAGCAGCTCTATCAGTAGATGGAGAACTTTCCTAACCATGAGTAATCAAACCCCTCCTTTTAAGATTTTTACTTCTAAGGCAGAATCTTATATGGCCCAGGCTGGCCTTCAGTTGGATATGTAGCCAAGGATAGCCTTGAGCTCCTGATCCTCATGCCTCTTCCTCTCAAGTGCTGAGGCCACAGGCATGCAACACTACACCTGCCTACTTTGTTCTTTAGACTCCTAAGCAATCCTTGTCCCCTACTCTCCACCCTAGTCCTCCCCCCAACCACCGTACAAAAGTCCAAGGTGTTAAAAGTCCTTCAGTCCATCCACCCACGTCTTGCCCCCGCCCCACAAGCACCCATCTCTGGAAGCCCTCTCCATTTCCTTGAGGAAGTTCCTTTCCTGCTGATGCCGTTGCTTTAGTATGGAAGTCCTGCCGAGGGCCCTTTGGCAGTTCTGCCCAGCTGATATCCAGGGTGGCTGCGGATGTCACACAGAGTCGGAGCTGAGACATCAGCTTCCTCGGTCTGGTGTCCCAAGGGCAGCCCGAGCTCTCCCTACTGCTGTAGCCCGGGCTCCCGCCATTTTGTATTCAAGGCACGTTCACCACTTTGATGAAATGGTAACCATTTTCTAGAAGCCTTGCTCCTGCCTGCATTATTCATGGGTTCCTCTCTGCTACCAGCCAGGCACAGGCTGATCTCACCGCCCCATTCAGAGAGTGAGAAGGTAGAGGCCCTGGTGAGCGATGCCCACTCCCACTCCCAGTCTTTCCTTCCCTGCCCTTTAGACAAAGGGGGTTATGAAGAGAATCCTTACAGGTCCTGTACTCATCTGTTGCCTCTTGTCCTGTCCCCTTGCCAACACCACCACCCTGGCACAGGGGGGAGGTGCTCTAAAAAGCAGAGTGATGAACTTGGAAAAGTTAATTTCACCAAGTAAAGTCACTACTCACCAACCCCCAGAGTCCCAGCCCCCTCTACAGCCTAGTTCATCTTCAAACATGGCAGGACCACTAGACCTGGGCATATTAGAAAGACCTGCTTCTCTGGGTCATGTTTCTGTTCAAACTGACCTTGTCTTCTGTCCCTGCCCCAGGGGTCTGTGACAGGCCACCTTGAACAGCTGGCAGTGCTGAGCCCTGTTCTTCCCCACGTCCTGGTCTTCGGCTTGTGGCCCGATAGTTCAACCCATTGCTTTGGTAGGGAACAGATGTCAAGCTGGAACTTTTATGAGGATGGATGCCCATTTAACCCCTCTGTTGCCTCCTACTGGCGCGAGTGGCCTGCTGTCTTGCCCGGTTTTTCTCAGCCCATCCCACATTGTGCCTACCTGCAGCTTAGTCCTGAGCACCCAGGCACAGTCCCTTTCCTGAAGGCAGTGACAGCCATTCAGCTGGCTCCAAAGTTCCCTACCCAGCCACATCCCTTAGCCTTCCTGCTGCACATACAGATAGAAGGTCCAACCAGGCTGGTGGAGCCAGTCATACCCCATGTTTATTCGGTACCCAATCATGGAGTTTAGTCTGTAAATAGTTCTCTGGGTGAGAGGCTTTTCATGCAACCTCAGAGATGTCAAAATGACCAGCCAGGTACTGTGACAAGCACCTGTGGTCCTACCACCTGGATAGCAGGAGACAAGAGGATCCTCAGCTATAGAGACAGTTCCAGACCAGCTGGACTGCATGAAACCCTGCCTCAAAAATAAATAAATAAATAAAAATAAAAAAAATAAAATAAAGAGGCTAATGTGAACCATGGTCACAGCAGCAACAAAAGGCAGGGCTCGGGTTCTCCAAGGCAAAGTGCCCCCCCTTAGAGATGACTCCTGGCAGAGAACACCCCCAACCCAATCTCCAACCCTTCCCAGAGCCAGAGCTGCGGGGGTAGGGATGCCACGCCTAGCTGGCTGGGGATGCGGCATCGCTGTCTGCCACTGAAGGACCCAACTGCTAATCAGCAGTACTGGTATCCAGGCAACCAGCCTCCCTGGCTTCAGATAAGCAGAAACAGCTGGAGCTGCTGAGGCTGGGAGCCCCAGGGGAGGGAGGGAGCCAGGCAGCCCATCCTCATGGGTTATTTTGAGCCTGTTACTCGCACTACCCAGACATCAGCCTGAGCTAGGGCCATTCCCCGGTGTGTCCTTGCCACAGCCTCTGGGGAAGGGTTTCTAGGGCTCAGCCCAGCTGGGAGCTTGGCACACTCAAGTGTGTGTGTGTGTGTGTGTGTGTGTGTGTGTGTGTGTGTGGTGGGGGTGGCAGGAGAACTCCTGGATCTCCCTTTCTCCTGAGCATATCTCCGCAGTATTTGAACTTGGTCTTTCTGGGCCCCACACCTTAAGAAAGGTCAGGTCAGACTTGAGTCATTCGTTGACCCCATACTGTGTCCCCGGAGCACCCCAGGAGGGCAGTGGCCATTGAGCCAAGGGCTGGATCAGACCAATTAGGTCTGGATCATTCCAGCTCTGTTCTTCTAGGTTTGGTCTTCCATCTCAAGCTCAACTTCCTCTGTGGTAAAAACAAAACCCACCAGCAGAGTGGGAGGCTGGAAACTGAGGAAGTGGCATGTGGCCTAGCCGGCGGGGTGTTTGGCACAGAACCTGCTGAGGTGGCTCTTCCCTGCCAAGTGCTGGTTCTGCCCTGCCATACTGGACCTCTCTCCCACGTCGGAGCATGTCCGTCCCACCCCCACCCCCTCTCACCCCAGGCTATTTCTGTCTCCTGTTCTAAAGGTCAGCGCCTTTCCCGGGAGGTGGCAGCTGCCACCTTTTTCCCCTCCAAGTGACCCTGGCCCCTGCCCAGGCGCAAGAGGTTGTTTCTGATGGCTTTCCCCACATCTGGCCTGGGCATGCCCACTCTTCAGCACGCACACAGGGCACTCAGGGTCATTGCTGGGTCTGCAGGGCTTGTCCAGCTCTGGACTGACACACTGGCCACATCAGCAGTCAGAATCCTCCCATCGTCCCCTTTATAGCAGAACAACCAAAGTGAGTACTGACTGTCCCGGTGCTCGGCCAGCTTGAAGGAGAGGACAGGAGGAGGTGGCATGCCTCTCTGGGAGCATGAGGGCATCCTCATGAGAGCGTCGGGGTAGCACTGCTCTCTACCAGCTTGGCATCTGTGCCCTTGAGATCTACGGTCTATGAATGGGGACAGGAGTCAATTGTCTCCAAAGAAATCCTTCATGTTTAGCGTTAGTGCAGACTTTCTGGAGGGGGATAGGAAGGAAAGTAGTGAGCCACAGTCTGTTATTCCACAGGAGAACCTTCCCATTCCGTCTGGCATTGCCTGAGTCAGCACCCTGAGAAAGGTATGGCTTCTTCCAAGTGACCAACACAAACCGCTGGAGACTCAGGGCCCTCGGTACCCATGGCCACCATTGCCATGTGACTGTCCCTAGTAGCTGACTGATACTTACAGAGCAGTGTCCCAGCATCAAGAGAGCTCCCTGTTCAGCATCTCTTGTGTTGGGTTCAACTTCACAGAGGAGAGGGTGGACTTCAAGCCAAGCCAACTGGGTCCGATCTAGTGGTTCCTGCTCTTCTTCTAGGGGTCCAGAGTGTGCCCTGACCAGGGAGGTGCCGGAAGAAGTATGGGAAGCCTGGTTGAGCACAGAGCAGGGCATGTGTTGGTAATAGCACACCTAAATGAGAGCTGAGGTTTCCCAGAGCAGGGCTGCCTCCGTTCCATCAACTAAAAGGTACAAAGAGAAGAGCGTGGTGTTGTGTGTAGCCCGTGTCCACGCCCCTGCTGTTCTGGGAGCTGAGGCAGGAGGACCCTGAAAGTCTGTCCCCGGAAAGGGAAAGGAAGGTAAGGAAAAGAAAGCAAGTTCAGCTCTGAGTTGCTGGTGAGGAAGGAAAGGAGGACCCACCCCAACAGGTCTCTTGCCTCTCCATCTTTGCCTTCATGACTCCCTCAGGTACCGACCCCCTCCCCCACACAGACTTGCTAGAGGGAATCAGGATTGAAAAACAAGATAAACAGAAGGGAAGGGGGCTCAGGAGGCACATTCCAGAGCTAAAAATAACAGGGTCAGCTGGCAGGCTGGCAGCCTCAGCCTCCCTTGTCCCCCCAGGGCCCCAGTCAGGCTCCACCTCTCCTCCGGCTCTCAGCTGGGCTCCCAATCTGGGAAGCCTGGGCTGCATCTGCTGAGGTCATGCTAGCATCCCCTCCCCAATGCTACCAGCAACTAAGGAAGGGAGAAGGCCCACCCCAGTTAGGTTTCCTCCTCCCCCATGGCTAACCAGGTCCCCAGCTCATTGGCTTAACCCCTGGCCTGCATTCCCTTAAAGTTATGACGAAATGCACAGGTTTGGTCAATCAGCAAGAGTGTTTAAGGTGCCCAAGGCAGTGAAAGACGAGTCCTCCTTACAAACACACTCTACACTAACACCATCCGTAACCAAGTCCACGGTTACGTGGGAAACACGGGAGAAAAAGGAAGTTCCAGAAAACAAACTCATCAAGTACCTACTTATGAGCCAGACCCCTGTAATTCCAACCCTTAGAAGGAGAAGGAAGACGATGCTGGTCTTTTGAATGATTTAAATTTTATTTAATTAATTAATTAATTAATTAATTAATTTATTTCCCCAGACAGGATTTCTCTTTGTAACAGTCTTGACTGTCCAGGACCTCTCTTTGTCGGCCAGGCTGGCCTATATGGTGCGATGTTTTTTCTCTTACTCTTTTGGCTTTTTTGAGAGGCCTACCACCCAGTTCCCAAATATCACACACACACACACACACACACACACACACACACACACACACACACACACACACGGGAGGCCTTAGATTGTTTTCTTTCTCGCCAACTTTTCTTAAATTACCCCATTTACCTTTTGTCTCTGGGCTTTTACCTTTCTCTTGCTTTTGCATACTGTACCTTCACTCTTACCCCGCGGCTGGCTGGGTAGCCCTAGTATCCTCCTTCCCTTGTTGGCTTCTTCTTCCTCCTATTTATTCTCTCTGCCTGCCAGCCCCGCCCATCCTTGCTCCTACCTCTGTATTGGCTGCTAAGCTCTTTATTAGAGCATCAGGGGTTTTAGATCTGGGCATAGCAAACTCCTATGCCACTGTCTCGGGCACCTGTGCCCAGCTCCATTCACACAGGCCTCCGCTCTGACTGTAGGCTCTGTGGTGTAAGCCTGGACTCTGTTTTGTCTATCACGTGTGCTGGGGACCTCTTCCCTCCCTAGCCCAACCCACAACCTGTCCCTCAGTTCCATCCTGCCCTGGTCTCTGTACTTCTCCAACTCCCTCCACCATCTGCACACTCCACCTCTCACCGCCCCCCCCCACCTCTCCTTCCAGAGATCTGCCTGCAGCCAACCTCACCCCCACCCTCTCTCCATTAGAAGCCAGAGTATTGCCACATCCTGTCAGTCCCCTGGGCAAACTTCACAATGGTTATACAATGCATTTACCTCAAAAACCAAACTCCACCCCGTGGGTCAAAAAGCCCTTTAACATCTGGTCCTGCCCCACCCCCCCACCAGCTGCATCGCAGGAGCAGGCAGCATTCTTTGCACAGGTGGCTCTCACTCCCTGGAAAACTTCCTTGTAATCATTTGCCTGCTGACCTTCAAATCTCCCCTAGAATGCCACCTTCTCTTGCTTTCCATTTGGTTTTGGCGTTTGGTTGTAAGCCTAACCTTTCGTGGCTGAGCCATCTCACCAGCCCCATTGCACCTTCTCAAAAAGATCTCCGCAACTGCCTGAGATTCTGTTTGTACTGTAATCCTACAGATATATTTATAATATACATTATATATATTTAGATTTCCAACATACACACACACACACCTATTTTTTTTTTTTAAGATGGGAGTTTTCACCTCAGCCAGACTGACTTCCAACTTGTTAGGAGGCCGAGGATGGCCTTGAAGCCCTGGCTTGTCTTGTCTCCCAAGGGCTTCAGTAGCAGGCATGAGCCACCATGGCCAACTCGCCAGGTCTTTTATATACCAGTCACTTGCTCGTTCCATGCACTCTTTCATTCATTGCGGCTAAGCTACCCGACTATATCACACCCATGGGACACAGGAACCCTGCTGTCTCACTTTGGGCTGGTTCTGCAGCATGCTAATGGGGTCTGGCACCTGTGGGTACCAGGAAGGATCTACTGGGTGATCATGATCACCCTTGCCCAGGCCCCAGGGAGCTTTCAAATACAGTCCACTGAACACAGAGAGGTGACTATTAAAATGCCCTAGGGCTCCCAGAGCCCCCCCCCCCCCCCCCCCCGTTAAAGGGAATACGCATTTAAGAAAAGCTGGCCGGTGCAGATGGTTCACTGGTCCCTCATTTCCTTAGAACTGAAACTGGTGATGAGCTACACTGAGGAAGATCCTGCTTCCGTGGCCTTCACTCCCGCCCCCAGCACCCACCCACAAGCAAGTGAGCAGCACACGGGTGGCATTGAGGATTCTGCAGAACCAAGTGTGGGTCATCCCCCTGCTTCAGCACTGATATTGATCCCTGGGCTCTTGTGAGTAGTCTACCAGTGAGTTGTATATCTACAGTGCTCTCTCTTCAATTTTTCAGGAAGAAGGTCTCCACAAATTACCCACACCGCTCTTGGATGCCTTATGTAGTCCAGGCAACTTCCTGCCTCAGCCTTCCAGTAGCTGGGTTGACAATTTGAGTAAGGGTTTACTCAGGGAGGAAGCCAAGGTCATCTGGGGTTCATGAACCCAGGACAGGTCTGGAAACTCATGGAACCCCTGCCCCACCTCCATTTTATCACTAAGTAGCAAACACTCTGTGGAGAGGAAGATGGGAATGGTCCAGAGGGTCTAATAAAGCTCCCCACGAAAGAAAGAAAGAAAGAGAGAGAGAGAGAGAGAGAGAGAGAGAGAGAAAGTCGGGCAGTGGTGGCACACACCTTTAATCCCAGCACTTAGGAGGCAGAGGCAGGCAGATCTCTATGAGTTCGAGGCCAGCCTGGTCTACAGAGCAAGTTCCAGGACAGGCTCCAAAACTACACAGAGAAACCCTTTCTCAACCCTTGCCCCTCCCCTGAAAAAAAAAAGTTCAGAAAGTACCCGCCATGTGCTGCGGCACCCTGGGAAGGGCTCACTACATAAAGCAGAGGAGAGAGGAGCAGGGACTCCTTCAGAGACAGGTAGGATGAACACTGGCAGTTTCTTTTCTTAATTTTTCATTTTATTCTTGATGTTTTAACCTTTAATTTTACTTTTATGGGTATAGATGTTTTGCTAGCATGTATGTGTCTGTTCCTAGCATGTGCATCTATGTCATGTGTGTGCCTGGTGCCTGTAGAGACCAAAAGAGAGCATCAGATCCCCTGGGACAGGAGTCTGTGGGTGTTTGGAATAGAACCCAAGTTGTCTTCTAGAAGGGAAGAACAGCCAGTGATTGTCTTACCTAATGAGCCATCTCTGCGGCCTGACCCCCTTAATTACTATTTATTTATTTATTTATTTATGTGTATGTATCTGTGTGTACATCAAAGACACAACAATCTTCAGGAGCCAGTTCCACCAACCAGATGGGTCCTTAGTCTTCAATTCAGGTCCTCAGCCCTGGGTAACTCTATATTAAATATTAAATATCTACCTGCTAAGGCCAGTGAGATAGTTACCCCTACTGCTCTTCCATAGGACCCAAGTTTGGTTCATCGTCATCAGATAGTTCACAACTGCCTGTAACCCGAGCTCCAGGGGGATCTGGTCTCTGACACACACACACACACACACACACACACACACACACACACACACACACATATATACACTGCCAGACCCCTTGCCTAGTAGCCCTAGCCTCTAGATCAGAGGCACCCGAGTCCACCGGTTTCAAGAATCCACCCCACCCCCACGCCCGTCCGTGTGGCCCGAGCACAGTGGCACTGACTGGGTCTAGACAACCCTTCAGATTTTCTTTGCCTCCTTTTTCAAGCTGAGTAACCAAGTGGTGGCAGACGAGGCCCCACCATGGAGTCAGCCAGCACCGAGGCCCAGAGGCAGCTGGAGTCGCCATGGAAACCGCTAGTGCAGCGCCTCATAGGGTCTGGCCTTTTCACTCCGCCTTTTTGGCAGGCTTCCTCAGCCACCCAGAAACCCATTCACCGGGCGAACCGGGGCCTCTCCCCACCCACCCCCTCCCTGCCCTTCGGCCCCCTTCAGTGAGTTCTGCCTCCCCCTTCTTCTTCCCCTCGCGGCTCCTCCCAGCTACCCTCCCTTCTGTCGGCCCAGCCAAAGCGCTGGGAGGGGAGATCTGAGCCTAGGAAGGGCTCGGTTTTCAATTCTAAGCCGATTTCCCCTCCACAGGCAGTGAGCCCTTTCATGCATTTCCCCTATTATCATAAACGCAGGAACTTGCATTAGGATGAATGAGCAGGAACTCCCGTCTTTGTCAGAGGCTTGGCAGCCGGCCAGCCATAGAATGACCTAAAACACTCCGAATTAAATGGAACTGGAGAGGGGGTGGAGATCCCTGAGGAGTGAGAATAGGGAAGGGGGTGGCCTCTGGTCTCTAATTATAATAACAGAGCATTCCCGGTGTGTCCAGGCTCTGTGCTAAGCCTGGTGCACAGATGCTCTTTAAATCCTCACAGAACGTCTACATCCCCTTGGTCCCCACCCCCATCTTTATAGAGGATGAAACAGAGGACCAGAGATGTCAAGAAGCAGGCCCAAGATTGCCCAGCAAAGGAACTCTGGAGTCGGAATTCAGATCCTAAACTTCAAGGTCATGCCACTGAGGGTCGGAAGCTCCACGTAGCCAGGTCTCACGAACTAGACCCCGACTCCCCGCCCCCCTCCCCCGTTTAACTCCCCTACCTCCCACCCCACCCACCTCCCTTCAGTCTTGTTCTATTTCCGTCTTCACAGTAATTTTACACACCAGACTTGCTGCCTCAAATTGGATCTAGACAGTTAGAGAGAGAGCCGCTCCAGGGAGAGAGAAGAAGGTTCCCAACACCCTGTCCGGTCACGTAGTGCAGCCTGGTGCCACAGTCTTAGCTTTCTACACCAGCAGAGCCCAGGCTGATGAGCAGTGTACATACTGCCTCGGGGTCAGTACCCTGCACATGCGTTTATCAAGGGCTGGGCTAAGTGAGCCCCCTCTTCAGATCCCAGTGCCTCCCTTTCGGCCTTCCAGCAGAAAGCAGGGGCTGAAGGAAGGAAAAGGAGGTCTGAAGGAAAAGGAGGTCTGAAAGAGTTTACTGCCCGGCCAGGTGGGCGTGGCTGCTCTCTAGCCAAGCAACCGTTCTGGGAAGGCGCGTCTGACCCTCAGGGGCGGAGCCCTAGAAACTGCCCCGCTGAGAGCTGAGTTCTCACCTTACTAACAACTAGGAAAGATGCGTTCCTTGACGTCCCCTTCTGGACTTTTAAGTGTGCAATCTCTACTTGCTTCCAGAACACAGACAAGAATTTCACAGTGACTAAAACAAGCAAAATCTCCTGCCCTCAGGGAGCAAGGAACCGAAGTGGAGTAAGATAGACAGTAAACAAACACATCTTTAAAAAAAAATACTATGCCAGGAAGTGGAAGTGCTGCGTATGAATGAACCAGCAGAAAAGATCAATGAACACAATCGTTTAGAGGTCAAGATTAGACCTGAGAAGCAGTCTAGTCTGAACCCCTCGATTTACAAACGAAGGCCCAGAGAGGAAGCTTAAGGTCACGTGGCGAATTATTGGTAAAAACTGGGCTGGAATTCAGCTCTCCTTGGCTCTGCCTTTGCCAAGGCCTGAGGGAGAAAATTCAGACCATGGAAGTCAGAGAGTTGGAAGAGGCAAACGTTGATCCTTCTAGCTCTTTTTAAAAAAGATTTAATTTTTTTTTTTTGATAGGGTTTCATGTTTCTCAGGTTGGCCTCAAATTTGGCATGTAGTTTAGGATGAACGCTGGGACTGCAGACTTGTCACCACACTGGGGGTATGCGTGTTGGGGACTGAAGCCAAGGGCTTCCGGCATGCTAGGTAAGTAGTACTCTACCACCATTCCCAGCTCTTCTTTCTTTAAAAACAATGTTTTTAAAATGAACTTCAGGGCAATGCTAAATTCACCAGGAAGGTGGCACCAGGCAGGAGGCTTGATGCCCTGAAGGCACCTGACAGCTCACGTGAACAGAGAGCTTGGAGGACCTGGACAAATTTGATGCACAGTGTTGCCAACTGGAGGAGAGGGAAGGCGTGCACTGCCATGGTGCCCGGCTTCCTGGGAAGGGTATTGTTCTTTTGTTGCTGACAAAGCCCCAACCCACAAGCAGGGTTTGGCTGGGTGTCTGGGTCATGTGTTTCCCAAGCCCTCCCATTCTTTCCATTCTGCCCAGTCCTCCATCCTGGCATGCCCACGGTCTCCTACTGGGCAGGCGGAAACAGCCAATAGCCTTCCTCTTTACGGAGTTGCCATGCACAAGGAAAACAGTTCCTGCCTCAGCTCCAGGCATAACCAGAGAGGGAGCCACTCTAGCCTGACCACATAGATGAACCAGCCATCAGGTGGTCTCTGCACGGCTTAGGAAGGCAGAGGAACAGAAT
Organism: Myodes glareolus; assembly: GCF_982192425.1. Taxonomy (NCBI): domain Eukaryota; kingdom Metazoa; phylum Chordata; class Mammalia; order Rodentia; family Cricetidae; genus Myodes; species Myodes glareolus. Next base: position 39,146,417 of record NC_142036.1, on the reverse strand, counting down.
GCTGCACTTATGAGAAAATCTGACATTCTCCTCACATTGCTGCATCCCTGTTGGGGGTGGGGGGTGGGGTGGACCGGACCGACAGGACACTTGCTGTAGTCCACCAGACCACTTTTCTTGATCGGCCCAAAACACGGGCTGATATGGGCCACACCCAACTTCCTTCCCTTCCACATCCCCCAGGGTAGGCAGTTCAGAGGCTCAGGCTTATCTTTGTGACCTTGGTGTCTCTGTTTTGAGGTGGCTTGGCCGTTAAGGCCCTGCAAGCAGAATTCTGGCCCAGTGGCCAGGCCGAGGTTCCCATGGCAATGCCCTACCCTTGGACTGTCTCGTGGGCCCCACAAGCCACTGGAATGTCTCAAAAATACCACCCTTCAGGCAAGCATCCAAACTGCCTCTCCCAGACGGCAGCTCTCAAGTGGAGCAACAGGAAAATCCTTTCAGAGCATGTCCTGATTTTCAGCTCGGAAAACAGATGGCCACCATTGCAAAGCTCGCCATCCGCCCTCTTCTTTCCCTTTCCCCCACTCTCTCTCTTTACAATCTCAGGCAGATTCTGAGCTCAGATTCCAGTATTCCCGTTTCTCCCCAGCCCTCTGAACCTGTGTTGTTCTTGTCACTGGGCTTCATCACCCGGCAGTCATCCACCTCCAGATCTTGGGGCAGACCAATGTTTGTTTGTGGTTTTGGTTGGTTTTTTTTTTTTTTATTCATTTGCCTTTATGTAAACCAATATCTATGTATGGAGGTCAAAGGACAACATGTGAGTCCCAGGGAATCCAACTCAGGTTGTTCAGTTGTCAGAAAGCGGCTTGACCCACTGAGCCATCTGGTCAACCCTGAGCAGCGATTCTGTGAGAGGCTCTCCCTGCCAACACTCAGCCGTTCTTGCTCTGAGCACCTCTACCTTCCTTCCCTGATTTGTTTCCTACATAGGGTTTATCACTATCCGATAAACTATCTCGCATATTTTGACTGTCATTTTATTTCCTATAATGGAAGCTCCAAGAGGACAGGGATGTAAAAATTGCTTGTTTATCTATTTTATGTGTACATGTTTTTGCCTGCTTGAATTCTTATGTACCACATGCCTGCAGGAGCCCGTGGAGGCCAGAAGAGGCTACTGGATTCCCCAGAAGTGGGCTTACAGGCACTGGAGAGCTGTCATGTGGGTGCTGAGAACTGAACCCAGGTTCTCTGCATGAGCAGTACATGATCTTAACCACTAAGCTATCCCTCCAGCCCGATTTGTTATTTTTAATTATGCATGTGTGTGCTCATCTGTGTGGGGGCATGCATGCATGACTGTATCCCACAGTGGCTTGGGATACCTTGAAGCTGGAGTTACAGGTGGTCATGAGCTGACTGATGTAGGTGATTGCCCTCGATAAGAGCAGGGTGCACTCTTTACCATTGATGTATCATCTCTCTAGCCCCTCTAGCTCCAGCTTGAATGTCTTTGTCTGAACTATGTCTGCACCACGGCCTGCTTCAAGGTGGTACTGTTGGGAATAGTCTTAAGACGAGCCTGTCTGCCAGCGCAAATAATTCCAACCAGACCAAATGAGACCGAATAAAAGATGTTCACGTTTACTGCAGTGCTCCCGGGTGGCCGGGAGCATGGCAAGGAAAAGAGAGACAGAGGGAGGACCACAAAAAACCCAAAGACCACGTGTTCCTTTTGTGAGCAGCAGCAGCAGCCTAAATAGCCTGTGGGAGGGGTCATGACTTCCGGAGGTGGAGTCCAGGACTAAGGCCAGGCCAGGGGCTTAGGTGACACTTCCAATCAGTTACTAAAATAATAATAGTGGTAGTACACACCGAGGTAGCGGTGGTGCACACCTTTAATCCCAACACCCAGAAGGCAGAGGTAGGTGGATCTCTGAGTTCGAGACCAGCCTACAGAGTGATTCCCAGGACAGCCAAGGCTAAAGGACAAGACAAAGAAACCCTGTCCCAAAGAGCAAAACAAAGCAAAAACAAAAAACAGTAATAATTACAAGAAGAAATAATTATGGTGGTTGGTTCACACCCACATTTTAGGACTCAGGAGACTGAGGCAGGATGACTGCCAAGAGCTGGGGGCCAGCTTAGGCTGCACGAGTGACCCTCATGTTAGATCGTAAAAACTAAACATCGCTGGGCAGTGTTGGTGCACATTTTTAATCTCAACACTCAGCTGAGGAGGCACAGGCAGGCAGAGCTCTTTAGAAACAAACAAACCTAAACATCAGTCATCAAAGTCGAGTGAAGTCTGGCCATTATCTTCAGCCTTATGACTCTGAGCCCCTACCACCACCCTGGTTTTATCAGCTTGGCTAACACCTGGCAGCCAGCCCATGTGGGTAGAGCTGAGTGTTTACTGGAACCACTTCCGCCTTTCTCTTTTCTTTCACTTCTCCCCAGCTGCGGCCACCTAGGAGTCTGTAGTGAGACTGGAAACCCCTGCTCTAGTCCCCCAGAGGGATGTTTTGGTGGAGATGGCATTGTGACCTGGGAGAGAGATCGCTAGCTGCCAGGCCCTTGCTGTCACCCCCATGGAGAGACTGAGTCAGGACAGAGCTTGTGAGCAGTGGCCTTAGGCCACCCTCTCAGTATTCAGTCAGCCTGCTCTGCCCACGGCTGTGGAGGAAGGAGCTCTGGCCTAGAGCGGACCTAGGAAGCTGGGAACACAGCTGGGAGGTCAGGGCTAGAGGTGTGAGCTGCTTCCTCTCTACAAGGTGTGTCTCCCCCCCCCCCACCCCGGACTGCTTCCTCCCCAGGGCCTCCTTCTACTGTTCCTCACTGCAGCAGGATCTGCTACCTCAGTTCAGTGAGGAAGTGAGGTGAGCATCAGAAAAATTGTTTCCTGGCGGCCTGCTGGGTTTGAGGAGAAAGGGTAATGCATAGCCTGGGAGCTCCATGTCCACAGACCGAATTTCAGCACAGACACAGAAGATCCACCTTCCCATCCCTCCAGCCAGGGATGAGTTTCAAAGTACCATCCTGCTAATTATCTCACGGAAACCCCACAAAAGAAGACAAGAATTAAGAAACAAAAGCCTCCGGGCTCAGAGTCCAAGGAAGCCCAAGAGCCAAGATGAAAATGCTTAATGTTTTCTGTCTTGCTAGATTCCCCAGGAGCTTCACCTCTGAATAGCAGAGCCCTCTCAATTCCTGTGCGCCAAGAGGGAAACTGAGGCATGCCTGGCATCCTTGGAATGGAGGCGTAACAGATAGAGAAGTACACCCACTGTCTCAGCAGTCACCAAGGCCTTTGCTGGATTCCGTATGAAAGCCCAATTGAGTACTGGGGGGTGGGCGACGAAAGAAAATGCCCCTGAAGAGCACCAATAGCCTGCCAGAGAGTTGTGTTCTCCTTTCTCCCTTTTGTTTGTTGAGACAGAGAAGGCTTACCTCTGTAGTCCAGGCTAGCCCCTAAGGCAAGGCAATCATCCTGTCTCAGTTTCCCAAGTTAACCACACCTAGGTTTGTGTCCTGCACAAAGAACAACTTGACATAGTCTCATTAGGTCTGGAGTTTTCCTGGTGTTGCTGGTACCCTAGAGACGTGTGCCCCCATGCCACAACCCATCCTCCACATATACACGGGCCGTCTTTTTACCGCTGTGGTCTCCAGGTCTGTGTTCCCTTACAGGCTGTTCTTCTCCCGTCTAAATCTATTTAAAGTGGCTGGTACCCACTTTGTCCCAGACACCACCCAGGTGATGGGGACGCGGTACAGCCAAACGGAACAGCAAAGGTCGTCTCTATCAAGAAGTCTTTTTATTGAGGGAGACAGACAGATTTACAAAAGAGAAACAAATAAAGGTAACAGTTCAGGGAGTGGCCTGGAATAAAGGCCTACATCTGTAACCCCAGCACGCAGACAAGAGAATCCTGAGTTCCAAGCCAGTCAGAACTACATGGCAAGTTCAAGACCTTGAATAATAATAATAATAGTAATAATAATAATAATAATAATAATAATAAAAGTTGTGTGTGTCTTCCAGATTAATTCAAACAATGGTGAGTGCTATCAGGGGAACAGAACCATGTGCCAGGTGTGGTAGTCCACACCTGAAATCCTAGTCCTTGGAAGATGGGGACAGAGGCAGGAAGAAGGGAAGTTCAAGGTCAGTTTCAGTTTTAGACTCTACCTTAAAAACATCAACCAACCACAGCAGAAACCCTGAACAATCGGGCTAGGGGGTGGGCAGGGGCGTCAGGGTGAGGGCATCAGCCAGTCCTGAGCAACGGCTTATAATCAGGACCTCTTTAGGTAAATGGTCGGAGGAAGAAGGAAATCGTGCTTGGGAAACGCCCCTGATCCCAAGCGGAAGAGACCGGGAAGCCAAGGCAAATGTGCTGGCGGGAGCCTGAAGAGGTAAGGCTTGGTGCTGAGACAGACATGGTTCATACACCGAGCCCTGGTGCCTGCCAGTCTCTAAGACTGCCTTTCAGGTCTTGATGGCAGCTAACCACTAGGAGCTGCTGAATTTATTCCAAGCGCAGGGGTAGAGGAAATGACATGATTGATGTTCTGAAAAGGCCTTGCTGGCTGCTCCAGGAAGAATAAATGAGGGGGCAACAAGAAAGAGGAGCCAGACCAGGCATGCTGCCACGTGCCTTAGTCCTCGTTTCCAGGGTGGCAGACTTTAGGAAGGATCCCAAGGCTTCCCAAACCCCACCTATACTTGGATGGGAAGCCTTCTAGGTCATCCCAGCCCCAAGCATCTAATTAAGGTCTACTCTTGACAATTGCCCCACACAGGAGAGGACGCCTTCTGTCTCCTCCCTCACCTGTTCTAGCCCTTCCCTTCAACCCAGGCAATAGCCTAGCGCGAGCCAGAGCCCAGCCCACCTCCCAGCTGGAAGCTGGCTGGCGGCGCCTGCTGAGTGACCTTGGGCTACAAAGTCCGCGTTTGCAAAGTCAAAGCCTGTCACTTCCTCCCTAGGGCCTCCCCGGGGCAGGCTGGGGACCGCCGCGCCTCCCTGCCCCCTCAAGCTGGTCCGGACTGGCGCGGGCGTGCACGCGCGCTCCGCGTATTAAGTGCTCGCGCCCCGGCTTCCACGCCCAAGGCTCATTTGTCACCCGCTGCTGACTCAGCAGTTCTGGGGAAGGCTCTTCCCTCTGCTTTGGAGGACAGGCCAGGAAATGAGGCAGCGCGAGTCTGCCTTCCTTTCCCTCCAGGATATGTGTGTGTGTGTCCCAGGGTGTCTGCGTCTGGCTGTGTAGTTTTGTGTTAGTCGCAGACGGGTGTGTGCTTCTGTGTCCGCCATTTGTGTGCTTTATGTACAGCCCCGTCTATTTGTGTCTATTAGTGTGTAATGCGTGGTGTTTTGTTTGTGCACCTGTGTCAGCTCTGCTTGATGAATGAAACTGTGTCTGTCACCCGTGTGACTCGGTGAGTCTGTGTGCTTCCTTAATATTTCTGCTCAGGCGGTGGTGGCGCACGCCTTCAATCCCAGCACTTGGGAGGCAGAGACAGGTGGATTTCTGTGAGTTCCAGGCTCTGATGCTACAGAGAAACCCTGTCTCGGGGGAAAAAAAAAAACAACAACAAAAACAAACAAACAAACAAAAACCTCCACTTGGACTTCACCTTGACTCACTAGTGATCCTGAGATTTCTTGAGGCCATCGGTAGCAAGACTTCCTTCTCTCTTGCCTTTAGCTTGCTTTCACATCTCTTCTGCCTTCAGGACACTAGACACAGGTCCTCAGGGTACTAAAAGTACAGCCTCTGGGAACCGCCAGACCCAGGTTTCTTTAACTCCTAGCCCTGAACTTGGCAGTAGTGACCTTAGAGAGGCTAGCTTAGCCCGCCTTGCAGTAATGGCATGTCCCCATGTGTCTGGTGTAACCTACACAGTAGAGGATGACTATAATTTCTTAAAGTCCTGGGTACACCAAACTTATGAAGTGTGTCAGGCGGACAGCCAGGCAGTAAGACTGCCTTTCCTTGGGGGCTGGGAACCCAAGCAGGTGGGAAGAGGTGGCCTGCATTTCCAGCCGGGCAGAAGCTGCTTGCATGGCAGCTATTAGGAAGAGAGAAGAGAGGTGACCTGGTTTAGCACTGTCTTTGGCAGCCACGGAAATGAGTAGGTCAAAGGCAAAGATCTGGGCAGCTGCACCACTCCCATCTAGGCTACTGATACTGACTTCTTCGGGGATGGAACAAATTGGGAGGCGAACCAGAGATCCAGGCAAGAGAAGCTAGCGACAGCTTGAAACCCTGGAGTCCCCAGTCTACTGCTGAGGAGCAACGTGGCCTTGGACAAGTCGCCACCCTTCTCCGAGCCAGGGTTTCTGTATCTCCGAAATGAGTGAGGCTATGGATCTAGGTTCTTTGTTTTTCAAAAGACAGGGTTTCCCTGCGAAGTCCTGGCTCTCCCGAAGTTTGCACTGTAGACCAGGCTGGGCTCAAACTCAGAGATCCTCACTCCTCTGCCTCCTGAGTGCTGAGATTAAAGACCTTTACCACCACTGCCCAGTACTGACCCTGGTTCTTGACAGCGCATACATTGTGCCTGAATCCTGACCCAGCCTGTGCTTCTAGATTTTTCCCTTGACTTAGGCACCAGGAACAATCCTCCCACCACCCTTGAACTCCCAGCTCTCCCTGGGGAAACTAATGGACAAAAGACCCATGCCAGAAAAGAGAACCAACCAACGTAAGAAATGCATCTTAGTTCTTAGGAATGAGACCAGGAGGGAGCATAGAAGACTTTGCTTCGTGACCTTTTTTTTTTCCTTTCTAAATGTGCATTGGTGTTTTGCCTGCATATATGTCTCTGTGAGGGTGTCGGATCCCAGAATCGCAGGCAGTTGTGAGCTGCCATGTGGATGCTGGGAATTGAACCCCGGGTCCTCTGGAAGTACAGGCAGTGCTCTTACTAACCACTGTGCCAGTTCTTCTGCCTGCTTCATGACTTTGAACCCCTCCTACTCCCAGACTCCTACCCAGGGCTAGTCAGCATGCTGTGTACTCTGCTCTGCGTGGACTTGGATTCACAGGTGGACCCGGCGGTCATTTCTGCTTCGAGGCCTGAGACTAAGGAAAAGCAGCGAGTGTAGATCCAGCCTTCCTGACTCACAGGGTTATCCCAGCACGGGTGGGGCCGCTGCAGAGCAGACATGCCCATTTCTGTTCAGACACAGTTGGGCAGTTAGTGGGTGGCTACAGCCTGTCCTTACATGGGTGAAAGGGGCCAGCCACTCAGCGAATGACTCACCCAGTCACCCAGCCAGCTAAAACCTCAGCTCCACCCTTCCTTTCTCCTGCTACTCAGAAGGCTCCCTGTCATTGATTCTCGTCACACAGCCACTAAAGCAGAAAAAAAAAGAAAGGCATTTGCAAGAGTTGGCAGTGACAACAAGGAAATAAACACAGAGGGCCACGTGACCATTTACCGTCACTGGACCGATCTACTCCAGGACTAACAGTTACAATGTTATTGATTCCTTCTTTTTTGTTTGTTTGTTTGTTTGTTTGTTTGTTTCAGACAGGGTCTCTCTACCTGGCCCTTGCTGTCCTGGAACTGTCTCTGTCACCCAAGAGCTGGAATTAAAAGCATGTGCCACCATGCCCAGTTTATTGATCCTTTATCAAGTTGTTTCAACTGAATATTCTGTTCCTGAACTTTGTGAGTCTATCTGATATGAACAGCCACAAACCACTCCACCTAGGGCTGTTGCTTTCGCTCAGTCTCTAGAGACTCCCCGGGGTGTGTATGTGTGTCCACCTGTAAACTAAGACTCATCTGTGAGGCTGGGCGGTGGTGGCGTGCCCCTTTAGTCCGAGAGGCAGGCAAAGCTCTGAGTTTGAGGGTAGCCTGGTCTACAAAGAGAGTTCCAGAGCAGCCAGGGCTACACAGAGAAACCCTGCCCCCTGCCAAACACACACACACACACACACACACACACACACACACACACCAAAAACAAAAACAAAACACTAACAAAAACGAAACAAAAGGACACGAAGTGAGTGTAGTGGCACTGGCCTGCAACCCCCATACTGATGGAGCTTATCAGGAGCTGAAACCCGACCAGGCTACAAAATGGCGGACTCAGTCTCAAAACACCAAGGTCTGGGGGTTTGCCTAGTGGTAGAGTGTTCTTCTAACATGCTTAAGGCCCCGGGTTCCATTCCCAACACGACAAAACAAAGCCCAGGAGACCCTCAGTGTAGTCACCTGGTTCAAACGGAACATGCTATATTGAGTATTTTTGCATCGGGTACATATGTATATGGTTAACCACATCTAAAACATCTAATAGACTGAAATGAGAAAATCTGTTTTAGTGTTAATCATGTTTTTTGAGATTGTTGGTTTGAGACATGGTCTCATTGTATAGCCCAGGCTAGCCCCAAGCTCACAGAAATACACCTGCCTACCTCTGCCTCCCAAGTGTTGGAACTGATTAAAGGAGTGGGTAACCACACTTATCTCTCTGAATCATAGTTTTAAAAAGTTAAAAAAAAAAATGACTGTTCTGGAAAAAGATTGAAGGCCAAAGTGTGCCTTAGATGCAGAGGGCCACTTAGTACTAACTTTGGGCTCCAGCACCTGCAGGGGTGACCAATGGAAAAAGGTGGCCATCATTTTCTTCCCCTTCACACTTAATGTACATTATTTCCTTCTTCCATTAACAGGAGAAAGACAGTTGTTTTGTTTTTAATCTATCAAAGAGGAAATAGTTTTCTCCTCTGTTTACTTATAGATAGGGTCTCTTGTAGGCTAGGTTAGCCCAAAATGCCTTATATATTCCAGTCTTGAACCTCCTGACCATGCCTCCACCTCCAGGCATTTCGAACTGCCGGGCACAATTTTTTTTTTTAACCTGGTATTTTGCCTCAGTTTTTCCCGTTTCCCAAGAACTTCCTCGGCTAAGTCAGAGCCTCTGGGTTGAGCCTTCTGAACAGCACACTACCCTGACCCCAGTCATGGGTCCAGGAGACCACTGAGAGGGTAGGGGGAGGCGTCAGGAAAGCAAACTTGTTGCTTTCTCCTCCCACTTTCCATTCTAGAGGTAACCTTGAAGGTAGTGGGGCGGAATAGAAAAAACTAGAAAGTTCTGCTACCTCTACCTAGCCTGAAGACCCGAGGTGGCCCCAGCCGCGGTTAGCCCCTGTTTGTCTTTCTGCAAATCTGTTCAATCCACCTCCGCAGAACACTCTCACCCTGGAGGGGGGGAGGGGGAATGACTAATTACTGAAGTCATTCTCTTTTCCACCAGCCTCTCATGTCCGCCTACTCACCTACGCCTGCCCCAGCGCGCAACGTGAGCCACCCAAGAGCAGCGCTAGACTGAGCTTCGCCCCGCCCTCCTCGGAAGACCACGCCCACTTCTCTCACCTTCTCATAACTTTCCCTTTCTGATCTCTCGATTCCCTGTAGCAGAGCTCAGCAGAGCGCCGGGGCATTCAACCAAAAGAGCCACATTTTAGTCATTATTTTCTTTAATCATCAGGTGTTATTTTTGATTTGTTTGTTAAGGACAGGGTTTCTCTGTGGCTTGGGAGCCTGTCCTGGAACCTAGCTCTTATTGACCAGGCTGGCCTTGAACTCACAGAGCTCCACCTGCGTGTGTGTGTGTGTGTGTGTGTGTGTGTGTGTGTGTGTGTGTGTGTGTGTATGTGTGTGTGTGTGTGTGTATGTTCACCAAGTATGTGCCTGGTGCCTTTGAAGGCCAGAAGTGGGGGTAGGGGGCTCATATTCTCTGGAACTGGGGTTAGTGATGGTTGTCAGCCACCTTTTGGGTTCTGGCAACTGAATCTTGGTCTTCTGCAAGAGCATCAAATGCTCTTAACGACTGAGTCATCTCTCTAAACCTCCTAAAAAAAATGTGCATTTTACATGTACTGTGTGTGTGTGTGTGTGTATTTACACGTGCCACAGTGAGTATGGAGGTCAGACGGACCCAAACATTTTATTATTGTAGATTTTTTGAATCAGGGTCTCTTGTAGCCCAGGCTGACCTCAAACTACTGAAGTAGACAAGGGTGACCTTGAACTCCTGATTCTCCTACCTCCCTAGTGCTAGAAACACAGGGGTGACCACCATATCAAGTTTACATGGAACCCAGGGTTTCCAGCACTCACATGCTGGGTAAGCATTCTACCAACTGAGTCATTTGTGTATCCACCCTTTATTTTTAAAAACAGCTCTCAGGTAGCCCAGACTGACCTTGACCTTCTGATTCTTTCCTCGGTACTTTCCAAGGGCCTGGATTTCTCCAGCTTCCTCCAGCACTTTCTGTTTCCGGCTGGAGACCGAGTTCCTGCACAGAGGACAAAGGTTCTCTACTGCACTGCACAGCACCAGAGAAGCACACAAAGAGGCTTCCTCACAGGAGAGACAGACCCCTCGCACTGGACCCAGGCCTGAAGGATGACTTGGTGTCAGTCATTAGCCAGGCACAGGAAGGGACAGTGGTTCCAAGTCTAGGGAACAGCCTGGAAGTGGGGTCGTTTTCGTGGGGCTGGCTGGAGCCCACAGGGTAGAGGCGAGGCAAGGAGCCGGAGCCGTGAGCCTACCAAAGGCAAGAGGGAACCAGATTCAAAAGGACGTGTTAAGGTACTTGGATTTCATCCTGCAGGCGATGAAGAGACTCCGAGGGGCTCAAACTGGAGTGGCTAGTTGCCCTGCACAGAGTCGGAGGTGTGCCAGGACACAGCTGTGTGCGAAGTTGGAGCCACAGTGGGAAGAAAGGGGTGGACGGGGAGATTCAGAAGCACAGGAGGCTTTGGATGTGGGAGTCAAGTTGTCGCAAAGAAGTCAATTTCTGCACATTGGGAAGATCCCTGAGTTCCCTGCAGGAGGAGTTGGAAAGAGAAATCCATGACTCCTCCAGCACAGGTTGAATCCTGGGTGTCTGTGGGACACTAAGCTACTGGAACACTCAGTACGTCATCCAGAGGCAGTGAGGATGGAAGGGACAGCAGAGAGGGCGTGGTAGTTGAGGACCTGGTAGAGACTGGGGCTTCTAGGAGAAGGGTGTGATCGAGGTGTAGCGTGCTGTAGGGAAGCCAGGGAGGCTTCCAGAGGCTCAACGGAAGGATTTCACTTGAGAGTGAGCCTTGAACTGGGTTTACACGAGATCTCAGCTTTAGTGTTACCCACTGCATCTTCCTGCTTTTCTCAGTCCAACCTCAGCACAGGAGGAACCAGATAAGCCCTCATTGCCCTTCTTCCTTCTAAACCACCCACCCCACCACCATCCGAAGTGGCAAGCCTTGCCAGAGGGTCTGCCTGCCAGCCTGCCTGCCTGCCTGCCTTCCTCTCTTCTCCCTCACTCCCTCTCTCCTTCCTTCCTTCCTTCCTTCCTTCCTTCCTTCCTTCCTTCCTTCCTTCCCTCCTTCCTTCCTTCCTTTTTCCTTCTTTCTTGTGTTTGCACTTTGCTGACCAGAAACCACCTCCCCTCCCCACCCCTTTATCTCACCTGGAAAAACAGGAAACGGAAGCCAATCCCTCCACAGAGGATAACGGTTTTTCTTAAGCACTGTTTACACTTTCTTTAAGCTCTGTTTACATTCCCCATTCACAGTGAGGAAAATATCAAGGGTTGGAGCACTTATCATCATGAAGGTCTGAGGCCCCAGCGTGCTTCTGGGGAAATGTGGTGCAGAAGGAGTCTTACCACTGAAGAATGTGTCCTTGGAGTGTTGTGTTCTGCATTAGGAAGGGGTCCTGCCCAGTGAAGCCTGCAGCAGGCAGGGGACCACAGGACTCCCAGAGATGGATATGAGACTTGGAAATTCTTGCTGCAGACTCAGAAATAAAGTAACCACTTTACTATTATCTTCTACCAAGTACAAGATACCAAGGCAGGAAGCTTGTGTCCAAATAATAGTGTATAGATAGCCCAAGGTCTGTGTTTCGCTTTTGTTTGTGCTAAGAGTATAGGAGCAGGACCAAATTATTCAGTTCCCCACACACACCCCCTCTGTCCTCAGCATATATAGTCCAGACTTACCTGGAACTCGTCAGGTTCTGGAGGCTGACTTTGAACTTCTGATCTAACTCACTTCTACCTCCAGAGAGCTGAGGTTACAGGCATTAGTCACCGTTTAACCCGTTAAAAAAAACAATAACAAAACCCAGCTGGACCTGGTAGGTGTACCTGTAACCTACACCCGGGAAAGCAGAAGGAGAATGCCTCAAGTTTAAGGATAGCAAGGAGCGAATAATGCGACCCTGTCTTAGAAACTGGGGGGCTAGGGAGGCGGCTCAGTCAGTCATGTGTGTATGATCCAAGTCAGAGGACCTGAGTTCTATTCCCAGCATCCACATCAAAGCTTGGCAGCAAACAACTGCCAAACAAACCCCAGCACCGGGGAGGTAAAGCTAGGATTGCTGTGGCCAGCTGAATCAACAAGCTCCAGGTTCAGTGAGAGATTCTGTCTCAAAATAAGACAGAGAGCAGTGGAAGAGGAAGCCCCTGCATCTGCATCACGGATGGCACCTCGAACCAACCAAACAGGCAAACAGACAAACAAAACCTCAGGTAACGTTTGTGCATGGATGAGGTCAGCCTGGTCTGCAGAGCTGCAGGTAAACAACGGCTGCAGAGCTGCAGAGGTAGTGGGTGGGGCTTGTGCATGCGTGAGGGGGGCTGCACATCTGTGCTTGCTCACCTGCAGGTCCTGCAGGTTACAGGCCAGCGTGAACTTCAGCTCTCTGAAGCTGTGTTTGTGTGTCCTCGGCAGGAGGCAGAGCTTTTTGAAGCCACCTTTAAGGGGCATCTAGGCCTGTCCAGTCCAGGGTACTTAAGCCCTTCCCAAGGGTTTTGACTCCAGGGACGGCATGCTAAACAGTGTCCCAGGCTTTCATCCTGCCTGCAACCCCAGGCGTGTCTGAACGCCAGGAAGCATTTTGGAATCACCTGCAGCCTCTTCACTTGCAAGGGTCCTCCTTGCCCAAGGCTGGCACTGGGACAGACCGTGGGTAGGGTAGGACAGAAGTATTGAACACGAAGTAGGTTGGGGTTAACTTCTTCCTGCTGGGCTGCTTTCTGCCCTGCCACTCCCCACTATTTCCCTGTGAGATGCCATACCTCCTTCCCCAGAAGATGTCAGAGAGAAAGCAGGGCCAGGCATCCCTGGGCGGGTTGCTTCCTGCCTGTTCTCAGGTCTTTACAACCATTTGCTTGCCAAACAGACCTTCATCACACCCCTTAGATAACAGGTCCCGGATAAACTCCAGGGAGACAGACGTGGTTATTGCCTCTCTTTACCCTGCTTCACAGAACCCCTCCTAACAGGCTTTAACAAGTGGGGTAGAAGATGGGGGAGGAGAAAGGCCTTTTTTTGTGTAACAAGTCTTTTTTATCCTGGCAGCCAGCTCCCAAATAACAACACAGAGACTTCTTATTAATTACGAAAGCTTGGCCTATAGCCCCACTAAATTAACCCATTTATCCACATTCTACCACATAGCTTTTACCTCTGTCCTATTCTGTGTGTCTGACTAGCTTCTCTGCCTCTCTACTTCCCAGAGTCCTCTCTGTGCCCGGAAATCCCACCTCTACCCCCTGCCTAGCTATTGACCATTTGGCTATGTATTAAGCCAATCAGAGGGTGCCTTGGCAAAAACACATCTTTACAGTGTACAAAAAGATTATGCCACAACCGTTTTTGTTTTGTTTTTATTTGCAAACAGGGTCTCATGGATCCCAGGCTGGCCTTAAACTTGCTGTACAGCCGACCTTGAGTTTCTGAGTCCTCTGTCTTTACCTCTGGAATGCGGGTTTACAGGCCTGTGTGTACCCTCACACCCACTTTCATGTAGTTCTGGTGGTCCAACCCAGAGCTCATACATGCTGAGTCGGTACTCCACCAACTGCTCCCACCAAGGCCTGAGGACCCCTCCCCTACCTGCCTATGTAGGAATGCAGACTCAGGAGGGACAGCAAGGCAGCTATGCAGCCTGGCCAGCCCCACTCTCCTAGACACAGAGGTACACAGATTCTTCCAGGCTTTTCTCTTAGACGGTTTCCTTGCAAAGCACTGCATGAACTGATATTCGGCCAGGTGGTGGCGGTGGTGGCGCACACCTTTAATCCCAGCACTCGGGGGGGAGGCAGAGGCAGGAGGATCTCTGTGAGTTCGAGGCCAGCCTGGTCTACAAAAGCTAGTTCCAGGATAGGCCCCAAAGCTACAGAGAAACCCTGTCTCGAAAAACAAAACAAAACAAAATAAAGTTCCATATGGGTTGGTGAGATGACTCAGTGAATGAGGATGGCTTGCTGAACAAACCTAAAAACCTGAGTTTAGTTCTCAAAACTCACGTGAAGGGGAGAAACTGACCCCACGAAGTTGTCCTCCGATCTCCACGCAAGTGCCTGACAGGGCAGGGAAAGTCTAAGCTGGGGAGGCCATTCAAATGCTGCAGAAACCTGTGCCACCACCAGATCCAATCCTCCCATGGCGCAGATGGGCAAACTCAGGGTCTATGAAGCAAAAGCAGCTGCTCTGCCCAGCCGCTGTGTGTGTTCCAGTGGATCGGAGGTAGCTGGGGAAGCCAGAGAGAAAGCAAGCAAGCAGTCAGTCTCATGCGCTGTAGAAGGCACTGTTACACCTGCTAATGGCTGGTGGGGCAGAGCCGAGCCACTTTGATGGCCACCGCCTGTCTTAGCCTCATCCTCCCGCGGTCCATGAAAGAGCCAGTCTGCCAGGTGGTCCTGTGGCAATGACAAAGAATGAACTGAGGGGTCAGCCCGCCTGGGAGCTAGTTTTGCAACACCAGCCCCGTTCTGTGCCCTTTCCCACGTCACATTTGTGCTGCCCTAATTTCTAAGAATGTAGACACTCCTTCGGGGACCACTAACACTATTTCCTCTGCTGAAGCGCAGCACAAGGACACCGGCATCTGACCGGGCTGAGTTTTAACTCGAGGGATCCCACCACTTACTGGTAGAGCAAGGGCAAACACACCTCGGCTCTTGGAGGTTGGCGTTCCTTGTCTGTAAAGCTGGGGGAACCATCTCTGCTTGCTGGCTCGTCCTGAAGATTAAATTAACTCCATCGGTCTTCCATAAATCATTACTGAATGCCTGCCGGCACTGGGAGCTGGGGATGCAGGTATAAATTCAAGATAGACAGACAGGGGTGTGCCTCAGTGGGCATGCAGTAGATAAGAACAAAGAGAGGCCCCCAAATCCAAGTTATCAATTCTGGTGGGTGTTAAGAAAAAAAAAAGCACAGCCGGGAATGGTGGTGTCTTAATCCCAGCATTTGGGAGGCAGAGACTACGAGTTGGAGACCAGCCTGGTCTACAGAGTGAGTTCCAGGACAGGCTCCAAAGCTACAAAAAGAAGAAGGAAAAACCCTTGTGAAGTAGTGGTGTGATCACAACCAATGCTCATTTGTTTTCGTGTTTATAGTGCTGGGAACTGAACTCTGGGTTTTCATGCTTGGGCATGGTAGACAAGAGCTCTGTTGCTGAGTTACCCCAGTCCCAGAAGCTCTGGGTTTTGTTTTGGTTTTTTTGGGGGGAGGGGATGTTGTTTGTTTGTTTTTCTTTGCTTTTCCAGCTAGGGCTTCTCTGGGTATCTCTGCCTGTCCTGAAACTCACTCTGTCGACCAGGTTTTTGGCGTCAAACTCACAGAGATCCGTCCGCCTCTGTCTCCTAAACACTGAGATGAAAGGTGTGAGGCACCACGCCCTACCCCACTCTTCCTTTAAAATACATTTTGTTACACGTCTTTTAGTGTGCTTGTGTGAAAATCCAAAAACCTAAAATGCTCTACCCAAAATCAGAAAAAATTTTTTTTTTCTATTTTGGAACAGCATCTGTAGTGGTTTTGGATGAGAATAGCCCCCACAGGCTCATATATTTAAGTGCCTGGTCCCTGTTTGGTGAAATTCTTTGGGAAGAATAAGGAGGTGTGACTGTGTTGAAGGAAATATGTATCTAGAGATGGGGTTCTCGGTTTCCAAAGACTGGCCATTCCCTATTAGTTCCCCCCACCCACCTCCCCCTTCTCTCATGCCCGATCTCTCACCCCCAGGGGCTGCAGTGCCATGGCTACCTGCCTGCTGCTGTGCTCCCCACCACGATGGCCATAGTCTCACCACCTGAGACTTTTCTCTCCCATGAAGTTCTTGCATCTATAAGTTGCTTTGGTCATGATGTCTTTGCAACAAAAGTAAAGTGAGTAAGACAGGGTCTTATTGGGTAGCCAGCCTAGAACTCAGTTTGTAGACCAGGCTGGCCTTCAAGTTACAGAGATCCGCTTTCTTCTGCCTCCTGAGTGCTGAGATTAAAGGCATGCACCACCAGCAGTGCACCTCGAATGTCTTGTCAGTGTTCAGAACCTTTTGGAACAATGCAGACTAGATCTAAAGGAGGGAGGTGGGAAGGCTCATGGAACTCACATGAATGTACAAAGAACTTCAAGTGGGCTGGAGAGATGGCTCAGCCGTTAAAAGCACTGACTGCTTTTCCAGAGGACCCAGGTTCGATTCCCGGTACCCACATGGCAGTTCCAGTTCCAGGGAACCCAACACCCATGACGAAACACCAGTGCAGAAGAAGAAGGAGGAGGAGGAGGAGGAGGAGGAGGAAGGAGAAGGAGAAGGAGAAGGAGAAGGAGAAGGAGAAGGAGAAGGAGAAGGAGAAGGAGAAGGAGAAGAAGAAGAAGAAGAAGAAGAAGAAGAAGAAGAAGAAGAAGAAGAAGAAGACAGCAACTTAACAACTTAAAGGTACAAGACTCAACAATGCTCCTCCATCAGATGAAGTTAGCAGTAAACCTTTGCTTTTGCTTCAGGGAGAGGCTCCCTGGTACTGTGATAAAGCCCTAAGGGCTGACCACTCATGCTACCTCAGGCTTTTTCTTGATGCAGCCACCTGAGTCACACATGCTCCTGCAGGTGACTGGAACAAGCCCAGTGGCTCACTGAGCTTCACTTGGTGGTAGGTTCTTTGGTGACCATCTCACTGATGTGACAGGTCTCAACAGGGAAAGTCATACAACAGGTGCTCAGCCAGTCGCGTTTATGAGACTATCCCCACATCCTAAAGACTCCAACATTTAAAACACTTTGGGTTTTGGGATGAAGATTACACAACCAATAAGGAGTGATAGGAGGCAGGATAGTTTCAGCCCCAACGTGTCCCCCGCCAAAGGAAGATGCTAACCACAAAGAGATGTGGGAATGAATCTTTTCAATGTGGAACACCAGCAATATCAAGCGTTCCAAGGTCTGAAACCTGCTGGTGTAGGAGAAAAAGGCAGGCAGAGAGAGCCGCCATGGAGCCAGCCGCCAGGTCAGACATGCTAAATCTTTCCTGGTAAGCCACAACCTCGTGGTAAAATACAGATTATTTAAAATGGGTTAAATCAAGATGTGAGAGTTAGCCAATAAGAGGCTAGAGCTAATGGGCCAGGCAATGTTTAGATGAATACAGTTTCTGTGATTATTTCGGGGTTAAGCTAGCCGGGTGGTAGGACGCAGCCCACCGCTCTCCTACAACAACCTGCAGTGGGGTAAATCAACACCGGGCTTCTGAGTGGGATTCACTGAGCCAGCCATGGCAGAATTTTTGTGCTGTTACGGCCGCTTCGAAATGCAGAACCCGAATCTGACCGTGAGGGAACGCAGGCAGATGAAACCTGAAGTGCATTCCAAAGTCAGTGGTCTGTCCTCTGCAGGAAATGTCAAGGTCATGGAAGACAAAGAAAGACTAAATAGTACTAAGGGAAACTAGAGACACAGACGCTAATGAAATGTGTGCTTTGCTCTGGGTCTGGGACTAGAACAATTTGCTCCTCTTCCTATAAAGGGCATTAGTCGGATACCTGTCAACAACTGGCTGAGGTCTGTGTCTCAGGTGACAGAACTGTCATCATGCTGATTTTAATAAATACATTGCGGTGTTATAAAGGAGGATGTCTTTATTTCTGGAAAACACATATGGGAGTGTTTAAGAGTAAAATGATGGGAGGGGGAACCTACTCTCAAAGAGATCAGGAAGATAAAAGAATATGTGCATATAGAGCCCCAATCTGTACACAGAGAAAATTATTTAAAAAGAGAGATTGATGGATGGTTGTATGCTGAAAGCGGTTGAACATCAAGCCTCTAAGGGAACAAAACTCCTACAGCTAATTTCTGAGCTGTAAATACTCCTGTCCATTTCCACATTCCAGCTATCAGGGTGCAGTTCCTGAAGACAGGGCTGAGAAGCGACCATCTACCATCAGCCTCTTGGGCTCAGTACACCCGCACAGACACAAGCTCAGAATAGGCTAATGTCTGGAGGAATGGGGGGAGGGAATCAGGGATTATTTTTAATAAATTTTGCAACTTTTATGTAGTCTGACATCCTTCTTCTCCTTCCAGTCTCTTTTTTTCTCTCTTTCAATTTTTGTTCTTAAAGTTTATTTTATGTGTATGAGTGTTTTGTCTGCACGTATGTGCATGCATGGTGGCCACAGACATCTTTGTTTGTTTGTTTCCTTGGTTGGTTGGTTGGTTGGTTGGTGTGGGGTTCTTTCGAGACAAAGTCTCACTATGTAGCTCGAGGTAGTCTGGAACTCTCTACCTAGACCAGGCTGGCCTCAAACTCATAGAGCTCTGTCTGCCTCTGCCTCCCAAATGCTGGCACCAAAGATGTGTGCCGTCATACCTGGTCAGCAGGGATCTTAAGGCGTTGAATTCCCTGGAATTGAAGTTGGAGATGATGAGTTACCACGTGGGAGACAGATCCTCTCTGCAAGAGCAACAAATGCTCTTAACTGCTAAGCTATCTCTCCAGCCCCCTTCTTCCTTCCTTCCTTCCTTCCTTCCTTCCTTCCTTCCTTCCTTCCTTCCTTTTCTTCCCTCCTCCCTCCCTCTTTCTTTCTGCCCTTCCTTCTCTCTCTCTCTCTCTCTTTCTCCACAGGCCTCATATAGGTCTGTAGTAGGGAGAGCGGGACCTTTTTGTTCTGTCCTGCCTGGCTAGCTTACACCCAAAATAATCACACAGAAACTGTATTTATTTAAACACTGTCTGGCCCATTATCTCTAGCCTCTTATTGGCTAACTCTCACATATTAGTTTAACCCATCTCCATTAATGTGTATCGCCACTTGACTGTGGTACCAGCATGAGTCTAACCAGCGTCCATCTTGAGCAGGAGAACCATGGCATCGGCCACTCTGCCCTTCTTCCCAGCATTCAGTGCTGTCATCCCCACCTATCTAAGTTCTGCCCTATCAAAAGGCCAAGGCAGTTTCTTTATTCAACCAATGAAAGCAACACAAATACAGAAGAACCTCCTACACCGTAGGTCAAGCTGACTGTGAATTCATTGTAAAGCCAAGGATGACCTTGAACTTCTGATCCTTCTACCTCAACCACTTTTATGTCTTCTTCTTTGGTCTGCTCAGTACTAGGGATTGGATCCAGTGTCTTGCACAGGTTTGACAAGCACTCTGCTAATTTAGCTGCATCCCCAGCTCTGTCCAGATTAGTTCAGAGAGCTAGTATATTAGCACAAGCCAGGCCCTGGGTGTGATCTCTAGTACCACCAAAATGAAAGTAACTAAAGTTAGAATTGTTTCAAAATGAAAAGTTTGGACTCACACACACACACACACACACACCTTTGGCTTTTTGATGCAGGGTCTCTCTCTGTAGCCCTAGCTGTCCTGGAGCTCCCTCTGGAGACCAGGCTGGCCTCAAAACCTGCCTCTGCCTCCTGAGTTCTGGGATTAATGGTGTGTGCCACCACCATCTGGGAAAAGTTTAGATTTTTATGTTGATGAAATAAGCGAAGTGGAGAGAGTCCAGGAACATTGCAGAAAGAGACTTCTGTCCTGTGACAAGAAGGAACAGTCATCTGAAGACAAGAGAAGGAAAACCAAGTGGCCGGGACAGAGAAGTACAGAGGGAAGTAAGGAAAGAGAACAGACAGCCGGGAACTGAGCTGGTGGGGTTCGTGAGACGTGACCCTCTCCCCCGTAGGGGAAGCCATCAGGGCTGTCTAATCAGGACAGGAGATATGACTTATTGGCTCACTTTCCCTGGGGGTCTTTTTGCGTGATTTGGGCAGATTGTACTTCAAAGTGACAACAGTGACCCCTTGCCCCAAGACTGCCAGGTGGTTCCAGCTAATCCTGCCCAATCTCACCTTCCTCTCCCTGCCCAGACCTTCTCTCGTGGTCCCTCCTTCTCCATCAACTTCTAGCACTTGTCTTGGTTTTTTTTTTCTTTCATTTTTTCATTCCACCTCTCTGTTTGGAAGTTCAGAGTCTTGCAAGCTTAGGTGTGGCTCCATTCAAGATGGAATCAATGGGCTGTTTGGTGGGACTCTCCTGGGCAACCCGCAGGCTTGGTGTTGCCTCCGTGGCTGTGGGTTTCCACTTTTCTGTGCGTCCGTGGTGGACCCTGCCCTGCTACTCAGGCACAGCACAGTAGCAGGGGACTGCATGCATCTGACCCCCATGACCTGAACTGCCTGCAAGCTGAGGATCCCCAAACATACTACACATCCCCTTCCCTCCCCTGTGGTACCAGAGGAACAAGTACACTCCTCCACCCATGTTGCAAGAGGCCACACTGAGGCTGAAAAGGTGACTGCATTGTCCAAGTTTGCACAGGGAGCTCCCAAGGATTCAACCCAGATCCTTGATACTCACAGGCTATGCGCCTTCTCACAATGTCACCCCGTCCCTGTCTTAGACATCAGTGTTAGAAACATTTGGGCCATGTGGACAAAGGACCCTGCTACATCAGAAGGAGTTAATTGGGATGCCTTCAGTTTCAGTGAGCTCTGGTTTGGAGGGAGGCCCGTTGCTATGGGAACAGGACAGCTTGGGGATGAAGGAAGCCAGCAGGATCTTCTAATTTGCTGTATGTAGAGCTTCCATGTTTGTTTTACGGTGGCTCTCCTGCCATTTCCCATGTTTTCCAGGAGCGGTTACTGTGCTGGGCAGGAGAGAGGGTTTGGGTCTCTCAGTGGGCAGACGTCTGGAGGCCTTGGCTCGATGCTCACCTCTCACCAGGGCCTTCTCATTAGCTCTGCCCAAGGAGTCTTCTCCATCAGGAAGGCCCCAAGGTTCTGGCTTCCAGCCTTTAGCCATCCAGAGTAGGTGAGAACCAGGAAAGAGTGAGGACCAAGGTTAAAAGGAGCCAGTCAGTCACTCTTTGGTTTGTGCATTTGCTCTCACATCAAGAATGAGCCGCATGAAGTAAGATAAAACAGGCAGACATGACATCCCCGCCTGCAAGCTTCTCGCCTTTCCTTCAGAAGCGTTGGATGACAGGACCCAATGTGAGCCACACCTTCAATTACTGACCCTGTTAGCAGATTCAGCAATACTATAGCTGTATATAAAACCTTGGCTGCTATTTGTTGTGGGTTTTTTAATAAACTATTTTTTATTTTATGTGCATTGGTGTTCTGCCTGCATGTATGTCCATGTGAGGGTGTCAAGTCCCAGGGAACTGGGGTTACAGATTTTTGTGATCTGTCATGTGGATGCTGGGAATTGAACCCAGGTCCTGTGGAAGAGCAGTCAGTGCTCTTACACTGAGCCATTTCTCCAGTCCCTTGGCTGCTGTTCGTAATGTAGATCTGACTCTCCACCACTAACAAGAGGCAGGGGTTGGCCAGCACCATAGGAGGCAATGGGTGGTCAGCACCAATGGACACCAGTGGACAGCTCAATGCTTGGCCATTGTGTTCTACTCTCTGGGTTAGATCAAAAGAACCTTAAACCACGAGAGGATGAGGTGCTGGTCTCCCACTCTAGACCAATGTGGTTTTGTTGCCTAAACATGGAACCTAGTTGTCACTTGTTCAATCCAACTTTGGGTTTCAAAGCTAAGCCTCTATCTGATGCTGTGTGGGATTCCACTAGCCCTTCCTTGCCCTGGCTCAAGCCATCTCTGGTGAAACTGAATTGTATGCCCTGGACTCTGAAGCAAGCCCCCTAGCCTTAGGGGCAAGGAATTCGACTCTGTGAGTGACCTGCATTCACAGAAGGGACCTTTAGGTCAGCTGTAAACCAACCACCCTGTTACAGTTCCAACACAGGGCAGAAAATCCAGCCAGGAAAGAGAATCCCTAGCAGGTGTACGTGTGAGGTATTCGATCCATGCAAGAACAAGCAGCAAAGGAGGGAATCATTTGAGAATTCCATACTCCATACTGTCTCTTTGAAAAAAAAAAAAAAACAAAAAGCAAAAAGCCAAAAAAAAAAAAAAGAAAGAAAGAAAGAAAAGGAGGGGATGGAGAGATGGCTTGGTGGCTGTAAGCACCTGTTGCTCTTGCAGAGGACCCAGGTTCAGTTCCCAGCACCCACATGCTGGCTCACAGCTATAAGCATCTCTAGTTCCAGGTGAGTCCATATTCTACTGCGCTTGTCAGGCACCAGGCTACATTTTATATTAGTATATTCAGACAAAAACATTCATATACATAAAATAAAATAAGTCTTAAAGTGGGGGCCGTTAAAGTGATCACCAGAAATAATTCATAGTACTGAAGGGTTTTCTCATGATTGCTGGTGACTTAGCATTGATTTTATTTTGTTCTATTTCTGACCACGGAGAAAGAACCCAGTCTTTTCAGAGCTCAATACCTCTATGAGTCTTAATCAAAGCCCAGGGAAACAGAAGGGGCAGGCAGTCGGTGGGCTCCCTTAAGTATGTTTCACATGATAGCCCCATCTCTGTGTAGAGAGGGAAGATGTTTTCCTTCTCAAACCATCGCTCCAAAGGAAGCCAGACTGAGACAGACTGGAGGAGGGTGATGAGCCTCCAGAATCTTCTTCCCTCAGCTGGGTGTCAGAGTACATGCTTATCTCAGGACAGGGCTTGTCACGCCCATCGGAGTTGCCAGGGGAACCACAGAAATCCAGAAACTTCCAGGTGGAAAATTTTTAACAAGGGTTCCAGAAAACCAGAAAGAAAAGACACAGACAGACATGTCCCATGAATCCATCCATCTACGAGGAAGCCAGGACCAGGAATCCAAGAAAGAAAGAAAACGGACCCCAGAGAGAATGTCTGGATTCTTCTCCTTCCTTCCTCCCTCCCTCCCTCCCCAAATCCCTTCATCCCCCTTTTTCTTTAAAACATGGTCTCGAGCCAAGTAGTTGTGGTGCCCACCTTTAATCCCAGAACTCCCAGAGTTTGAGGCCAGCCTGGTTTACAGAGCAAGTTCCAGGACAGACTCCAAAGCTACACAGAGAAACCTTGTCTTGAAAAAACAAAACAAAACAGCAATAAAATAGCAACCAGAGTCTCACTATGTAGCTTCATCTAGCCTGGGACAGACCAGGCTTCCTGAAACTCATAGAGATCAGCCTCCCTTTGCCTCCCTAGGGCTGGGATTAGAGGCTAGCATCATGGCGTGCCTCACTCCCTTTCCTGGGATCTCAAGAATCTCAGAACAACTTGACTGGTTAGGCAGGCAAGGCTGGCCTTGAACTCCTGCTGCTCCTTCCTCTCCCTCCCTAATGTGATTACCAGTATGCACTATTACACCCAGCTTCTGGAACGCTGAGGATCAAAGCCAGGGTGTCCCAAATGCTTGCTACATGCCCCACCAATGGAGTCACATGGCTAGCCCTTTTTTTTTTTTTTCCTTTTTACTAAACTTCAAGCAGTTTGGCTTCAGAACAAAGCAGGAAGTACAGAAGTTTCCCACATGCCTCTTGTTGTTGTGTGCCAACATCCCCTGCCAGAAGTATGTGCTTGTTACAGCTGATGAGATTACCTGAACTCAGTCGCTGTTGCTGAGGGACCATAATTGATGTTAGGGTTCACTTGAGGATAGGCACTCTGTGAGTTTCCTTGAATGTGGCTGGTATCCCTCACCGTGCATCTGGCCCTCAAAATCCTCTGTGCTCTGCCTATCCACCCCTCTAATCCCTCCAAATCCCCAACCTCTATGTGTGTGTGTGTGTGTGTGTGTGTGTGTGTGCGCGTGCGCGCGCGCATGTGCACGCGCACGCACACATGCACACACGCTCTCGATACGCATGCGCCTGTGTAGTGTGTACATATGTGCACTAGAGCGTGTGTGGAGGTGGACGTTGATGTCATATTCCGTCATTGTTCTCCACTCAACACCTCATCTTCTTTTTTTGTTTGTTTGTTTTCTAAAACAGGATTTCTCTGTGTAACAGCCCTGGCTCTCCTGGAACTCCCTGTGTATACCAGGCTGGCCTCGAACTCACAGAGATCTGTCTGCCTCTGCCTCCCAAGTGCTGGGATTAAAGGTGTGCGCCACCACCGCCTGCCCTCATCACTCTGTCTTCTGAGGTAGAGTCTCCCACTGAAGCAGGAGCTCACCAGCTGTCTACAGGAGCTGGCACAGAGCTCTGGGTATCTGTGTGTCTCTGTGCACCCAGCACCGGCCATTGAGCTTTTTGCTGTCTCCACAGGTTTGCCTTTTCCAGACCATCATGTAGTTGGCTTTGTGTAATATGTCGGCTTTCCAGACGGGCTTCTTTTATTTAGCAACATGCATCTAAGTTTGTCCCATGTCTTTTCCTGACTTGATAGCTCATTTTTCTTTGGCACTGAATAATACTTTATTGTCTGGCTTTACCACAATTTATTTATCCACTTACATACGGAAGGACATCTTGGTTATTTCCAAGTTTTGTCAATGATGCTATAAACATCTATGTGCAGATTTTTGTAGACTTAAGTATTTTGTTTTTTGAGATAAGGTCTCATGCAGCCCAGCTGGTCGCCAGCTTAGTACTTAGCTGAGAATGACAAACTCCTGATCTTCCGGCCTCCACTTCCCAAGTGCGAGGATTGCAACATGCTCCATCTTCCCCTCCAGGTAGAAATTATTTTGGGCAAATACCAAGAAGCATAATTGCTGGATTGGGTGATGAGAGTGTGTTTATTTTTTATTTTTATTTTATTTATTTTTGGCTTTTCGAGACAGGGTTTCTCTGTGTAGTCCTGGCTGCCCCGGTATTCTCTCTGCAGACCAATCTTGCTTCAAACTCACAACGATCTGCCTTCCTCTGCCTCCTGAGTGTCTTTATTTTGAGCGGGGGGGTGGGGGGGAAGCACTCACCAAACAGGGGCTAAAAGAATGACTCAGTTAATAAAGCTTTTTCCTTGTAAGTATGAAGACCTAAGTTCAATCCCCAGAACCCACATAAAAATGTTGGACGTAGGAGTATGATTTTGTAATCCTGGTTCTGGGGACACGAAGGCAAGGTGATCCCAGGAGTTTGTCTGTCTGACCTAACAGTGAGCCTCAGGCCTTATTTCAAAGGAGCTGAACAGTGATCCTAAGAATGACAGCAGAGATCGTCCTCCAGCCTCCGCAGGCACTCAGACACGCATGTGCACGCACTTACACTCATACATATACCCCTAGAACATGCACACACACATATTTTGGGTCCACAGTAGATATAAAAAGCTAAAGACAGTTATGTTTGAATAAGATTTTGGGTGTCTTTTGTTTGGTTTTGTTTGCTTTTGTTTTTCGCTTGTCTTGGTTTGGTTTTTGATGTTTTGTGACAGGATCTCCTAAAGCCCAGAATGAACTCCGACTTTTGTGTTGAATTCCTTATCCTTATGCCTCCATCAAGCTTCCGGGATTCCAGGTATGCTGTATAGTGCCTGGCTGAGTCTTAAGAGTTCTAGGTATATTTTTGGATATCAGATCTTTGTCAGATGTATTCTGTACAAATAGCTCCTCCTGGCTTGCAGCTCCTCGTCTCATTCTCTACGTTAGCTTCTGAGTTGACAGTTTTAGCTCCTGCTATCCCAGACTGTGGTATATATAGTCTGGCCACCTTGCCCGATTCAGGACTCTACTGACAGGCAGTCTTTGCTCTCAATGTCCCAGTGGGTTGGCATTAACCTTGTCAGATGGGCACCATAGTCTGATGGCTCTCCCTGACCCAGCCCAGCATCCCTTCTTTTCAGTCTGCTTCCTCTGAAGCCCTAAGCACTTCTGACCGTCTGTCTGTCTGCTTTGGACCAATAGTCAGCCTTAGGACTGGGGAGGAACTCACTTACAGAGATAACGTGCAGAGGGACCAGGGCTGTCAATTTAAACTGGGAGCCCAGAAGCCAGGCAAGAAAATGCATGCCGTAATTCTAGTATTCAAAAGCAGAGGCAGGAGGATTACAAAGAGTTTGAAGCCAACCTGAACTGTAGAGAAAGACCCTGTTTCAACACACACACACACACACACATGCATGCACATACACGCACATGAGCGCACACACACAGAGATTTGGGGCCAGGTAAGGTCCCACTAATAACATTATCATGCTGGGTTGAAGCCAGGAATAAGAGTGAAGATAGCAGTCTGGCCAGGCAGACTTTAATCCCAGCTTTAATCCCAGCACTCGGGAGGCAGAGGCAGGCGAATCTCTATGAGCTCGAGGCCAGCCTGGTCTACAGAGTGAGTTCCAGGACAGGCCCCAAAGCCACAGAGAAACCTTGTCTCAAAAAGTCAAAGCCAAAAGACAAAAAAAAAAAAAAAAAAAAAAGGAGCGGGGGGGGGTGGGGGTGGGGGGGTGGGGAATGATGGATATTAAAGCTTTTGTGGCTGAGGCAAGGGGTGCCCAAGGAGTGAGGAGGAGATAAAGCAACAAAGTCTCAAACACTGGAGTCCTAAAGGCCATAATCAAAGTTTGATTTATTCCAAATGCAAAGGGAAGCGAGTCAGGGGTGGGCTACCCTAGCAGTGTTATGCTCTGATCTTCAGTTTTATTTATTTGCTTGTTTGTTTGATTGATTGTTTATTATAATTTATTTTTCTTTCGTATATTTATTTGTTTGTTTGTTTTCTTTTGAGACAGGGTTTCTATGTGTAGCCTTGGCTGTCCTGGAACTCGCACTGTAGACCAGGCTGTACTCAAACTCAGAGAGATCAGCCTGCCTCTGCCTCCCGAGTGCTGGGATTAAAGGCATGCACCACCCGGCTATTTTTGCTTTTTTCAGATAGGATTTCACTGAGTAGCCCTGGCTGTACTGGAACTCTCCCTGTAGATTAGGCTAGCCTCAAACTCACAGACCTGCCTGCTTCTGTCTGTCCTGTGCTGTGATTAAAGGTGTGTGCCATAATGACCAGCCTGTTCTGCACTTTTAAGAGCTTGCACTGGCTGTTGGGTGGGGGCACAGATCAAAAGGGAGCAAGAGGGCTGCAGCAGGACCCATTCCGTGTTTTACAGCTTTAGTGGATGGGAGCATTCCAACCCAGACACTTCTCTTCTGCAAAGATAATCATGATGCTGCACTCACAAAGCTGCATGCATGTTTGTACGCACACATACACACGTGTCTCATATCCCCTGCCTGTATTCATAAGCACCCTTATGCTAGTCTGTATATCCACCCTGCTGACACATACTCAGGGAGACATGCAAGTCTCATATATATTTGAATGTATACACCGTGCCAGCAACAATTACTTTTGCACACTTGCCTCGTGTGAACACAAATCTTTGTATGTATACACATATACCCTGCAGTACACACACACACACAGGGTCACACTCTGTACACTTCCTGTTTTGCAGGAGGAACCAGGGCCTACCAGGGGGCTTGGCTGAAAAAAGAGGTTAGAAAGTTTAAGAAAGGAATTGGTAGTGGCAAACCTACCTGGTCAGAGAAGATAAAAGATTCCAGAGAGCCTGCTTTACTGAGCAGGAAGATTGCATTTAAATCTTCCTTCCACTGGTGGGGGGAGCTGTGGATCTGCGGCTCCTCTCTCAGCCCTGCTGTCCTCATCCATCCACAGCTGTCACCAGCTCTCCCTGCACTCTGGGGCACACAGGCAGCCTGGAGATGCTAGGACTCACAGGAAGGGATGGGGCAGCAGAGGCTTCCTCTCGGGCCCCCCCCTTTGGTACTCTGGATAGAGTCCCGTGCTCACCTCTGCCTTGGCATTCCACGGCACTGCCCCACCTCCCCGGGTTTTGTCTCCCTTCCCTACAGAAGCATATCTGTTGTGGGCACTGACACCTGGCACGGCGCAAATGCTTAGATAGTTCTTTCGTGAACGAATAAACGAGGGTTGCTCTTGTGCATGAGGGAAGCAGAAGAGATGTGGTGCTGGGGGTTGAATTCCAGTTGTCACACGTGCCGGACAAGGCCTGTAGCACTGAGTGACAGAGGAAGGCAGAAGACCAGGGGTTTGCTTTTGGCAAAAGGCTTCTCTGTTACCCTAGTAACCAAGAGGCCCTGTGGAGACCATCCCAGCTCCAGCATCCACCACAGCATACCTGTGGCTTGATTTCCCTCTAGACCTTCGATCGGTTGAGCTGTGTGTTGCTGGAATAGCATTAGGCCTCCTGAGCTGGGGTGGGAGATCATTTTGGGGAATGGGGCAGCGAGGAACAGAACAATTCAAGTTACTGGTCACATATATTCTCTTATAACTTATTCTACAGAGATCACATATGCAGGTGAGTGCACGTGTGTGGCAGGGTAGGGGTGAGAGATTTGTGATGGCAGGGAGTGTCAGCCTGGGCATATGAGGATTTGAAAGGGTTAGAGAAGGTCCCAGGAAGACCTTAAAACACATGGCTGGTGCTGAAGCCAAGGCTGATTAAAGGAAAGGGACCTTGGGTATCCACAAGGCTGAGAAGGAGGTGCTGCCCCAGGGGATATGGCTGGATGACTCAGGCCTTGGGCAAGGCTGGTGGGAATGGATGCTAGACAAACAGTATCCTGGTCTTTCTGTCTCCAGCAGTATCCTTCCTAGGGGGGCAAGAGATAGAAAAAGGAATACCTACAGTGAGTGTCCACTAAAGACTGTCCAGAAAGGGCATGGCCAGCCCGCACAAATGTACCCATTACCTCCGGGCCAAGAAAAGGCATAGAATTCTCTTCACAGTGCTCTGATAAGCCAGGACAAAGAACTGTCACCAGGTGGATCCTTTGTGTCATCACTGGCCTATTTTATTTTATTCTATGCTATTTTCTACGCATAGGGGTGGTACATGTACGTGTGCAGGTGTGTGCACACGAGTACCATATGTGTGTATGTGTAAGCCAGAGATCAATATCAGATATCTTCCTCTATGGCTCTCTACCTTTTTTTTTTAACTTAAAATTTGTATTTGTTTATTTATTTATTTATTTTTATTGTATAAGCATTTTGCCTACATATGTGCCTGTGCACCATGTGCATGCCTGGTACCTCCAGAGGCCAGAAGAGGGCGCTGGATCCCTGTTCCTGTAGTTGCAGATGGTTGTGAGCCACAATCACTATGTGGGTGCTGGGAGTAGAACCAGAGTCCACTGGAAGAGCAGTGAGCACCCTTAAGCATTGAACATCTCTCTAGCCCCACCTTTTCTTTCTTTTCTTTCCTTTTTTTTTTTTTTTTTTTTTCCTGAGACAGGGTCTTTCATCGAAACTAGAGCCCCATGTTTCAGCTAGGCTTGCCAGGATCCGCCTGTCTCTGCTCTCTCCCAGAACTGGACTTACAGAAATACCACTGTGCCGAGCTTTCTTATGGGCATTGATGTTTGAACTCAGATCCTTACTTTACCCACCGACTCACCTCCCCAGTGTCCTCAGGGTCTTTTAGTGCCAACTGTTTAATGAATTGCTGTCTTGAGTCCTTATTGGGAATCTCTGCTCAGATCTCACTTGCCCATTCCAAATCCCCCACCCAGATGTTTAACTGGGAATTCTGCTTTTGGTTCTCTCTCTCTCTCTCTCTCTCTCTCTCTCTCTCTCTCTCTCTCCCGATCCGAAAGCCCACTAAGCCAGGGCTCCTTCCACTGAGATGCTCAGGATCATGCCTATAGGGTATTTAAGACCAGGCTCTGCCATGTGATTTCTCCTTCTCCCATTTCCGAGAGTCACCCAGAAGTGCTTTGCTTTTGCTTTGCTCTGCTTATTAAACCTGATTTTATTAATTCAGCTGGACTTGGCTTATTGCATTGGTAGAGAAATCCACAATCAGGATTTCAAAATACTTATCAGTCCTCACAGAAAATCTTCACAGATTAATGTTGTTGGTGTGTGAACACATGTATGTGGGGGTCAGAGGGCAATTTTCAGTTGTTTCTCAGCTGAGGTGCCACCTTTCTTTCTTTCTTCTTCTTTTCTTCTTTTTTAAGACAGGTTCTGTCACCAGCCTGAGCTAGCTGACTGGCTAGCAAGCTCCATGGGTCTACCTGTCTCTGCCTCGTTAGCACTGAGATTACAAGCACCATTGCAACACTCAGGGTTTTTTAGTTTGTTTGTTGTTTTATATGTTTTGTTTTGTTTTTTACTTGGGTTCTGGGGGTGGAACCCAGGTTTTCTTATTTGCAAGGAAACTACTTACTGACGGGCATATCTCCCTAACCCAAGGCTAATCTTAATGTCTCCAAAGAACAAAGGCTCAGCCTGGTTAAAGAACTCCTTTCAGACCAGCAGTGGTGGCGCACGCCTTTAACCCCAGCACTTGGGAGGCAGAGGCAGGTAGACCTCTGTGAGTTCGAAGCCAGTCTGGCCAACAGAGTGAGTTTCAGGCCAGCCAGAGCTGTTTGTACATGTCACACAGAGAGGCCCTGTCTCAGAAAACCAGAAGAACTTTAACACCTACAAAGGTAGGAAGAGTGGGGTGAGCATTCAGATGCTAGAAGCCTGGCTCCAAAGTCCCACGTTTCCCTCCCACCACACACTTAATTGTGCCATGTGCCTTGGACACCTGTCCCACATGCTGCGCTATCTGCCAGGGACCTGCTGCTTCCCAATCTTAAAAAGCTCCTGGGTCCCCACAGGAATGAGGTGCCACTTTGGAGGAGGGCTTTGGAGATGGTTGTCAAGAAGGAACTAGAAGGAAACTCTGGGAACCCAAGGAGCCTTATGGGACCTGGAGGGAGGTAAGGTGACTGATGGCTAGAGAGTCAGGGTCAGAACAGGCTGGGTGATGCAGTGGCTCAGCTGAGATCACTTACTGATCTTGCAGAGAACCTGGGTTCAGTTCTCAGCACCCACACGGTGCCTCACAACTGTCCTTAACTCCAGTTCCAGAGAGCAAGGGGAATGAATATACCCCAATGTCTCTTCTCCCCATTCTTCTACAGTGGTACGCCCCAAGCAGGAGCTGAAAAGTCTGGAAGGTGTGTATTTATACATGTGTGCACATGTGTGTGCACTCATGTGTATGTGTGTGAAAGGTGTGCATGTATCTGTCTGAAAGATGGGCATGTTTGTGTATGTGTACATGCAGGTATGCGCATGCATGTGTGTGTGTGTGTGTGTGTGTGTGTGTGTGTGTGTGTGTATGCGCGCATGCGCGCGCACTGGTGTAGCTCTTACAAGTTGAGCCCTGGGACTCAGAATGAGGGAAAGGATAAGATTGGAGGCTGGGAGGAGCAGATGGAGGTGAGATTCAGAGTGTCTCTGTTGTTTGGTTTTTATTTTTCCTTTTGTTTTTTTGAGATAGGGTTTCTCTGTGTGACTCCTGGTTGTCCTGTAACTTGCTTTATGGATCAGGCTTATCTCAAACTCACAGAGAGCCACCTGCCTCTTCCTCTCAAGTGCTGGGCTTGAAGGTGTGTGCCGCCACCACCGCCTGGTTTTGTGTTTCTTGCTTGGGCTCAAGGGTAAGAATTTCACTTCCTCAATGATGTTTTTGGAAACCACCCTTGTTTTTCCCTCTAGAAACAAAAGCTAGGGATTCTGTCTCCTGCATCTACTGGCAACCAGGACGGGAACACATGACCTAGACCCAGACAATCAAAACGTCCCCTGGGACCAATGGGTCTAGAATTTAGAAAAAGGGCAGGAGAGGCTGGGAGCAGAGGTCTTGGAGGTCCTTAGACCAAGGAAGAGCCTAAAGCCCGACAGGAGATGAAACCAGGAAAGAGCCGGGTGGCTCTGAAATGAAAGACTGGAGATTCTGCAGTCAGTGACAGCTAACCAGGGGCCTGAGCATGCATACATACATATGTACATACACATACATGCACACACATACACACACAAACACATACACACATATATAGTCACAGGGTCACAAGGAGAGCAATGTTCGAGTATTTGTTCCCTGCCCTCAGGAATCCTGCAGCTTACGGGGAATAGGGTGGGTGGGCCAGGGAGGATCAGGCATGGAGTCTCCTCCCTCTCCAGAGCCCATAGATTTTGAAGACTGAACCTGAGCTATAGAATATGCCTCACACCTGCCTGCTCTCAGCCCTCTGAACAAGATTGGAGACAGATCCTGGAGCTGATCTTGGGAGAGACACTTATATACATCCTCATCCCAAGAACCAGATGTGGGTACTCTCCTAGGAAGGGGGGTTCCCCAGACCCACCCACAGTCTTGCACGGAGTCCAGCTTGACCGTCCCTTGTGAGACCTGGAGAAAGGCCCCACACGTAGGTGAGAATGGGAATGAGGACATTATTGGCCCATGTTTCAGGCCTTGAAACCAGTTGACTCTTAGCCACCTGTAGGCCTGCCAGGAACAATTATGTCCCTCTTCAAAGCAGTAAAGTCAAATGGGTCCTTTGGGCAGGATCTGTTCCTTCCTGTCCTATTCTCTTTGCCCCTGGATTCCCTGACCGGCCTTGCCACCCAAGCCACTGTACCACACTATACCAGCTCAGTCTGCCCAAGCCAAGGTTGCCATCTGATCAGCTGTCACCAAGGTTCTGTAGGTCAGAGGAGAAGCCCAAGGGTGAGGGAGCCAGATGGAGCTGAAGAACCACAGAGGGAGAGACAGTCTTGCATCTTGGTTTTTAAAGGCAACCTGCCCCCCCAAGCCCGGCTGCCTGGCATCAGCACACTCCCTCAGCCTCCAGGATGTTGCAGCTGTGACTGGATTATTTATAGCTGTAGACTTCATTTTTTTTTTCCACAGGAAAATCTCACACAAAGGGAAAGGGGACATAGAAAGGTACTGTCCGTCTTCCTCCTGCAGGCTCCTCACGGCCAGGTTCAGGTGGCTGAAAAGTGGAAGCACTGGCTAGCTCTCCTCTTGATCCCTTCCCCCCCTTATACACACATATACACGCACGCACACACAGACACACACACACACACACACACACACACACGCATGCACGCAAGCCCCTCCCACATCCTCCCAGACAGGTCTTCCCAGACACGTCCTCACACATCTCTCTCACACATCCACAGATGTAGTTTGCTCTGTTCAGTCACCACCCCTATTCTGCTTCCCCCGACTGTCACCCCCCCACCCCAGACACTCACCCCCCACCCCAGACACTCACCCCCCACCCCAGACACTCACCCCCATACCCCTGGCACATTAATTACCACACTGGTCCTCCGCCGTACCTGTCAGCTCTTCGCCAGTCGCTAGGGGAAACATCAGCTCACATTCACCTCACTTTGTCATCGAGGATCCTGGGACCATCACCTCCCCAGGTGGACCACTTTGTGGCACATGGGAGGGAGAGACAGGGGTCCCTGGGCTTGGCAGGCACAGAGATAGCAGGTCATAGAGGCCGCTGTCAGCCGTGGGCAGATACAGCTAAACTGCTCTACAGAGTACCACGTGGCCACGTCCCTCCTGCCTCTGTGGTTCAGTGTAACGTGGTAGCATTCCAGCCCAGGGGCATACCGGACATCCTGAGTGGTCATCTTCGCCTGTCCTCAGTCCCTGGGTCCTCAGAGACCATCGTGAGAAAGCAACCCACCTGACCACAGCCTGACCCTATGGAGAACTCTCTTCTACCTGGGGTCACAGTTGTCTGTGTATGTGAGTTTATGCCAGAATACAGGGAAATCAGGCTGGCATGGTGTAATAATTACTCCCAGTACTCAGAAGGAAGAGGCAGGCAGATCTCTATGAGTTTGAAGCCAGCCTGGTTTACACAGCGAGTTCCAGGACAGCCAGGGATATACATAGAAACCCTGTCTCAAAACAACAAAATATAGGGGCTGGAGAGATGGCTCAGCGGTTAAGAGCATTGCCTGTTCTTCCAATGGTCCTGAGTTCAATTCCCAGCAACCACATGGTGGCTCACAACCATCTATAATGAGGTCTGGTGCCCTCTTCTGGCCTTCAGGCATACACACAGACAGAATACTGTATACATAATAAATAAATAAATATTTAAAAAAAACAATAAAATATAAAATCTAAAAAATTAGAAACCGGAGAGATGGCTCAGTGGTTAAGAGCACTGACTGCTCTTCTAGAGGACCTGGGTTCCATTCCCTGTACCCACATGGAAGCTCGCTGCTGTCTGTAACTCCAGTTCCAGTTCTATCCTCACAAAGACACACATGCTGGAAACACAACAATGCACATAAAATAAAAATAAATAAAAAAAATTAGGCCGGGTGGTGGTGGTGCATGCCTTTAATCCCAGCACTCGGGAGGCAAATGCAGGCGGATCTCTGTGAGTTCAAGGCCAGCCTGGCCTGTAAGAGCTAGTTCCAGGACAGGCTCCAAAGCTACAGAGAAACCCTGTCTCAAAAAACCAAAAAAAAAAGCAATAATAATAATAATAAAATAAAAACAAAACCAAAATAAACTTTAAAAAAATTAAAAAAAATAATTAAAAAAAAATACAAATACAGGCCGCACCACATGGGAAGTACAGGCCTCCTGATGCACTGACTTTCATAAGGATTCGTGAATTAATGAAGGCTTAGGATATTGCAGACTCAATGTAGAATTTCCCTGTAGAAGACCAAAATGAAGCTGCCGAGTCAACACCAGGAACTGAGGTCAGATTGCTCTCCTGTCCTGTGCGTTTGCTCCTAAAATGAGCTTCTGCCTCAGCCCATGCCTGTGTCCTGTCACAGCTGTCGGTCAACAAACAGCCTGTTCTGTGCCAGGTCCTGCTTCTGCTAGAAGATTCGGCACTAGCCACATTTTGGGAACAGGAGGGAACATAAAACCAGCCAATAGTTCACACTACGTTCAGAACCGAGGCAGGGGGTTACTGAAGCATTCTTACTTCTTCCGGTGATTGCTACCTTGCTACAAGAAGCAGGAAGAGTCGTGAGGAAGGATGAAGGCACAGCACATATGATCAGTAAGTTATTTCTGTACAAGCTGTCTGTCCAGCACCGAGCCCCGCTCTGCAGTCTGGTGGCAGGAGTGGGGGGTGGGGAAGTCACTCAGGCTATGGCTTCTTTCTGGCCCTCCACCTCAGGGGTTCCCAGCCACCAAGACACTGGGTAATTCAGTCAAAGACAGAAATGCAATTCCGGTCAAGTTTTCCTCCAGTCAAGCCTAAGGAAAAGCTGGAGACCTGACCAGTGGGACAAAAGCCAAAATTATCAGATCATCAGAACCAGAATGGCCTCATTTCTGAGTCACGCTTTTCCGTCAGCTTAGAGCACCTCCCACCACGCATACATTTTGTGCTGGGACAGTTCCTTATCTTCAGCCAATTAGATAACCTAGCCCTGGAATTTTCCTGTTCCTGCTCCGTGAACACCTCTGTGAGCACCTACTCACCAAAACCCCAAGCCAAATTAAAGTGGCTTCCTTCCCCCCACCCCCCCCCATTACCAATTTGTGTCTTTCTAGGACCTCTGCACCTTCACTAGCTTTGAGCACACACGCCGAGCTGGGTTTGTTTATGGCCATATTCCCAATGCTGAATAAATGATAATTAACTAAATTGGCCTAGCACTCAAGGACAGCCCAGGTCGTGTGACAGCGAGCCTGGTGGCATTTCCTCATTCCTCTCCTGTAATCCAGGGGTCTACTTTGCCCAGGGGGATGGACACTCCTGCTTGGCAAGGACAATTCCAGGTTTTGATAACCAGTCACAACCAGACTGGAATTTAGTCCAAGTCACCTGTCTGACTGCCTGTATACTGCCGAGGGCTAAGGGATACCTCTGTAGCCAGCAAGGACTCCTGGCTCTAGTATCCAGGTTCCTTAGCCTTTCCCCAGCCTCCAGACTCCCCTCAGTCTCTCCTGTTGCCTGGTTAAAGGTCTTCCTGCTCCAGGCTCAACCTAGCAGCATTCCCCTAGGTAATCTGGAGCCCCTTCTCCGGGGACAAGAGGGAATAAGGTGCTAGCTAGCTCCTGGTTAATGTTAGACCCCGTGGCTCTGCCCTAGGGCAGGTGCATGGATGCTGTGAACCTTCAAACAACAGACACCCCCAGTTCCTTTAGGCAGGCACAGGGATACAGCACAGTAAAGCAAATCCAAACCCAGGAAGGAACGACAACTGACCCCCATTTCCTGTGGGTCTTGACTTTCTCTGGCCCCACATCCTCGGCCATTGACTTCTATGGCTTTCTTTCTCTTTTTCTTTTTTAAGTTTCATTTTATATTAAGTGTGTGTGTGGGGGGGGGGGGTCTGGGAGGGGATGTGCAGGTGAGGACAGGTGCCTGCAGAGGCCAAAAAGTGGAACTGGAGTTATAGGCAGTTGTGAGCCACTGCCGGGTGTGGATGCTAGGGATCGAGCTTCTGTCCTCCATAATAGCCAAGCAATACACACTGAACTGCTGAGCCACCTCTCCAAACCCAACTTTCCCCTTTCTTTTTTTTTTTTCCTTCTTTTTTAATTTATTTCCTTATTTTGATAGTCTCCTGTATCTCAGACTGGCCTCACACTCACTGTGTAGCTGATGGCCTTGAATGTGTGGTCCTCCAGACTCCCAAGTGCTGGTATTGCAGATGGATATCACTGAGTCCTGGTGATGCTGGGAATCAAACACAGGGCCTTGCGCATTCTAGGCAAGCACCCAGCTGGGCAGTAGGGTACCAGCTCTCACTCGGTGATTTTCAGTTCAAGGATGGGGAACAACTTTGTGGGTGTTTCTCAGACTGGGATGGTCTCAGTGGGGGCTGCCCTGAGGCTAGGAGCCCATGTGAGGAGGAGGAACCAGCATGAGGAGAAATGCTGGCTATGCACATCCTTTCCCTTCTCCTCAAGGGTGGTATTTCCCTCAGTCAACATCCAACTTCCTGCTTTGGCCTGGGAGGACTGGATGCCTGGGACTCATAGAGCTGGCTACTTAGAGTGTTGGAGTTTCTCCATGGAGGCTAGCAAGGAGAGAGGGACTGGAAGGGCGCTCCACCCTGGTGAAGATCTCTGCAGGCGAGGAGCCGGAAACCACACTAGGAGGAGGCCTGTGGGAACGCTGCCAGGAAGGCTCCAATCCAACTGTGATTGCTCCTGACAGTGACCTTTCAGACAGAGTCGCCCTTTCTGAGTGGCTTTCTCTCTGTACATTGAAGTGTCCCAGAAGGTGCCTCCCGCTGGAATTATTCAGGGTGGTCCCATCTGTCTTTTTCTCTGGGGTTCACTACCACCATACTGTGACAGCCTATTCTTCCTGCTTGTCCTAGCCTCAAGCGGGCTCTATGCCTCCACCCTCCCCTCTCCTTCCTGGACACGTGGTTTTATTTTTAATCTGAGTTTACAGGCAGGACCTGGAAAAGCCAGTCTGTGGCAGTTCTGGGCTTTGCTGCCTCCCTCCCCCACCTGAAGAGTACATAGTTGGACTGGACGGCGCTTGGCTAGGCAGGGGGGCCTGGTCAGCAGGTGTGGGTAAAGGACAGCCGGCTTGGCCTTGCCAGATGGAGGACTCCTGCTCCCCTCCCCACTTACCAACTCCCTCTCCTCTCTCTTTCTTCTCTTTCTCTCTCTCTCTCTCTCTCTCTCTCTCTCTCTCTCTTCTCTCTCTCTCTCTCTTTCTCCCCCCCTGCTGGCCCTGGCTGGGTTGCTCTAATGGTGTGGGGTAGAATCAACCAAACCTTCTGGGCTTTTCTGATGTAACCTCAGAAGCAGAGGCTGATTGGCCCAGGGCCTCCCTGTGTCATGGGAAGTCTCCACGCAGAGTGGCCCAATGCCCTGGTATTTCAGGCCAGCCTCTGGCACCAGGGAGGGGGCAGGCAAGGCCAGGCTCCCCAAGAGGCAGAGCAAGCATAGATGTACAGTACTGTTAGAAAAGGGGTATTGCTGGGCTGTGGCGGCATACACCTTTAATCCCAGCACTTGGGAGGCTGAGGCAAGAGGATCTCTGTGAGTTCAAGGCCAGCCTGGTCTACAAAGAGAGTTCCAGGACAGGCTCCAAAGCTACAAAGAAACACTGTCTCAAAAAACAGAAAGAAAGAAAGAAAGAAAGAAAGAAAGAAAGAAAGAAAGAAAGAAAGAAAGAAAGAAAGAAGGAAGGAAGGAAGGAAGGAAGGAAGGAAAGAAAGAGAAAAGGGGTATCAACATTTTCACTTACTTTTTTAAAAATAAGATATTTATTTTTAATTATGTGTGCATGCCTGTATGGGAGTATGTACACATGAGTGCATGCCACCTCAGAGGCCAGAGGCATGGGTTCCCTTGAAGCTGGAGTTACAGGCAGTTGTGAGCGACCTAGACGTGGCTAGACGTGGGGTCTGGGAACTGAACTAGGGTCCTCTGCGAGAACAGCAAGATCTCCTATCCTCAGAACCATATCTTTCCAGTCCCTACTTTTGCTTTTATTGAAGGCTAATTCTTTCGGTTTTTTGAGACAGAGTCTCCTCTGTTGCAGCCCTGACTGTCCTGGAACTCACTCTGTAGACCAGGCTGGCCTCAAACTCACAAAGGTCAGCCTGCCTCTTCCACCCAAGTGCTGGAATTAAAAGCACGTGCCACCACATCTGACTGCTGCTAAGGCTCTAAAATTCATCTTGGGAAAGTCAAGGCTAAGAACAGGGGTGAGGACAGGAAGCAGCAAGGAGAAAGAAGCAGGTGACTTGCCTTTGTCCTCTCTGGATAAGGGGCCTTCTAAGGAGGCTGCCTCGTTTGTTTTTGTTTGTTTATTTTTGTTTCCGAGACAGGGTTTCTCTGTGTAACAGTCCTGACTGTCCTGGAACTCACACTGTAGACCAGGGTGGCCTAACACAGAGATCCGCCTGTCTCTGCCTCCCAAGTGCTGGGATTAAAGACGGTGCTACCACTGCTGGGCAATGGGACTGCGTTGTTAAGAAAGGAAAGCTAGAGAAAATAGATCAGAATGCATCCTAACATAAATGAGGAACTGGGGTCCATCCCTAGCACCACATACTGGGTGAGGTGGGGCACCTTCATAATCCCAACACTTGGGAAGGAATAGGAAGATTAGGTATGAGAGCAAAGCCTCCTCAGTTAACATAGGGAGTTCAAGGACAGACCTATAAGGTCAGTTAGAGACTCCCTATAAAGTACACATAAAATATTTTTTTAAAAAGAAAATGAAAAGAAAGCTGGGCCAGGCATGGTAGGGCATGTCTATAATCCTAGCAGCCTGGAGGCTGGGACAGGACGATGATGAGTTAGTTTGAGGCCAACCTGGGCTATGCAGTGAGACTGCCTACAGAATAAAATGAAATGAGAGGAGTCCTAGTCAGTTTTGGGGTATGCAGAGGGTCTCAGGGGACTATGGTGTGAGTTCCTGTAATGGGGAGGAAGGGGCAGGATCCCTCACTCAAAGTCCTACAATAGGGATGGCTGTTGGAGATTACTTCCTACCCTTGGACCAGAGTTCAAATACGGTCACTCCAAAAAAGACAAGACTTTTGGCCAAAAGCACACAAAGATGCTGGTCAATTTGGGTGCAAAACAGATCCAGCTCATTTCTTATAAAGTGTTCCAAGAGTGGTACCGTGCTCTGGAGGGCAAGGCAGGATCCAAGGCTTTCTGTAGTCCCGTACAGTACAGCTTCTATCTCTACTCTGCTGCCCTCTGGTCCACGACCAGGCCCTCAGTAGCAGACACTATGTAGACCAGGGTGACCTCAAACTCAGAAAAATCCACCTGCCTCTGCCTCCCGAGTGCTGGGATTAAAGGAGTAGACCATCACAACGTCTTCCTTTTATTTATTTTTATTTTACGTGTATGAGTATTTTGCTTGCATGTATGTATGTGCACTACATGTGTGTAAGTGCTTGAAGAAGTCAGAAGAGGGCATCAGAAGCCCTGGACCTGGAGTTACAGACCACTGTGAGCCACCATACTTGGTGCTTGGAACTAAAACCCTGTCCTCTGCCAAGAACTGGTTCTATCCCCAATTCTAACCTACCTCTGCTCCCTGCCCTTACCTACCTGCAATGGGTCCTGCCTGACCCCAGGGCAACCACACAGCCAACACTGTAGAAAGGGCTCGAGTAACTACCACTCTCCACTATTTGCATGTTGGTTTCTTCTCTCTTCTCCCAGGGTAAGAAAGGCACCCAAATCTGCCCCAGAAGCATCTTCCCTAGTGCTGGCTTTCTATAGCAAGGTCAGCCTGAGTTGTCTCTTTGGATGCCTGATCAGTTGGAGCCTCTCCCAGCTTCCAGGATCCTTCAGGAGTCAGTTGTACCCAACCCTAAGGCCTTCAGTGTAGCTTCCAGATCTTTCTCCCTGGCTCTGCTGTCCCACTTTGTAGCCCAAGCCAACTTCACCTTTGTCAGGACCCTTGGCTCCTGCTTTTCACCTTCTTTTGCAGGCCCCATCTTCTAAAGTGAGTGGTTGTCTGTACTTGACTGTGTTCTCATGCCACATGGTTAGAGCACACATTGCGAGGGAAAAAGGGTGACTGAGCCTAGCAAAAGTCATGGCAAGAGCTGGGCAGTGGTGGTGCACACCTTAATCCCAGCAGCTGGGAGGCAGAGGCAGATGGATCTCTGTGAGTTCGAGGCCAGTGTGGTCTATAGAGCAAGTTTCAGGACAGCCAAGGCTACACAGAAAGATGTCTTCTCAAACATACACACACACACACACACACACACACACACACACACACACACACACGGAGCAGGAAGAACAGACTAACCATTACTGCCAGCCAAGGAGCCTAGACTAGCAATGAACATCAACTTAATCTTATGCTCCCACATTATTGTAAGAGGGCAATCTCACTTCCAAAGGAAGACTCCAAGGACCCAGAGAGCTGGAGCTTACCCAGAGCTGATAACAGAGCCAGAATTCGAACTTGGGCACCAATCAACAGATATTTGTTGGGTGCAAGATGGTCCTTCGATGAATGTTGGAGGAAAGGAAGGAAATGGGACTAAAGTGATATTTGGTGCCGAAGCAACTGTCTGGGCTGTGCACTCTCTCCCTGTGTGCTCGGAGGGCCACCTCTGCCATTTTAAGCGACTCCAGCCCTGTTCCAGTCCATCAACCACAGTGTGGAAGGAGAGAGCCTGGGGTCAAGACCTCAGCAGCCGGTGGACAGGCGTTGAAGGGATTTGGAAGCCCCAGGTTTGACTTAGCTGGTTTCTAGTGACAACGGCTCGTCCTGAACCATCCAGAGCAAAGCAGGAAAAGGTAAAGGTGGCCGGGGCAGCCCTCTTGCCCCAGATTGCCAGAGGCAGAAGTCATAGGTGGGCAGATACATGCTCACCCCAGTTTCAACCTCCACAGGATGGGTAGAGACAGAGACTAGGGGTAGAGACAAGACAAGGGGTGGGTCCCTGAGGCTGACGTGGAGTGGCTGATGCTGGCTTCCTGCCGAAGGGTTGGCTTTGCCTCTTTCTCAGACACAGTCAGAGCAGAGAGATGGCCTGGAGGCCCAGCTGAGTAGGACTGGCCTGGAGCCAAAGAGGCTGCTTCCTGGCAGGGTTTAACCCCAGTTGAAGAGAAAGACCCTGCTTCCCTTCTGTTGCTTCTCCTTTAACTTCCTATCAACTCCCTTCCTCTTACACCTTGGTAATGCTTTCAGTCACCTGCCTTTGCCACCCAGCAACTCTCCTACTTACAGGACCCTACCCCCAACCCACCCAGGAGTAAGCCTGTTGGCAACTCCCCAAGGAGAGATCAGCTGTCATCAGCCCAGATCCAAGACCAATAGTGCCCCGGGCAGACTAGAGGTTAGGGGTAGGGGAGCTTGTGGGAGGTAGTCACATGACAATCTGGGCTGAGACCCAGGGGCACTGAATTAATTCCTTCAGGTCCACTAGGCCAGCATTCCAGAGCCACCTCTCCCAGGGCACTGGCCATCAGCACTTCAGGCATCACCAGCCACTCAAACCTGTTCGGAGCTGTAGGCCAGCCTCCTGGGGCTGCTGGAGACAGGTGTTCCAGAGCCTGGAGCTAGGCCTGGCACCCAAGTGCTTGCTTCTCCTCATAACCAAAATGCCTGGCTCCCTGAAAGACTGGGTGAAGGTGAGCACAGGATGGGGAGCAGAACTAGTGGGGGGTGTCAGGAAGGAGCGAGGGTCAGCTCTGGGAAGTAGAGGCAAAGACAGGATTTCCTAGGAGTGTTTTTTTCTGTCAAAGAAGAATATTAGCCTCCTCCAATCTCAAAGATTGGCTGTGGTAACAGAGAAACGACACATGGCAATGTTAGTCCACCACTGGGTCTGAAGGTTACAGTGGATGATTTTTGGCCCTGTTTTCGTTTTGTTGGTGTTGTTTTAGGGACAGGCTGCCACTTAACCCAGCCTGGCATTGAATTTTCTGTGGAGCTGAAGCTGACCCTGACTTCCTGCTTCTCTTGCGTGCTTCCCAAGAGCTTAGAATTCAAGTATATACTACCCCTCCTGGCTTGCCCTGGTGTAAGCTTTTATGTACTATGCATTCATTTGTAGCCGGGCAGTGGTGGCGCACGTCTTTAATCCCAGCACTCGGGAGGCAGAGGCAGGCGAATCTCTGTGAGTTCGAGGCCAGCCTGGTCTACAGAGCAAGTTCCAGGACAGAGCTAAACAGTGAGACCCTGTCTCGAAAAACTGAAAAGAAAACAAACAAGCAAAACAAACCATTCATTTGTTGTGAATTTATTGCAGTGCTGGGGGTAGAATCCATGGCCTCATGCTTGCTAGGCAATCTCTCTACCACTAACCTAACGCCTGGCCTCTCCTCCCTCTTTTCGTTCAGCCAGGCTCCTCAGGAGGTCCCCTAGAGTACAATTCTGCCAGCTGAGGGGTAGTGGGAGGTGGGGGGTGGGCTGTGTAATGGTTGGTAAGGAAGGTTATGGAACATTGCAGGGGATACCCTGTCCCTGGCTGTTCCTTCTAAGGATCACTCAAACTACCACATAGAGGCCAGCTTAAGGAGCTAGACCCATACGACATGCAGGTAGCATGTAAGTTACCTAGACGTGAGCCAAGGACAGGCATATATAGATACATAGAAGTACCTACATATGTACATTTACACACATATGTAGCACACTCCTTGTCTAGGACTTTATAAAGAATATAAGCTAACCCTGGATATGGGCTTGGGGACCCAGGATTCAGACAGTCTCTGTGGCCCTAGGCCAGGTCTTTATCCTATACCGTTCTCTGCTGTGCACTAAGGCACAGGGGAGCTGTAGTAGAGATCCCAGCTCCTTCAGACACCCAGTACTCATGAAAACATGCACACAGGACTTCGAGTTGATCCCTCCATGGAGATCTGAAGATGGGGACCAAAGGGAGGTTGACCTACTTTATACTAAGTATACTCTGTATAGTCTCT
The DNA here is from genome assembly GCF_982192425.1 of Myodes glareolus. Taxonomy (NCBI): domain Eukaryota; kingdom Metazoa; phylum Chordata; class Mammalia; order Rodentia; family Cricetidae; genus Myodes; species Myodes glareolus. The sequence continues at coordinate 39,103,146 of NC_142036.1, read as the reverse complement.
CCTCTCTCTCTCTCTCTCTCTCTCTCTCTCTCTCTCTCTCTCTCTCTCTCTCTCTCTCTCTCTCTCTCTGTCTCTCTCTCGGGTTTTTGTCCTGGCTGACCTGAAACTCACTGTGTAGACCAGGTAGACTTCAAACTCACAGAGATCTATGCCTGCTCTGGCCTCCTGAGTGCGGGAAATAATATTTTTCTCTTAATAGTCTTAATTTTTAAAAGTAGTTTTAGATAAATACGAGTGGTGGGTTTCTTTGTTTGTTGTTCGAGACAGGGTTCCTCTGTGATATAACTCACCCTATAGAGTAGGATGGCCTTGAATTCATAGAGATCTGCCTGCCTCTGTGTCCAGAGTGCCAGGATTAGAGGCCACCATACCTGGCTTTATCTAAGTGTTTTGCCTGCAAGTTTGTAGGTGTGCCACGTGCATTCCTGAGGGAGCCAGAAGAAGGTGTCAGACTCCCTAGAACTTGAGTTGAATGTGGTTCTAAGTCACTGCACAGGCACTAGGAACAGAACTCAAGTCTTCTGGAAGAGCAATAAGAGCTCTTAACCAAGCTGGGCGGTGGTGACACACGCCTTTAATCCCAGCACTCGAGAAAGCAGAGGCAGGCGGATCTCTGTGAGTTTGATGCCAGTTTGGTCTATAAGATATAGTTTCAGAACAGGCTCCAAAGCTACAGAGAAACTCTGCCTCGAAAAACATAAATAAATAAATAGCTCTTAACCATTGAGCCACCTATAATGCTTTCTTAAAAATTAAAACACTTGGGTCGGGCAGTGGTGGCACACATCTTTAATCTCAGTACTCTGTAGGCAGAGGCAAGCAGACCTCTCAAGACTAGCTGGTCTACAAAGCAAGCCCCTGGACAGACAGCCGTGCTATACAGAGAAACCCTGTCTTTTGTTTGTTTGTTGTTTTACATACCAACCACAGTTCCCCCTCCTTCCCATGAATTAAAGGCATTCAAGTGACCTTTCTAAGCAAGGGTATGATATATTAAAATGGAAAAAGGAGCTGTGGGTGGTGGATCACACCTGTCATACCAGCACTTGGGAGGTGGAGGCAGGCAGATCTCTGAGTTCGATGCCAGCCGGGTCTACGAAGAGTTATGGGACAGACAGGGCTGTTACACAGAGAAACCCTGTCTTGAAGCAAATAAACAAGCAAATAACAACAACCACAACAAGATGAAAAAAGGATTCATTGTCACAAAACCAAGACCTGAAGTGGGTAAAGACTGACCAGAGTTACAAGGAGATCAGCTGGGATCCAGGACATGTTTCTCTAGTAATGTCTAAACTAAAGACCCACAATGAACAGCTCTTGAAGAAAGGCAAGCTTTATCAGGTCCAGCCCTATGATCAGGGTACAGACTGTCCTGCTGGTGGATGCATTTCTGGGGCCCACTACAGAGGCAGGATGGCCAAACGAGCCACAAGAATAAATGGACCAGTTTCCCCTAAAACAAGTGAAAATACCAGAGAACACAACAGTCAGTGGAGCGGATGTTCCTCAGAGGAGCAATAGACATTAGAATCGAGAGGTACCATCTGCTCCCCGCCCACCTGTTTCTTCATAGTGGACACTGAAGTGGGCTCATTCTCTCATTAAGTTGGGAGGGGGAGACTCCAGAAAAACAGCCTTGCTTCAGCATCCCAAGTGAACTTTACAGAGACACCAAGTCTCTTCCAGTTCTCCTAACGCAGTGAGGGTCAAACTTCAATCCCGGAAGAAGACAGTGGGGATGGGTGGGGCTCATGCTCAAAGTCTTGATTTCCTGGGGCAACAAGGTCAGAAGGAAGAGGTGGTCTAGGCAGAACGACCTTGGGTTTGGCAAGAGAACAGGATCCAGCCAGGCGGTGGTGGTGGGAGGCAGAGACTGGACCAGGCCAGTTTGGTCTACTGAGCTAGTTCCAGGTCAGGGTCTAATGCTACAGAGAAATCCTGTTCTGTGGATGGGGAGGGGAAGGACAGGATTTAGGCCAATCTGGGGCTTGAACTTTCAGTCTTTCTGAGTTCAGCCGACCTTAGTATAAAATGGAATGATAAATCCTCTTGGGCAGGCCTGAAGTTGGCAACTCTGTGTGCTTCTTTCTACTTGGCACCTGGTTTTTTCACTCTCTTTCAGTTCTGTCTTTGCAGTGAGAGAATCAGCCAGGCAAAGAGGGTGACTAAGAGAGAGCAGAGAACCCCCTAAGCTCCAGAGAACAAGAAAGAGTCCCCTGCGTTTCTCCCTCCATCTCATTCTTCCTTACCCATCCAGATGGACGGGTCCCCGTTGGTTTTGCGATCCATTGCCTTCAATCCTCCAGAAGTTTCCAATTAGCAAATGGGGAGGAGGTGTGATGGTTGGGCCCAGAGATGAAAGGTTAAGAAAAGGCTTCCCAATTCAAGCCTATCTGACATTCATAGCCAGAAACCTAGAAACATTGCTAAGGTATGATTGAAAACCACCACGGGACAAATGCCATCATTCGAGAATTAATGATGACCACGCCCCCCCCCCCCCCCGTACTTTCTCTCCCTTTGTCCACTTCATCTTCATTCCTTTTGGTAGAGTTTTTCCTTTGTTTTTGTTTTCTGTCTACTAACACTGTTTTCAAATAGGAATCCAGCTCAGACGCTGTCACTGTGCAATCCTAGGCATTTTTTTTTTTTTTTTTTTTACTTCTCTGAGCATTGAGGTCCTTGCATTCGTAAGCTGGATCGTGCACTGGTCTGAGTTCTGAACTCAAGTCTCATAGATGGGCTGTAGATGTTTCTAAGCCCCTTCACAAATACAGTCACGTGGGCATGATGATTCATGCCTTTAATCCCAGCACTCAGGAGGCAGACACAGGCTGATCCCTGTGAGTTCCAGGCCAGCCTGGTCTACTTAGCAAATTCCAAGCCAGCTGGAATAAAAACTAAAAAGGGGGCTAAGGCTATAAGGCTCTGGGATAGAGCCCAGGCCTACCATGGGTGAAGGCCTAGGGTTCAATCCCTAATGTTGCCGAATGAACAAACTGTTTCACTAGGCTTTAAGGGTCATTCTCATGTCCAGCTTCCTGTACTTGACAGGATTTAGGAGGAAACAAAAGTCAGTTTCAGAAATCTGGGCCTGAAGTACAGCCCTACAGCCCCAGCACCTAGAGGCAGTGTCCAGAGGAGGAGGATCAAAGTTCAAAGCCAGCCTTGGCTACATAGTGAGTTCCAGGTTAGCCTGGGCTACCTGAGATGCTCTCAAATATTCAAAGAGTGAACCTCAGTACTCTTTTTATTGTCAGACCCTGGATGCTTGGGAGAATGCACCTGGAATCTCTGGAATTAATATTAAGAATTAAAAATTGTGAACTCTGCTGCAGACAGATCACCCATGGCATTGTCTCCAGTGACCAACATGTCCCCATCAAGCTGTTAAATTCTCACTGTCCCTCCCCCCTCCCCCCACAGCCATGTCACCGAAAGAATCATTATGACTGCGTTAGATGCACAGCACAATATAGACTATAAAATGTTGGTCACTACCTACAGTTTTGGGAGCAAAGTGAGGATGGGAAACTGGAGTAGGGATACTCCCAAGTAACATGGGAATAAAAGGAGTTTAGAGTCGGTTAAACACTTGGCTGTGAGTCTCTGAAATACACCATAATCCTCGGGGCTGGAGAAGGAAAACCGTCCGACATGTCCAGCGTGGACCACTTTGGGGAAGGGAGGATCTACCTGAGAACCAAACCAGGACGGGTGGAGGCAACCACACTAAGCTGCTAAACCAGTCCAGCAAAGAGAAGTCTTATCATCCCCCCCCCCCGCCCCCAACAGACAGAGCCCCATTTAACAAGCGGCCCTTGGCTATGGTAAACTTAAATTAACTGCACCAGCTATTTTATGATTCACTTCCAGCCAGAGTTCTGCCCTAACCTCTGAGCGTTTCCTCTAGTTTACTTCTCTCCACCCCGTCTTGTCAAGTCAGGCTTCCTAAGTGAAACCAACCCGGCCTCCTTTGCTGGATGCCTCATTACTACAGCTGCTGCCTCTCCTAATAATAGCACCCGGCAACAAGAGGGGGAGCACACGACACTGTTCTCAGCTCTTAATGACAGGCCCTCTTGCCCATATGCACTAGTAATCAAGGGCCCTGTAATCCTAAAAGTTCCTGAACATAATCCCAAAGCAAAGAAGAGACAGTGGCGGGCAAGCAGGAGCCCGCGTGTGCACAGGTAGATAACAGGACCGACACTATTCACTGCATCCACCCCGGGACGGGCAAACCTCACATCTGAGTCCACAAGTGGGTCTTTCCCCCTGAGGCTCACCCAGCTCAAAAGCTGGAGCGCATTTGGTGTGGGGGTTGGGAGTGCCTTGGAGAAATCTTCCAGGCAAAACCTGCTCAGGTTTTATTAATGAGTCTGTAAGAAAAGCAGCCCAGACCTTTAAGTGATTGGCCGCTGGATGGGTTTTAGAATTAACTCTTCCTACAGTCTACTACACATTACCACCACCACCACCCCCAGTTAATTACCCCTGAGGATGAAAATAGGTTTCATGACTCATAAGCACCAATACAACACTTGGCAACAGATGAAAACGCAAGGACACATTTGCAGGAAGCTGACAGGAATGAACATCTATTTATATGTAGGGAGATTCTTAGAGGTGAGCCAGGCACCTCGCATCTAGCATCCTTGCAGGTCCATCAATAGCCCCATGGATCCCCATTCCCAAACACACCCACCCATACCGGCACATAGGGTTCTAGTGTCCACTCCAATATGGTGGCAAAGCTGGAACAGAAACCCAAAGGGTATTATTAATAGCAAGTCCCAACACCAACCAAACCTCCACACTGGTGTTCAGGATTACCTGGTGATTTGAATTCCCCATGTGTGCTTGCGCCTATTCCCACCTCCCTATCCTCCTGCTCCACGGGCAGGGCAGGCAGTCAGATCTGGTCAGTTCACTAGGCACAGGAATGGGGAGTGACTAGGAATTCATTTCAGTTCGGAGCCGTGTGGAGCACACCGTTGTGTTTTGCTTCCTTTCTTCTGTTCTTGTCCTCTGTCAGGAAAGGACAAGGTTCAAACCAGGACTATTGGCCTCGCTCTAACTGGATGAAAGTCTGGTGTCTGCTGGGGGAGCTCTGAGCCCCAGAGGGTGCAGTTCTCTCCTTCTCCGCCCACCAGAACTTCACAAATGCCCACAACAAAGCCAATTAATACTGGAGTATCTTTGCCAGTGAAATGGATTGCATTTGGTGCCTAAGTAACCTTTGCTTTCCTTTCCCTTCCACCCCCACCTCCCCAAGTCTGCTCTGATCAGCGGTGTCCCGACTTAAGAAGCGCTCATTAAAGGGTAGGACATAATGAATGAGGTGGAAACTGCTTTGCAATCAACAAGCTTTTGCCTCCCAGATGCTCACAGCCTTCCCTGCCCCCACGCCCAGCGAGACACTTTTTAATTTGAAAGGAAGGGTTTATTTTAGCTTATAGTTCCAGAGGGCTAGAGTCCATCATGGCCGATTTAGAAATGGGAACAGTCAAGGAATGCACACAGGGTAGGAACAGCAAGAAGCCGGTTGATCGCGGTTTCACTTGCACACAGGAAGCAAAGCCCAGCTAGACACCTTTTGTTTTAAGTGTGCAATGACAGTAGATTTTACCCTGTGTGTAGAGGCAAGCGCCTTAACAAGGTTCATTCTAAATTTTCCTGTTCCCACTGGTTAAGTAACAGCTGCGCTGAGTATCAGTGTATCCTCATCGCCCCAGGGAAGGACCAGAAAGCACTCCTGACAATGCTTTTTGCAGCTGGGTCCCATGTGGGGGTGGGGCGGGGGTAAAGATGCTGAAAGAGTAAACAGAAATTGCTTAGTCAGCAACTGCAGATTACAGGGGAGGTAAAATGTAAACAGTCTGGTACCCAGGGGGTGGGGCTGCCAGCTCCAAGAGCCTTCAAAGGAACCAGGATTCCTGGTTCCAGTTGTCCTCTTAGGTGGGAGTGGTGTGGCCTCTCAGCCCTAGAAAGACAAATTTGCTGACTCAGGGCAGAATTAATTATCAATTGAATTTATTACAAGTTACTAAGCTCCAAGGCACATTACAGTGTTCTGTTAACTACAGAAATGTATAAAGGACAAACAGAGCAAGTTCTCCATGTCTAGCTTTTCGCTCTACGGTTCAAAAGCATCCGTGCATCAATAAAGCCAAAACAAAACGACACGTGAAGATCCAACACATTCAGGTCAGGAGAAACAAACCGAAACATTTTCCCCCTCACAAACTTGCAACAAAAAAACACCCATCCCCTCCCAACACCCCCCTTACTATTTTGCAAACAAAACAGGAAAACAAACAGAACAGAACAAAATGAAGTGAAGACTTCAACACTTGGGGCTGTTTAGAGAGAAGCTTTCACCATTTTATAGCATTGATTTTTTTTCTTTTTTCTTTTCTTTTTTTTTTTTTAGGCAGCAACACTGGCCTTGGCAAAACAAAAACAACAAAAAAATCTTTTTCTTTTGTGTGTTTTTCCTTTCAGAGTGCATAACATTTACAAAAATACACACCAGCAGCAGTTGTTGCTAAGGGCTATTAATGCTGTACCTAGGCAAACATTCTGCCACCAAATAAATGCTAACGAATATGATGCAAATGACCCAATCAATATTATACTGCTTAACACAACCAGCTTATCCTTCAAATGAAGAAGTTACATACCTGTTTCAAAATATAGAAACATACGACGAAAATAATGTCTATACATAAGACTAACTTTTTGCAGTTATATTCACAATTCTACATCTTGGTGGGAAGGGAAATGGAGGCAGGTGGGGGGGAGGGCCCTCCAGATTGAAGAGGAGGTGGTCTAGGGTAAAAGAGGTCGCTGCCCTGCGGTTCAAGGGTCTCTCTCTTTTTTCACTTTAACATCCCCAGCTAAGATAGTTGCGATTTCGCCCTGCATGAAGGCCCAAGGTACATTAGACCCGACTAGGGGGCATTTCTCTCCGCTGGGGCAATACACCTCACCTGTAGCCCCCTGGGCTTTGATACTCTCTCTAGAACAAGGGAAACAAAATTTGTGGCTAGGGACAGACGGGCACTGAACGAAATGAGTGTCCTCCAAACGTTCGTGGCAAATGGTACAGCAGAGGGGTCCGCTGTTGGCCATAGGGGAATCCGGAATGTTTTGGGGGTGCACTTGGTCCATGCCTGGGTGGGCGCTAGGCGGCGGGGGTGCCACCTGTAAATTCAGGTCCCCATTGCGTGATGCCAGGCGACGCTGCCCTGGCACGGAGGCGGGTGACACCGGGCTGCTGCTGTTTCGCCTAGCGGATGCAGTGGTAGAGTGCACTGAACTGCCGTCCTTCGGCGAATGCGCTGTGCCCAGAGTGTCTGCCACTGACATGAGCGCGGCCATGGGGGACGGACCGTTCTGGGGGGCTGACTCTGGCGGGGTGGTCCGATTGGAATGAGGTCCCAGAGGTGGAGGGGGTGGGGGCGGTCCCCCTGCTGCGTGCCCTGGCGCCGCAAAGCCCCCCGCGGACATAGTGAGCTTCAGCGCCTCGCTCTGGTTTGCCATCCACTGCTGCCTCTGCTGCTCCTCGCCGAGCTTCAGTGCACCTTCAGCTGAATCCGGAGGCTCAGGGGATGCCTTCCTTTTGCGCAGGCTGGAGGCTGCACCCCGACCCGTGGGCGCCGCTGGTGGCAAGGCTCCAGTTCCTGGAGGTGCACTGGGGGCGCGGCTGAGACTCACCAACGCAGTGGGTAACATGGGACAGCTGGCATCTAGATAGGGCTGGGGCAGCATGTCTGCGCCGGGCACGCCCTCCTTGAAGAAGCGTACAGCCTCGGGCAGCAGGTCCCCAAGTAGGCGCCAGTCACCTGAACCATGCTTCTTCTCGTACTCCAGGTATTTGAAGCCAGAGGACAGACCACGGCCAAAGTCTTTCATGCAATCCTGGTACATCTGTTTGGCCACCCCGGACGCGCTGGAGTACACGTTGCCGGAGCCCGTGGGATACTCAATGAACAGCTTCAGCTCGTAGTCCATGCCGGGCTTGGAGACAGCGTCGAAGGCAAAGACACGACCCAGCAAAGAGTGGTCCTTCTTGAAGCGCACCTCGTAGGGCGTGCAGCCAGCCAGCGTGAGCAGTGTGTCACGGACCATCTTGGGCTTGTTGGCCCACTCCTCCGCACGGTTGCGCAGGCTCTCGCTCAGCTCGGCCAAGGCCTCAGCGTTGCGCTGCTTCTCCTTCAGCTCACGTTCCTGGTCCGTACTCGACACGGAACCAGGCCTCTTGCCACCAGCACCCACGCCCACCTCTGCCACAGTCGAAGAGGTCGAAGACGGCGCGGAAGATACAGTGGCCGACACGCCTGGGGCAGCCCCGAGACAGGCGGGCCCTCCGGGAGCACCAGGAGGCGCTGGAGTCGGGGGCCCGCGGCTGCTCCCCAAGCCGTGGGGCGGTGGCAGAACCGCGGCGCTGGCCGGGCCGTTAAGCAGCGTCTGCGGCAATAGGTTTGGGGGCACGGTGAGCTGGGGTCCCCCGCCACCCCCGGGGTTGGGCAGCCCGGTCACCAGCCCACTATGTGTCCCACGCCGAGAAGCCACCGATGTTGCCGCTGAGGATGAGTTGGGGCTCTGGCGGTTCAGCTCCGGGGGGCCCTCCTCTGGTGTGGGCTTAGGGAAGCCGTTAGGACCTCCCAGGCCGTTGGGCAGCCGGGCGGCGTGGCTGCTGCTCCCCAGACTCACCGGGGGCGGCGGATACTCGAAACGGCTACGTTGTTCCACCGCGGCGGCGGCAGCGGCAGCAGCCGCTGCGCTCAGGCCATAGCGTTCCAGGCCAGACGGGGCGGCCAACACCGCAGGCTTGGTAGAACCATCGACGTGGTTGAGCTGCTGCTGCTGCTGCTGTTGTTGCTGCTGCTGCTGCTGTTGTTGTTGTTGCGCGGCGGCAGCTGCTGCCGCCGCTTCCTTGGCGGACAAGGCCACTGTCTTGACCCCAACGGGCGGCGGCGGCCCGGGGGAGCGGCCGTCTTGGAAGCAGCCGTGAGCCCGCTTCAGCTGGCGGGCGGTCTCGATCACAAATTCTATGCGATCGGCGCCTTCGTAATTGACGCAACCACGGCAGACAGGTTCGGAGAAGTCCCAGATCATGGCCCAGGGCATGCGAGGCAGGTCGCACAGGTAGCAAGACTGTCTTCGGGACGAGGACACCTGCGCCGCCGACATGATGCCAGCCTCGGGGAAGGTAGGCCCCCTCCCGGGCTGTCTCTGTGGCGCCTTCTCCACCGGGAGGACTGACTGGCTGGGGAAGGAGTCCGGCTGCGGGGGAGGGGGCGGGGAGGGCGAGAAAGTTCTGCCCCAGGGGCTGGATGGAGAGCGAGTCTCCACTGCTGGTTCAGCGCCTCTCTGCGGGGGATCCACCGTCCGGGTGGCCGACGGGTTCTGCACGCTTCTCGCTCCCACCTCCTACTGTGGCTGTCTGGTCCGGAGAAGAGCACCTGGAGCCTTCTTCCTGGTGCGACGGATCAGGGCTGGAAGCTCCGGGCCTGGGGGGAGGGGGCTAGGGTGTCCGGGGCCGGCCGCCAGTGGCCTCTTGGCCCCCTCCCCGGAGTGATTGAAGCGTGGAAGCGTGAAGCGGGGGGGTCCCCCTACGATCTGAGTCCTCTCTACGCCAGGCGCCCCGGGGAGAGTAAGGTTAGAGGGTTGTGCCACCCGGTGCCCAGGTCCAATCTTGCTGAAGCCGCTGATTCCCCGGGAAGGCCGGGTGAGGAGGTGGCTGCCAAGAGGAGAGTTTCCCCTCCGCAGCGTCGGCCGTTGCGCTGGCGGCGCCTGGGTTTGCACGCCGGAGGGAGCAGCCGCGGCCACCGGCCACCGTTTCCAAGACACACGAGAGCAGAGGAGAAGAGCGCACGCACGCAGGCTCCCACCGCCCCCCCTGGCCTGGCCGGCTCTCCGGCCACAGGCTGGCGGCGCTCACGTTGGCTGCAGGGCGCTCGCTCGGCGCCTCCACCCGGGTCGCATCCCTTCCCGCTCGCGCTCGCCTGGAATGTGGGGTTGTGATTGTTACTCTACGTTCCGGAGGCGCGTCTCAGCGCTCCTGCTCGGGCTGCGGCTCGCGCTGTCCCCGGCTTGGCCGCGCGGGATGCCGCCCGGGCGGAGCGCTGACGTCATCGCCATGCTCTGCACCAGTCCCCCACCCCCCCTTTACACTTCCTCTGTCTGTGGAGCCCACTTGTTGCTCTCGAAAGGCGCATGCGCGGCAGGATGCCCAGATTCCTCCCTGTCGGCCCCTCCTCCGCGCCTCCGCCCTCCCCTCTCCCTTCCCCCCCATTGGTTGTGTGTGTGTGTGTGTGTGTGTATGTGTGTGTGTGTGTACACCACAGCTGAGCCCGGCGTGCTAATGCTGCAAGTCCTGGGCTGTTGTATGTGTGTGTAACAGACGATGACCTTTTCTTTTCCTGCCAGGCTTTCCCAAGTAAAAAAACGTTTAAGGGCCACGAGTGTTGTTTCCGATTCCCATTCTCCACCCCACCAAACTCCAGGCAGTAAAATTAAATGCCCTGTTTGACGAGTTTCACTTTAAATTTCATGTAAGGTATTACCTATTTCATCTGCGGTGAGAGCTCCCTTCCCCCATTAATGTTCCATTCCTTGCCACCAAACACCTGCAGAATTAGCCCTTCTCCAATCTTCCAGAAATTACCTTTTAGATTTGTTTTTGCGACTGGGCTTGGAAATCAATCGGAGTTGCAAGAATGGCGCTAAATGAGCCGCCCCCCCCCCCCCCCCCCCCGCCTTTGGCCGAACTCCATAAAATTTTTGACTATGTACTACTCTGAGCCTTTAAGGAAAAGAGTCAACGGACTGCATACAGCCATAGTTGAGGGCAGAGAATGGGGAGTGAAGAATTTGCCAAACAGGTGAGTGGTTTTTCTGGGTTTCATGAAAGGGGACAGCTTTTAATAATACTGATCGCTAGAGGGGGGGCAGTAGCTCAGCGACCGAGGCTCCGAACTCAATCCTTAGACACATAAATAAATAAAGCATAGACAGTTTTGAAAGTTCCTTCTGCGTGCTGTGATTTAATTCCACACTGCCCCAGTACGCCCTGGGAGGTCATGACTTCCTCTACCTTGTAAGATCACTGCTCATCATTATGGCTCATTGTAGAAACAGATAGGGTTGGTCTTAGCTCTGGCTGGAGCATTTCAGCCTGTTCTATTTATTAGGTTTGCTTTTTTCTTATGTAAATTAAGATAATCCCTATGGAAGGCTGGTGGAGGGGAGGTGATTTTGATAGGGCTGGATTCTGCCCACAGGGTTGGTTGGAATTTCCTCACTATTACTACTGGCTTTGTAACCTTGAGCTCTATTTATATAATCTGGTTTTTTTTTTCTTCTGCAAAATAGAATTATCTCCCCCAGCTTGAAGGGGTGTTGAAGATTTCAGTTTGTTTCTTGTGTTCATGACTCTCAGTGGCACTGGGATAGGTACTGGGCAAGTGGTTCCTTTTCATCAACTTTAGTATTATTTTCATTATAATGTAGAGACAGAGCAGGATGTGGTATTTAGGTTACTAAATCCTTAGTGTTTCCCACAAAGTATATTCTGTTCCATTTTACAGACCAGGAAAATAAAGAGATTGAAATAACTTGTCTACAGCAGCTCCTGCAGCTGGCCTGGTATCTAAATGCAGTAAATTTTATTTGAAGATGGTGCACACAAGCTGAGGTTCCCAGGGATGGTATAGGGTGCTCACATTTTCCATTAGCGCCCCACTGTTTGTTACATACTACTTGTATATAAAGTGCTGTGCAAATGCACCTTCATCACAAGCCCCTAGCATCCCCCTCCAGACTGTACTAGTGAATTCTTCCACATGGAGAAGCTGTGAAGCTATCCCAGCTGCAGGATGAAGCATAAATGCACCATACAGTGTGGAGAGCACATTCGTGCATTCCCAGAAAACTGCCAGTGTTGGATACTAGTATCAGTAATGACACTGAAACTGTCACCAGCTTCCCTGTGAAAGTATTCTAGTGCATAAGGCATTCTGATCATTATTTATGATCACGGTTACAGTCAGTTGAAGCAACAAGAAATACTTTTATTTTGACATTTGATCTCCCGGAGCTAGTCAGCATTTCCCAGCATGCTTGGTTCTGGGTTTCAAATACAAAAGGAAAGTAGAGCTTGTAAGGAGAAGGAGAAAGGGAGGAAGAAGCGCCCATAGGGAGCCTCTCTTTCATCTCAGAGCAACCCAGTTTCTGGTTTTGGAAAAAAAAACCAAAACACAGCGAGCTCACTGTGTGCTGCAGGCCAATAATAAACTTTGCCTGACTGGCTGGCTTGGAGCAGAGTCTTATGCACAGCGTCTCTCAGGGAGTGCTTCCTCACCCTTGGACTGGTCACAGCTCCCCTTGAATGAGTCAAAACACAGGGCTCAGTAATCCCGACCAGCCTGGGACAATGAACTTTGGCTTGACTGTATAATCCATTTGTTTACACTATTTATTTTTCTCCTTATTAAATCAAAAGTACGCTGGGTGGTGGTAGCACACGCTTTTAATCCCAGCACTAGGGAGGCAGAGGCAGGCAGATCTCTGTGAGTTCGGGATCGAGTGCAGAGCGAGTTCCAGGACAGTCAGGGCTGTTACACAGAGCAACTCTGTCTCGGAAAAAAAAAAAAAAAAGTTAGAAATAGCAGCTTAGCCACAACCCTCCAGCCAGGCAGGTAGAAAAAACAAGTTGAGTTCCATATCACAATGTTACATTCAGTATACCATCTCCTTGTTTGTCTTCACTTTAAAGACATAGATACACACACACACACACACACACACACACACACACGTGCAAATGAGATATCTCTGTACACAGTGAGCTGGACATCAGTATGAATTTAAACAGAATTCCATTACAGTCCACAGTCTCACAATCCTTTTATTTAAAAATCACAACTCTAGAGCTCAATAAAAATCAATCAAAAAAAAAAAAAACCTGAAAAAAAAAACTCTCTATACCTCCTGAAAAAGATAATAAGGTGATACACTGCTTCTTAACTGCTTGTCTCAGATGGCCCTGTTTGGGGATGCATCAGTGATTAGGGAGGTGAGAGCTCCAATGTTTGGAGATCCTCCGTTCCTCTGCTCCTGCAGCAATACTGTGATCTCTTGGGAAGAACTGATCCAGGGAGGTGAGAAATGGAGAAGAGATACAGAACTCTGGTGCTATGTTCAGGGGTGCACTAGCTGCAAAGAACAAGGTACGAAATGCTAACCCTAACTCCACAAAGCAAAGTCCCATATTAATAGCTGTCTTTCTCCTCAGCTAGCCAAGATAGCATCTTCAGAGAACACTGTTCTAAACTGGAGCAAAAGGTCGGCTTTCCACTTGGCCTTCCGTGAGCAACATTGCCCAGTGTTAGGGGTGTGAAGGTTGCCAGGATCTTAGGCACTTTTATGCATCTCGGCGACTCCTGCCCGCTCTCAACAGCCCCCACAGTTTGGAATCTAAATGAAACGAGGGCGGGGGAGGGCAGGGGTGCTCTTAGCCTGCTGGCTCTCCAGGCCATGGCTGAACCTCGCGTCACCCCGCTGCAACGCGCGCCGCCAAGCGCTCTGCAGAGAGAAAAGCCTTTTTTGGTAACACACAGTAAGCAGGGCCCTGTTCTTTGGCCTGTGGGAGCCGCTTAAGAGTAGATGAAAACAAACGTGTGGGTTGGGCCCTCCTTTCGCCTTGTGGAGGCCTGGGATCGCCTAGCACCAGGAACCCCAGGAGTGCGGCGGGTTACTGAGCCTTGCAGACCCGAGCAAAGGGGCTGTGGGGGCTGGAGGCTGTTGGGTGATTTACACATTTATTCCCCAGTCGGATCTGTGGCGGAAGTATTTGCCTTTCCCTAAAGGGCTAATCCTGGTATTAAAAAAAATATTGAGTTAGGCCAGGGCATAGGGTTACACAAGAGCCACTAGAGCATGAAATCCCAGGAACAACGTGATTCGCCGAGAAGCCCTGGGGAGCTGAACCTACACCGCCCGCCAAGACCTGCCCAGCCGCGGGCGCATGGTCAAGGCGGGTGCTCTGAGCGAAACTGGGGAGAAGGCAAGGGAAGGGCGGGCATAGTGGTTGGTGTTGGCACAGTGGCGGAAAGAACGATCCGGTCTCTGGCTGTTTTCTTCCTGGAGGGGCGGAGACCAGGGAGGAGAAGAAAGGCGCAGGAGTTGGGGGTAGTCGTGTCTAGTTCCTGCCTCCCGGCATTCTCTTCTTGCCAGCGTGCCAGGGCATGGGGGAGCCCAGCACTGCCCTCAGCAAAAGCTGGTGTGTATTTTACTCCTCTTCCAGCCCCCACCAAAAAACAAAAAAAAAACAAAAACAAAAACAAAAAAAAACTGTGGAATGAGCTGTCCAGGGAAACGGGCATGGAGGGAAAAGAAGGGGTGGAAGAGCCAGACAAGGGTGCTATTCATAGATTCAGTTCTTACAAATATCCAAGTCCACAACAAGGGAGCTAGAGTGGAAGGGAGGCTTGGAGTAGGCGGGACGTCGTCGAGGTGGCCGGTGGCTGTGAAGACCACAGGTGTACCACCTCCAACCCTGCACTCCATTTGCGAGCCTGGGCCTCAATGGGAGGTTCCCTCCAGTCTACAATAACCAGGGGATTTCCACTTTACTGCTCGGGCCGCCAGAAGGCGTTGTCACAGAGCAGGAAGCGCCTCCCAGGTCCTGGCCATTCTTGGGCCATTCTTGGGCCATTCTTGGATCCAGGTTGGTACAGGGCAGTCATCACTTCTTGGTTTGAATGGGTTCTTGGGCCAGGACTTCAAATATTTTGACTTGCCTGTGCTGAGTAGTTCAACCTGTAAGGAGAGAGAGAGAGAAAGGGTGGGGGGGGGGGAGAAGAGGCGGGTACTGGGTACATATTTATATTATGCTGTTCACCTTGGACTTGGCTGACCTTGAGCAAATCATTTGCACATCAGGTTCTGAGTAAAGCTGAAATAATTACTCCACTTCCTTTGCCTGCTTCATTGGTCTATGTGGATGACATCGCATTATAATATGCTTAATAAAACGTAAGAGATTATTAACAATAACTGACATTTGTCAAGGGCTCCAAAATGCATTTCCAGACATTATGTCACCAAGCCTCACACCAGCTTGTGAGGTAGGTGTTACTTTCATCAGCCT
The DNA here is from genome assembly GCF_982192425.1 of Myodes glareolus. NCBI lineage: Eukaryota > Metazoa > Chordata > Mammalia > Rodentia > Cricetidae > Myodes > Myodes glareolus. The sequence goes on along the minus strand of NC_142036.1, from coordinate 39,087,980 downwards.
TTTGTGCAGGTGAGGAAAGCTGGGCCAGAGGTGGTCCAGCGTTAGAAAAAAAAAAAAAAATTCTTCATGTGCCGTGTAAAACTGGCATTCACTTTCACCTTAAGGGCCTGCTAGTCCTTTAGGGGTTCCAGATGCTTCTAAGAAACCGAAACAAGAAGGTAAAACCCTCTGCCCACAGGAATTTACAGGTTAATGCCACAACTGTCTCAGTAGCTGCAAGGTTGGCTCGAAATCCGCAGCGGTTGTTTGGGAGTTAAAAATCAATCACTATTGAGCTTTGGCCAAAACTGCGTAGCCACTGTTTCCTGGCAGTCCCCAAACACCTTTCTTTTTACCTCTTTGGTTTTCTGTGCCCTGGCCCCAGGCGGAGGTGACAGAGGAAGATCTGAAGTGCTCGTCCTCGCTAAAGGATAGAGGAGCATCTCCGGTTGTCCTCAAGACATTTGCAAAATGTACACCTCTGGGACTAAAGAATGCAGCTGAGTGGTGAAGTGTGCCCAGCACGTGCAAGGCCCCGAGTTGGAGCCCAGGACTAAAAGGAGAACGGGTTGATGAGTCCAGTGAATCGTGTAGGGGAAGGAGGAAAATAAGGAGTGTGGATTTCTGTGGTGGAAAAGGCCTTCTTCTAGAGCTGGAAGTTATATCCCTTTGTTCTTTCCTATGTGTGCTGAAACTTGGCTGCCCCCTGCCCTTCGCTCAGTTATTTAATAATTTACCTAGAGCTAGCTGCGGATAGAACCTAGGGCCTGCTGCATGCTAAACAGCGCTCTGTCGCCTAGTCCCTTTGCTGTTTTTTTAACCAGGTCCTGAGAAGTTGTCCATCCTAGCCTTGAACTCATCCTGTAGACCAGACACGTTCTGAACTTGTAGTCCCAACATCCACGATGGCGGTGGACTGATCAGGCCTGGTTCTTAGCCCTTTCTGTCTCAGGGCTGGGAATGGAAAGACGAAACGAGCCAGAATGGATCCAGCCCAGAATGAAGACGCTTCCATTTTCTCCTAGGTGTCCTAGATTCCTGATGCAGTTAGCCCCCCCCCCCCCAAGCCGTAAGAAGCAGCAGTGCTTGTTCAAGGCTCCCTGCAGCAACATAACTGACTCCGAGGCCATCTGTTTCTTCTCTTGAGCTTTGGTTTCTCACCCGTCAGATGTCCATCTTAAATCATGTTCTTCCTCCAGAACCTCCCTCTGAGATCCTGTCTGTAAGACCGGAGCCTGGAGGGCTGTAAGAGGCCAGCCCTGACCCAGATCGCTTGCACGCTGAACCCTTCCAGGGGAAAGAGGAACGCTAGACCTGTCCACACTCTTCAGTCTTTTCTTTGGAAAGTGTCCTCTGGGTGACCATCTTAGCAACTCTGGGTTGGAGTGACAGACAAAGCAACGACTGTCTCTCATCCAAGGAGCCCGAGCAAGACAATAGCACAATTGGGTTCTTCCTTCTAGGCTCTCCTAAAGAGACAAGGATTTCCCCTCCCCAGTTCCTGGCGTGTGTGTGTGTGTGTGTGTGTGTGTGTGTGTGTGTGTGTGTGTGTTAGGGTGGGGATGACCATGAGGATTCAAAGCTGTTAAGGATTTATTTGGTGCGTTTACTTTTTGTTGTTGTTGTTTTGACCAATTTGGAAAGAAAGAGGCAATGAGGCAATGACCTCCTCTTTAGAAAACAAAACTAGGCAGGAAGTGTGCAGGACCTAAGTGGCAGGGACTAAGGGTGTAATTACAAGTTTTTATTCAGTATTTTCATGTAATTAAATCCAAAGGGAAGCGAGCCTGGCCCTGGCTTCTTGGATGCAGGGCAGACCAGAGCTGCCTGTATGTTGAGGCTGGAAGGCAAGCAGTGAGGAATGGATCTACTTTTCAGCGAAGAGGCGGACCTCTCACCTTTCTTCTTATTTTTACATTCGTTTTCCAAAAGGTAGCCTATCATTCATCTTTTATTCGGTGCCACTGCGCTCTCCTTGGTGACATTTCCCAGCCCTGCCTGCGCCCGCCTTCTAGGCACTGATTTGCCTTTCCGCCCACTCTCTACCCCTTCCCACTTTTACATATTGCCGATTTCTGCCTGGTTGCTCACACAATATCCCCGCCGCAACATCCACAGCCTGCTTTCTTGCCTCCGGAGTTTCGATCCCAGCAAATAGTCCTTCCTTTTGTTTTGCCCAGAGTCTGTTTTTCCCCGTTATGCTTTATAATAAGCGCTACAGCGGCCGCCCCAAACTCGGCTTTCTCTAACAACACTGCCTCGGTTTCCCTTTCTCGCAAGCAGGTTCTGCGCACACTCGCTGGGGGATGGGGTTGTGTAGCTTTGCAGATGGTCCGAAACGGTGGGGAGCACGGGTTTCACTCTTCTCCCCTCCTTTGAGCCCTCGGTGGCCCAGTGACGTGCCCTGGGCATTAGGGACTGGCAGCAAGAAAGGATCCACTGTCTACTCACATTCTTAAGGGCAGGAAACCTGACCCACCCCTAAACCACTGGTCCAGGAGGAGGGGCACTTGCATTTCTCCAGGAAGGCGGGCCTCGCGGTGGTCCCCCCTCCACTCACTCCCACCCCCACTCCCATGCCCGCAGATTACCTCCCGCAGCCCCCTTCACCTACTCTTCCCAAGAACAGATTGTTTATCAGAACGGGCAGCCAAGAAGCCTACTCCTGTTTCTGGCCTCTGCCAAAGATTAATCACACTTGGGAACCTCACAAAACTTGACTGGCGGGGCGGGGCAGCGAGAGAGGGGGTAGTTCAAAAGGAAAGACCAATGAATTTGACATTTGACATTTGACAAGCTGACCAAATGGGGCTACTGACACCTCTTTCCTTCTTGGCCTAAAGGGCCGAATTGTATTTCATTCCCACTCCCTATCCCCCACCCCACCCACCCCCTCCCTTTCTCCGAGTCCACCCTCCTCTTTCAACTTCATATCTGATGCTTTAATAGTACTGACTTGCTTTTAATTCTTATTAACAGCCTCAGCTGGGGTGTGAGTCTCTCTCTCTCTCTCTCTTTCTTTCTCTCTCTCTCTCTCTCTCTCTCTCTCTCTCTCTGTGTGTGTGTGTGTGTGTGTGTGTGTCTGTGTGTGTTGGGGCCTGGCAAGACACACTCACAAACTGGACTGCCTGACAAATCCCTTCTTTTCCTTTTTATCCGTCTCTTTGAAATGACATCAAGATGGACTGGGGGGGGGTGCTGGGGGATGAAGGAGAAGGCATGGAAAAAAGAGAGAGGGGGGAGTAATTTATGTGCTTTTCTAAGACGGCCAGTAAAATTCCTAAGGGAGAATGAATGCCAAAATTGACTGTCTTGGTGGATTTAGACCCAATCGTCAGGGTGAATCATGTCAGGGCTTTGCCCTAGACCTGCAGCCTGGAGAGGGGACAGGCACAGAAAGCGTCCCTGTGGCTGGGAGGAGCCTTTCTGAACCGGGGAAGGGATGGCTGGCTGTTCGCTCTCACCAGATTCCTCTTCATCGGATTTGCTTTTCTGTAATTCATTGCAAGATTTTTTTTTTTAAGGCTCTGATAAAGAAAAGCAAGGGATAGAAAATTCTCTATTAAGCATGACCCCCTAAGGGAAGGTGCAAACCCATTTGATCCAAGATAGAGATATCTCCACCCCAGATTCCCCCTCCCCTTTGCTTTGCAACTCAGCAGACAGCAGGTTAGCAAAAGGTAATAAATAGTCCTCGCACAGCAGGGTCTGGACTAGTGAAAACAGTTTACTGAAATTAATGGGCCTCACTTGAACCAAAACCTCCACTTTGGAATTAATGCCAGACATAGTTTTCCTGAACTCCATCCAACCGCCTAAGCGGCAGACAATTTTTGTTCTATTTGTGCAGGAAATAAAGCCCAAGCCCTTGATCTCAGCGTAGATTTTCATGTAAAGAAAAAAAAATTAGCACAGTGAAAATTGTGCCAGTTCCCATTTTCTGTCAGTAGAAGCCCGGGTGCTCCGGGTGCTCTTGGGTGGTGCATGGTCAAAGTTATCTGGTAAACTTTCCATTGAAAAGCCTCGTCCCAATTCTCTCCCCATCTCTGGCTTCTGAGCTTTCATCGTGACATCTGAGAGATGCAAGAAAGCTCCAAGAACAGTTCAGCTCTCAGTAACAACCCCCTTCCCCACGACTTAGAAAAGCTGGATGTGGACATTTTGTATTCTGTTTGCAAGACTCCCCCCACCCCGTGAAGCTCTAAGCCATCCATCCATCCATCCATCCATCCATCCATCCATCCAGCGTCGTCGCTCCCCCACCCCCACCCCGCTCCGTTCTCTACCGCACCCAGTACTTAGTCCCTGGTTCTGAAGCTGCTTTTTATTTTTATTAATGTACTTTTTTTTTAAGGTTAAAAGGCATATACACTATGTGCCATCCAGTGATTACCGGGTTATGGCAGGTACAGCGGGAACCCAGTGTCCGTGTCTGAACCCACCCTAAACCCCCATTATTGAGAAAAGCCCGATCGTGGGCAGCCGGTGTTCTGGTTCTCATTGTACAGTCTGCACTGGTGACACAGGACATGTGGAAAATTTTGAGAGCACTGCGGTGAATGGTGGGGGGGGGGAGCGTGAGCAGGGGGAGAAAGAGGAGGGGAGGGAGCGAGTTACTTTTTAGCTTCCGCTAAGTACTTGGCAGCTCGCCAAGCCCGGAGGATTCTGGGAAGTGAAAACCTCCCCAGTATAAACTGCCAGCTTTAAGCAGCCCTGACAGTTCTGCTCCTTCCAAACTTGGCAGCCGTTCAAAGTGCTCTTTCATTTGAAATGCTGGAAGCCTGCCATGTGCAATGCAGATTTGCGGTGCCTGTGCGCAGAAGGAACTGATAAATGCCGTTGCAGTTGCCATGGGGACAGGAGGCTATCAGAATGGCCTTGTGATCCGCAGCCTCTCAACGCGGCAGGCTCTCCCTCCCGCCCGCCCGCCGCAGCCCCTCCTCCTTCTAGTCAGTGAGATGGTGAAATAAATGTTCTGGAAAAAGGTTAACCCTCCCGGCTCTGGCTTACAAACTGAAAGGAGGTTAACCCTTTAAGACTTCCCCGGTCCTAAATGCTTGCCAGAAACAGAGCTGAACAGCATCTTTGGGGTAGGGGGGTGTTATCATCCCTCTCCCACCCCCGAGTCCTTCTGCTCCCTGGAGGCTTTTCGAAAGCTGTGTTTTTAATAGAGCTTTTCAGCAAGCCCAAGTGTAAGGCTTTGAGTCATCAAAACCCGGATGTAAACACAGCAGCCCTACATTCTGCACAGTTTGCGTGTATTCTATCTTTTTAATAATATTTAGCTGGCAACTTAAAACTGCAAGCGTGCCAGATATTTTAGCCAGCCACTTACATCATGCAGCCTCCATCTTAGGGAGAGTAGTTGCCTGTCCTTGCCTTGATTCTCAGGTCCCGCCCCACACTGCAGACAGTGGAGGGGGGGGGGGCTTGAAGGCATCTTGTAGCAGTTTAGCAAATCCAGTCAGTCCCTTAGAACATGACATCAGTTTGGGCAACAAAGATAGAGGACAGGTTCCTGTCAGAGACAAGACATTGGGTGAGTCAAGGTGAAACAGATCTGTCATCTATGCTGCCATTTCAGGTGACTTCTTGTGAGGGTGCACTAGCCCGGATAATCACCGCCCCCCCAATCTTGCACAAGCTGCCATTTGAAACACAGCCTGATTCAATGTACAGAAACAAAACAGTGTGTTCAAGATCTGGTATATTTTCAGGTCTGTAATGCCAACTCTCCGGGTGGCCTATTTAATAGGGAAAAAATTAAATCCCCCGGCCAAGGCCTATGGAAACCAAGGAGAGTTAGTGATTTATTTACGCTGGGGTGGAAGAGATTAGCAGTATTTCTTTTTGTTCACTATTTCCTGAAGGCTTCCTAGACATAAACTTTCATTAACATCCCAGAAAGGGGACATATTTTTCTCTGTGGTTTTCAATATTTTCTGCTAAATATATCCAGGAAGCTGTTTATCCAGGACTTCAGCTTTCAGACCTTTATGTACTTGTAACACCTTGAGACTATTCCTGGGGGCGGGGCGGGTGGTGTACATTCATTAAAGAGGACTTTACATACTGGGCATCCAGGCACAGGGGCGGGTCGTACTTTGGTCTGTCTGTCTAATGAGGTTTCAAGTAGAGGTAAGAGTCGAAGATGTTTTTGTTTTGAAGCATGGGAAGACTGCCACAGAATGTGGGGCCAATCTTGGTATTTCTTCCTACTGTGTACACTGTCATGGAAGCCCACACAGGCAAAAGACTAGACCTGTCCCATTTGGTGGAACTTAACCTGCAGTGCCTTGAACTTGACCCTCTGGGTGTCTGTTCATGATTGCCTTTGCCTTGTGTTTTTTTTTTCCTTTTTTTTTTCTTTTTTGGTCAGGGTCATGTGTTTGATCTCAGTGGAATTTTCTGATTCCTGAATACCGCCTTCCAAATAAATAATCAATAAAAGCCATCTGCTTCACCTTGCTAGCAGATTCAGAATTGAAGGGTTAGTGTTCAAACATAATTTTAAAGAGCAGTCTGCCCTTGAGACATCTCGAGATGGTTCTGGCTTAGAATCACGCCGGAGCTGAGGAAGAAATCAGGTGATTCAGAACCCCCTTTCCCCAGACGGTCCAGGCAGCTGGGTTTTTGGCTCCTGCCGCTGCTAAGCTTTGGCAAGCTAAGAGCATATTCGTGGCGGTGATTCCTTTCCCAGGTTGATAGACGTGTTTCTGTACTGAGCACAGCCAGGTTTCCTGACCATGCGTGAATCAGAGGCTGTATTTTTAACTTGTAGCTGCTGGTGATAGTTTTAAATGGGAGGGAGGCAGATCCTGACACGTCCTGTCATCAGGGTCCAGAGATAAAGAATCTGTCTGAAGTCCTTGTCACTTATAGCTTGGGCGTGTTCATTTCACCTTATCATCCTGACAGCCACAGCCACTTGTCCCAAAAGGCAAAGGGTACCATGGTCACCCTTCAGTGTTGTGTTGTCCTTCCCAAGTCCTCGTGATGTTTGCTTATTTGCTGACTTCTGGGAGAAGAATTAATTGTAAACGGCAATCTGGAGTCCCAGGGTGCCTTCCCAGAGAAGGCAAGCACCAGGATTCCAAAATGCCTTGGTACTGTCTCCTCTGTTACCGCAAGAGAAATCCCTGAGGGTAGCCTGTGGTGTGGCCTCTCCTATGCCGGGGTGGTGGTGGGGAGCCAGATCCCAGAAATCCATGGATTAGGAGGTCTGTGGGACTAGTTCAGGAGCGTCTGAGGAAACAATTCCCTTTTGTTTTGTTGTCTGCCATGTGACCAGAATGCTGCCAGCTAATTTTAACCCCACCAAAGGACTGCTGGAGAGAGAGAGAGAGAGAGAGAGAGAGAAAGAGAGAGAGAGAGAGAGAGAGAGGAAAAAAAAAACAACGTATCTTGCATCTGGGAGACTCTGTGGCTGGATAAAAGCTTTCTCAGCCTGTGTTCTTCCTGTTTCACTTTCCAAACTTGCATTATCGGTAACTGAAAAATGATGAGTTTCACCAAATTCCTGGATATTGCACAAGAGAACAATGAGACTATTTCGGGGGTTGTGAGTGTGTCTGGCACAGGCCCCGGAAGCCATTGTTTTCTGGAGGGAGAATGTTTTACCATTTCCTGGTGCTTTCCTCTTAGGGTCTCAAGGGCTCAGGGGTTACTGTCAGGGGTGGGGGCAAGTATAGCTTCCATGGTAACCCTGTAGACTGTACTCTGAAGGAACCGGTAGAGGAAGTGGCTGATCAGACCAGTGGAGTCGGGAACAAGGAGAGCTAAGGGGGGCATATTTGGAAATGGGAACGACAGCAGGAGGAGTAAGAAGACACAGGTCACGATATCACTGTTTGACCTGATTATCTCCTGGGACAGAGGCCACCTCTTCTTCAGACTCACGTTCATGCCCCGGAATTGATGGAAGACTGCAGGAGGCTCCTCACTTTGGAGAATGGAGTTTCTCTCATCCTTGTCCTGACCAGGCCCAACCTTGCTTAGCTAAGATGAACACATTCAGGGTAGTATGGCTGTAAACGAGGATGGACTCCCAAAGCATTCCCACGGCTATCAACTGTTGCTGTGTGTCTGGGTGACCGTCAGTCCCAGGGAGAAGGCACAGACTCTCAGAAATTCAGACTAATCAGCCAGCATGGAGCCAGCCAGCCACTGCCACTATTCTAAAGCCAAGTAGAGAAGTAACTTCCATTAACCCGACTCTGCAACCCCAGATGATAATATCAGGGCTCCAGCATCCCCTGCCCTGCCACCCCAACCAGGGGAACTTGGTGACAGTTGTGCTGACAGCAGCTGAGGGCTTCAGCTGCCTAAAAGGCCATTTGCTCAGCTCTGCCCTGTCTGGCCAACATCCACATATGTAAAGGACTCCAGAGAGCCTCCAGGCCTCCTTCCTCACCTGAACCCTGAACCACAGGCAGGGACACCAGTTTTGGGTGGGCAGAGCATTTACAAGGAGACACTCACTTTTCTGCCTCTGGCAAAGTCATTGTGACCTCCTAGGAGTAATCCTCCAGAGCCGTTGGCAAATTAAGGGTGTGTGTGTGTGTGTGTGTGTGTGTGTGTATGTGTGTGTATGTATGTGTATGTGTGTGTATGTGTGTTTATGTGTGTGTGTGTATGTGTGTGTGTGTGTGTGTGTGTGTGTAGCAATGAATTTATTGGGCTTACTTAGAGGACATGGGTAAAAGATACTTTCATGAGTGTGAGTGACCCCAAAACAGCTGCAAAACCCCACCTGGTCAAGGAAGCTGCATCATTCATCCGAGTCTCCCTTTTAATTAACCTTGCACTTCCTACAGATTCTAACACACAGCAAGACCACTCCTACCATCCTGCTGGTTTTGAGACAGGGTTTTCCTCTGTAGATCAGGTTCCTGTCTCAGCCTTTGAGACTTTGAATTCCAAATTTGCCTCACGGAGTCCCAAAGGGGGCAAATTCCCAAGTTCTGTTTACTGTGTTGTTGCACAGACTAGCATTTTTGTTTGCATTCTGTTGTGTTGAGGATTGAACCCAAGGCTTCAAGCATACTGGGAGAGGCTACCATGGAGTTACATTCCCCAGAAGACTTGCTTCGTGCAAGACATTGTGCTTTTTTAAAAAAAAATGATAATAGTAGTAATAATATCTTTATTTATTTTTAAAATTTATTTATTTTATGTGCATTGGTGTTTTGCTTGCACATATATCTGTGTGAAAGTGTCAGATGCCCTGGAACTGGAGTTACAGACAGTTGTGAGCTGCCATGTGGGTGCTGGGAATTGAACGCAGGTCCCCTGGAAGAACAGTTTGTGTTGCTTTTAACGGCTGAGCCATCTCTCCAGCCTCAATGTTGTGCTTCTTAATTAAAAAGCCCAGAGCTTGGGCTGGAGAGATGGTTCAGCAGTTAAGAGCATTGCCTGTTCTTCCAAAGGTCCTGAGTTCAATTCCCAGCAACCACATGGTGGCTCACAACCATCTGTAATGAGGTCTGGTGCCCTCTTCAGGCATGCGGGCATACATGGAGGCAGAATGTTGTATACATAATAAATAAATAAAAATAAATAAATAAATAAATAAATGCAAGCCCAGAGCTTGGGCTGGAGAGATGGTTCAGCAGTCCCAGCAGACCTGAGTTCAGGTCTAGTACCCACATCAAATGGGCCACAGCTGTCTAAGGAGTGCCTTCCTCCTCTGGCCTCTGTTGGCAGCACGTGCACTCACACACACACACACACACACACACACACACACATACACACACACACAATTAATATATCTTAAAAAGCAACAAACAAAAAACCCTAGAGTTCATGAATAAATGGAAATATATTTGAATCTTCTTCTTGAAGAAGAAGATTTCACTTTTAACATTGCCAGGTGGTCTAGGAACGAGGTGGAGGGTTGTGGGGGGGAGGGAGGATTCAGACAGGCCACCAGCCTATAATCTCCGCCAGACCTCCTAGAATGCTGTTCTCCCTAAGTCAACAGCCCACCCTGCCTGTGGACGGCAGAGGCTAGCCAGCGTCAGCTCCAGGGCTTCCGGGTTTCTAGACTTCCGCCGGGCCCTCAGCTGTCAGGAGGCGCGTTCCTCACTTACCTCGCAGCCCTAGGATTCCTGGCAGTTTCGTAAGGCCACAGCTGGAATGCAGCTGCTGGGGGTGGAGCGAGCAGAACCCTTGGTAGGTCAGCAGGGTGAGCGAGGGCTCGGAATGTTGGAAGGTTGGGAAAGTCCTTCCCTGAGCCAGAACTCAGGAATGTGCTCAGGCCTCTGCTCAGAAAACTTTCCAGATGAGGGAGGGATAGGGAAAGCTTTTGCCTTCTGGGTAGATTTTTTTTTTAATTGCCCCCAGGGAGGTCGACTGTTTTGAAACTGTCTAAAAAAAAAAAAAAAAGCCATGTGAATGTTTAAATTGACCCGGAAACATCCTCCGTTTTCTGTCCCCGCCTTCGGAATCTGTTCGGCTGAGCAGTAATCAACGGGGACGTTTGCCTTAGGGTCTCTCTTCCTTCGCCTCTCTGAATGTTTAAAAACTTATTGTTGCTGTTGTTATCTTTAGTTCGGGGAAACTTTTGGATGCTTTCCAGGCTACAGCTATAGAAGTTTCCAGGAAAATGGAAAAGCAACATTAGTGTTACGAGCCTGTCTGGATCCAGGGCCAGACATGTTTTATAGAGTGCCTGCAAGAGGGGCAACCAGGTCCTGGGAGAGCGCCCAGCCAGGCGAAAGGGCAGATGGTGCCACACATGCCTGAGAGCATCCTAAAGCCCTGAGGCAAACATGGAGTTTAGACGGCCTGCCTCTTCTCCACCGTAGAGGCAGGTGGGCCAGACACACAGTTTTGGGCACTCACAATTCAGAAACCCATCACCTAATCCAAAAGGCTATGTATCAGTGTATGCACACGCCAGGTGCCAAGGTGGCAGAGCCCATTGAAGACAGAAGAAAGGGGGGTCCTGTTTTCAAGGAGTATGCACCATGCAGCCTGCTTCATGGGCAAAGAGACAGAAACTGTCAGAAGGGGAAAGATGAACCTGGCTCATGCCAGGAAGCCTCTCCTTACCTGCTCTGTTAGTTTAACCATTGAATAGCAACCAACTATCAAGGTTCTTTGGTTTTTTGTTTGTTTGTTTGTTTTTTGTTTTGTTTTGTTTTCTTGACACAATATTTCTTCCTGTAGCTGTCCTGGAACTAGCTCTTGTAGACCAGTCTGGCCTCTGCCTCCCGAGTGCTGGGATTAAAGGTGTGCACCACCACTCATCTCTATTTTATGGGTAAGAAAACAGACTCAGTGATTAAGGAATGCATCTCAGAACGCCCAACTGGTGGGCGGTAGGCGAAAATCCGAATTCAGCGTTAATTCTGCCGACAGACCTGGGTTTGAGTCCTGATTTACTGGACACGTGCTGTCTGTCCATCAAGCTTCTGCATCTCTAGGTGTTCTCAGCGGATTTCCTATGTTAAACGTGGCGAATACCATCAGCCCTTTCCTATAAATAGCCTAAAGCTTTGTTACCGCTTTGCGGTAGGAATTAAATTAAAAAAAAAATTTAAAAAAAAAAGCTTTCCTCTAGTAGCGGGACTAGAATACCGTAAGCACTCGGTAGACACTTTAGCATGGGTAGACCGACCAAGGTACTGGTCATCTTTGCTCTCCACCACCTTCTCGTGACCCTGCACAGGCATCCTGGCTCTGGCTCCAGCAGGACCTGGTGCCAAAGCCCGGCAGGCGCCCCCCTGTTCTTTCCCGTTTGTATCTGGCCTCGGTAGACCGTCCTTTCTGCTTTAACCATTCCCGTTCACTTGGGTTTATTACAGCGGTCCAGAAATCATCTGTAGGTAGCAGATACCTGCCTGCCTGTTTAACAGCCTTCCCGGTGCTCTACGGGATGAAGACCAAGCCCTTGGCCCCGAACACAGTACTCCTGAGAAACGGCCTTCAGTTCTTTTCTGTTTTCCCTCCTCCTGACCTCACTACTGTCTGACTACATTAAATCCCTTTGTTCCTTGCGTTCCATGTAAACTTTCATGCCCTTGCCTTTCCGTGGCTTCTCTCGGCCTGGAAGAATGTTTTCCACTTTAACTCCCTTGAGCAGACTTTTAAACATCCTTCAAAACTCAGCTGTCTGGCTTTTTTCGGTGAAACTGATGTCCAGCATTTCCTGGCTTTGTGCTTCAGTGGCAATCCATGGACATCACAAAGAGGCTCCCTCGCTGGGGACTCTTTGAAGTTCAAGGCTGGGGCATGCCATTCTATTGCCAAGTCCACCTAAAAGGCCCTCAAAACATACTATGCAAATAAATGAATCAAAAGTAATTTTTCTTTCTCTCTCTTTTTCTCTTTTCTATTTTGAGAAAAGGTCTGTGTGCCTTTGGCTCTTCTAGAGCTTGCTCTGTAGACCAGGGTGGCATCAACACTCATAGAAATCCTCCTGCCTTTGCTTCCTGAATTCTGGGATTAAAGGCAGGTACCACCAGGTAGTGGTGATACACACTTTTAGCACCAGCACTTGGGAGGCAGAGGCAGGCAGATCTCCTGGTTCAAGGCCCACCTGGTCTACAGAATGAGCTCCAGGACAGTCAGGACTATGTAGACTCTGTCTGGAGAGGAAAAAAAAAATACCTTCTGGCTTGCTGTGGCAATTTTCAACTTTTGTTTTCGAATCTCCTGTGTTTCATACTGGCCTCAAAGTTGCTATAAAGGCCAAGGATAACTTTGAACTTCTGAACCTCCTGTTTCTACCTCCTTTATTGCTGGCCTTATAGGTGTATACCACCACATGCTGTTTATAAATGTGAACTTTTATAATATAAAAGTTTTATTATCAGTAAAATCATATATGTATTATTTATACCCTCCTTTGACCCAGCAAGATTTTGGAACATTTTACTCAAAAATTATAAAAAAGAAAGAAAAGACTACAGTGGAAAGAGCTGCTTCTGTGGTGATCCATGCCCTTAATTCCAGCCCTGGGGAGACAGAGGCAGGCAGATCTCTTGGTTGGTTTGAAGCCGGCCTTGTCTACAGAGTGAGGTCCAGGACAGCCAGAGCTACACAAAGAAATCCTGTCTCAAAAAACAAAAACAAAAAGGAAGAACTGACTCCCGGTTCAAATCCTAACAGAGCCTCTTGTTATGCCTTTACATTATTAACCCATCTGCTTTTGTTTTCAGTTTCCTGCCTGTGCGTGGCTATAACAATAATTACCCATGTGGCAGACGTGCTGAGCACCTAAGAGTCACTCTGGTTAGTATAGTTAATATTCATGTCAGCTTGATAGATTTAGAATCACCATGGAAACGTTTCTCTGGGTGTGTCTACGAGAGTATTTCTAGGAAGGTTTAATTTCTAGGAAGCATTCATTGGGTTCTCTGCTTCTTCATTGGGTTCTCTGCTTCTTCCTGACTGCAGACACTCTGTGACCAGCTGTCTCCAACTACTGTCTGAACCCACCTGTCACGATGGACTCCGCCTTGGAGCCCCAGCACGGTGTAAGGCAGGCATGCTAGGACACTGTAGTTCCAGTATTCAGGAGGTAGATTCAAGAGCACCAGGAAGATCAGAATCATCATGGAGTTCAAAGTCAGCCTAGGTCACATAGAACCCTGCCTCAACCCAGCTTTTGAAAGGCAGATCTCTGAGCTCCAGGCCAGCCTGGTCTACAAAGAGAGTTCCAGGACAGCCAGGGCTGTTACACAGAGAAACCCTGTCTTGAAAAACTGAGAAAATTAGTCTCCTTTCTGTGCCAAAAACAAAAACAAAAAAACCCAAAAACCTGGCCAGAATTAAACATCCCAGGCACAAGCCTTCTTAATTGCTGGCGCCCTACTTTCAAAGCTGGGTGGTCCCTGGTCACCCTGGGGCATGGAAGGCCTGCCACAGGATGAAGGGGAATGTGATGCATTGTTCCAGCAGAAGGTTCCATTTGGAAATTGACCTAACAGTACGAGGAGAAGCAGAGACTCCCACAAACCACTACGGCCTTAGGTCTGCTTCCGGGTCTCGTGTGTCCAGAAACAGCTCAATCTTTAGCTGGCTGACCACAGTCTCTACTTCTCAGATCCGGGAGCTCAGCGTCTTCAACTGTGGCCACGCCATGTCTTCAGTCTTGTGCACAGCCATAGCAAATGGGGAATGGGCACTTTGTAGAGGATGCCGTGGAACCAAATCACGCTGGGGAGAGGGTGGCTCACCCAGTGCCCGAGCCAGGAGGGAACCTGGAGGACGGGAGCTCTGAGGTTGCCTTTTCAAAGTGCGTGGTACCTTCGAAGTCTGTCCCAGATTCCCGTCTGGTGGGTTTCCCACAGCAATTCGTCCCACCAAGCGCCATTTCATTCGAGATGCCATACTCCTGTTAACCACTAGGGGGTGATATAGCGACAAAGAGAAAAGCAGAGTAGAGAGAGTAGAAAGGGCCTCACCAGGGATCTTCAAGCTTCTTTCACCTCAAAAAAAAAAAAAAAAAAAAAAAAAAAAAAGTCCAGATATCAAGAAAAGAAGTGGGAGGGAGAGTCTTTCACCTTTGAGTGTGGAGCAACCATGCCACAAATCTCTGGTCTAGACTAGAGGGGAAACGGAAGCACGGCTGTTCAAATTATGGTGCCTGGCATGCCAGTCCTCTCCTTGGGCTCTGGTGTCCAGATTCATCTGGGGATGAGGCAGTTAGCAGAACGAGAATAGGAAAGCAAAGAGATAATTACAGGCAGGCTGGTGGTGGCACACGCTTTTAATCCCAGCACTCGGGAGGTAGAGGCAGGCGGATCTCTGTGAGTTCAAGGCCAATCTGGTCTACAGAGCGAGTTCCGAGACAGCCAGGGGTACACAGAGAAACTATGTCTTGAAAAACAAAACCAAAAATAGAAAAAAGAAACATCAGAGAGCCAATGCCTCGAACTCAGGGTGGTGGTGGAATTTGACTTAAAGTCGGGCAGGGCAGGAGGAAGGAATTCCTCACCCCTCCAGAACACGATCTACTGAGGTCTAAAAAAGACTTCCAAGAGTGCTTGGTACCAACCTTGACTCTGCCTCTGCAGTACAGCAGCCTTAGGCAAAGCCAGTTCCTTATGGCAGGTTTCTTTCTCTCCTAGTCAAACGGGGCAAGGTCTCAACGTGAGAACTCGAAGCCCTTCACTTCTCCTCTGGCCGACCTTCATCTCCCCAGCACCCAGGACACACCCCTGATGTGTACCAGGTGGCCGGAACTAACTCCAGCAGGATGTGCCCTCTGGAGCCCCAGGCGGTTGGCAACAAGGACCTGGCAGGCCTGCTCAAGGTAACACCTGGGAAGTTTGGGGGATGGTGACAAACCCAGAATGTGCAGGAACCGCTAGGGCGTGACTAGGCAGGAGTCGGTCCTCAGAAAATCGTGGTTCTCGGCCAGGACCCTGGCCCAGGTCTCCTGCGTAGAGAAAGGAGAAGCAGGCGTCAAGGGTAGGACCCAGCTAACTCATAAAACGGACACAAACAGTATGGAGTATCATCACTGTAAAAACCGTAATATCAGTATCTCAGATATTCAGTGAGATGACGGGTTTCAAGTACGTTGAGCAGGATCTACGGTCTAGACCGAAACTTTCTGAAAATAATGGGTTCCCCCCATCAAGAGGGGAGGCATCCTAGTTTGGCCCATCCTAGGGAGGTGGTGGTGGGGGTCTCTAGAACACGATGCGTGCACGCCCCCTGCTGGCCGGGAGCGAAAGTCCCAGTATTCGTTTGCGGTGGGGCAAATAGGTGCAGAGCATCCACCAGCAGCCATAGAATACCCACCAGCTTCAGACTTTGAGAGGAATGCGACGCGGGAGGCAAGTAAAATCCGATTTTTGGAGTCAGGTAGTTCTGGAGTCACTACGAGACTGAACGCTCATTCATTGGACAGAAACTGCTCAGAATGCAGCTAGCTGTATGCAGACCTGGCAACAGGAGTGATTTTTTTTTAAATTTCATTTATTATCACTTTAAATGTATGTGTGCGCGCAGATGCTTGCAGAGGCAAGAATAGGGTGTGGGGGCCCTGGATCCGGACTTGCAGATGGTGTGAGCCTCCTGAAGTGTGCGCTGGGAACCAAACTCAGCTCCTTTGGAAGAGCAGCAAGAAGTCTTAAGCACCGACCCGTATTTCGAGCCCTCTCTTTTGTTCCTTTGTTTCCTTTTTCTTTTTTAGAGCAGAGTCTCATGTAGCCCAGGCTGGCCTCAGATCCCTATGTAGCCACAGATGGCCCTGCACTTCTGTTCTTTCTGTCCCTACCTTCTGAGCACTTGGTACTTTAGCTCCAGGAACCTTTTCTGGCCCCTTTGGGTACCTGTACACACATGGCATATACTCACACAGACACGCACATAGACACAAAAATAAGAATGAGATGTTTTGGGGCTGGAGAGATGGCTCACAACCATCTATAATGGGATCTGATCCCTTTCTGGCATAAGGTCGATAGAGCTTATAATAAATAAAATAAATCTAAAGAAGAATGAAATGCTTTGTTTTGTTTTATCAACTTCCCCTCAAACCTGGGTACTCCTTGGCTGTTGATCAGAGATTCTCAGCCTAAGTAAGAGCAAGGTACAGGGTTGATAAAATGGCTCAGTGAATAAAGGTGATTATCGACAAGGCCCAAAGCCTGAGTTTGGTCACTGTGACTCCCATGGAAAATGAAAACTTCCTCCAAGTTGTCCTCTGATCTTCACACACAGACTATGTATGATGTACATATACATACTCACACATATATCACACATAGTCTATGATGTGCATATATGTACTCACACATACATCACACAGACTATGATGTACATATATGTACTCACACATACATCACACAGACTATGCTGTACATATATGTACTCACACATACATCACACAGACTATGATGTACATATATGTACTCACACACATCACACAGACTATGATGTACATATATGTACTCACACACACATCACACAGACTATGATGTACATATATGTACTCACACATACATCACACAGACTATGATGTACATATATGTACTCACACACACATCACACAGACTATGCTGTACATATATGTACTCACACATACATCACACAGACTATGATGTACATATATGTACTCACACACACATCACACAGACTATGATGTGCATATATGTACTCACACATACATAACACAGACTATGATGTACATATATGTACTCACACATACATCACGTACCATAAATTAACATAAAGTAACAACTCCGTGACAAAAAGTTGAGTTGGAGGCCTCACACAGAGGCAGTTGGATCTAGGATCTCATTCAACCAAACCTATAGGCCAGAAGCCCTAGGCCTAATGTGAACACTCACTCATCTTCCCTATGGGGCTGGGATGTGAGTCAGTTGATGGGGTGCCTGCCTACCATGTACAAAAGCTGGGGTTAGAAAAACCAGGTATGGTGGCACACACTGGTAATCCCAGTACTTGGAGGTGGGGCAAGAGGATCAGGAGTTCAAGGTCATCCTTGGCTACCCAGAGTCTGAGGCCACGCTGGACCACACGACAGAGATCTTGTTTCAAAAACTGTTTAAAAAGGAAACAAAAACCTAGAGACGCGAGCTAGAGTGATTCATGTCTTACCACGGAAAGACTGACTTCAAATACTAGGAATTCAAGACCAAAGATGATATTGAGTTCCCAGACAGCTAGAGCGACCTAGTGAAGACCCCGTCTCACCCCTCTGTGGGTTTCTATTGCTGTGGTGAACCGCCGTGACCAAAATTCGACTTGAGGAGGAAAGGGTTTTATTTGGCTTACACTTCCACATTGTAGTCCCACCGCTGAAGGGAGTCCAGACAGTGAGTCAAGCACAGGAACCGGGAGGCGAGAGCAGATGCAGAGGCCATGGAGGGGTGCTGCTTACTGGCTTGCTCGGCATGGCTTGCTCCGCCTGCTTCCTTCTTTTTCTTGTTTTGTGTTTTTCAAGACAGGGTTTCTCTGTGTAGCTGCCACTGTCCTGCTGGTATTCACTCTGTAGACCAGGCTGGCCTGGAATTCACAGATCTGTCAACCTTTGCCTCCCCCATACTGGGATTAAAGGCATGCACCACCGCCCAGTTGGGAGTTTACCTCTTGACAGATCAAGAGCGGCATATGTTTCTGAAACAGCAGCAGAACATGCTTTTGCCGTAACTACCACCCTTGCCAGCCACTCTCAAATGTCCTCTGTCCACTCCTAGTCTGGCTGAAGCCTACAAGGCCCCCACCACAAGGCGCATGCCATGTTTTGTCTTGACTGGCCTTCCCACCCAGTGGCCCATCTTACCCCGTGCCTTGCTGCACAGTGGCCTTACACATACTTGTCTCTTCTCCTCGAAGGCAAACGCAGCTGTTTCCGGACTTCCTGCATTCTTATCACCTGAGTTGCCCTGAGCAGCTCTTGTTCTTCGGAACCTACAGGAACCTACCAGTCATGTTGCCAGTTTCTCGGAGACTGCCCCATGTAGCTGGCAGATCCCACACTGTGCCCAGCCTGTCCCAGAACAAGAGCTCTACAAACAGGACGTTCTCATGTTGCAGTCTACAGAAGCTTACTGAGGACTCGCCCAGTGGGAAACCTTACCAATGCAGGAAGGACCAGACACCTCAACCACCGTTTCTCACTGTCACCGGGCGATGTCTGGAGGAAGGCAGACTTCCACCTCCACCTTCTGATCCAGAGTTTGTATTTTAGCAAAGGCCTGGTGGTTCCTATGCAAGTCAGAGCTAGAGGCAACTGAAAGCAACAGTTTCCCACAATAAAGATGTTGCACGCTTCCTCCTGGGGAGATGTGGGCAGACATCTGTTCTCCTCAGATGTGGCATTGAAGACGGACCAAAGAAATAATTGAGGCCAACTGTGGCTTGGTGAGCGGAGGGAATTGGTTAGGGTCGCTTACAGGGTGACTGCAGGTAGTTGGATCGCCACTGGCACGGGCAAGGACTCAGGAAAGCATGTCTCTGGACACTCCCTGTAGGCTTGCAAGCAGCTCCGCAGTCCTCACCTCTCAGCACTTAGGGCAGGGGCCTCAGAGATCCTGCAACTTTCTTTCTTGAGAGTTCTTGTACTTTGAGTTCTGTGAGCATTCCCCTCCCTCCAAGAGGGACCATTTGAATTAGCTGTACAGTGAGAGAGTAGGGTCAGGTTGGGGTGCCACAGATGCCCCTGGAGTAAATCTGAGGAGATATGGTGTGGATGGACATGGGGGGGGGATTATGTACCCAGTTTAATTAAGTTCAGATATCTAGGGATTCAGAGATCAGCCTGCCTCTACCTTCTGATGCTGGAATTACATACAGCCTTTCTGAAACTACCATGCCTGACCACAGTTCGGAAACAACCATCTTGTTTATTTGTTTATTTACACCCCCTCCCCGTGTGCAAGCGCACACGTGCGTGTGTGTTTCTGCATGCACACGTGCATACGCATGCACGTGCACATACACGATGTGCACCCTGTGACCAGGCTAGCTGGCCTATGAGCCTCAGTGCTTCCAGAGTGATTCCAGTCCTCACTTCCTATTATCAATAGTACTGGGATTACAGACTACAGGTCTGCCTCTGTGTGAGTTTTGGGGATCTGAACTCCAGACTTTACATTTGTACAGTCTTGCAATGGTATTTTGAATTTTCTGTGCTATACATAGTTATGTGCAAATTTTTAATAATATAGAGATATAATAACAGAAGGCAAAAAGTTGCTTGCCATACCCTTACTGCCTTGAGAAGACTGGAGGAAACCTGCTAAAGAAGAGAAGGGGTGTCCTTCCTCCCCCAAAACTGCTACCAGTGGCAGGGATTGGCTGTGATTTGGGCTCTGTTCTGCTGGCAGGGTGGAGCCTGTCATCTGGCCCGGACAGAATTATTGCCTCCAATTACATGGTTGATTATCAATTACTTGTGTCCATGGGAGAGCATGTGTGCATGTGTGCCTAAGTGCCTTTGCAGATCATTAAAGGTCGTAATTCTGGATTACCGTTGATTAATGAGAGGGAGGCCTGGTACCTCCAGCAGCCGGCATGGCAGCCCCACAATTATATCCCAGCTGATCAGTAATTGGTGCATCACAAGATGATTTCTCTCTCTGCTGCCTCCTCCCAGCTTCTCCTGCAGGCTCCACAATTAGCACTATTGCTCATCCCTTCCCAGCCCAGGCAGATTTCAGAGAGCTGCTTCCTGGCTAGGAGACACTGTAGGGCATGATGGGAGACCCTGCTCCCAGGCAGGATGCTGATAGCTGGGTTGGGGGAGCTGGCAGATGCACCGTGGTGGGGACATGGGGCTGGCGAGAGCTTAGTGCCTGAGATCCAAAGCTGTCCCCACCGTAATGTTCTTCCAAGCATGTTTGATCCTCCATGCACAACTGGAGATCAGGAGTGGGAAAAGGAGACCTGGAAAAGGACGGTAGCGCTTTTCTGGGGCGCGCGGGTCCTCAAACAATAGTCTATGATAGTGTAGCAACATGCACCACAGAGCCCAGGGCAAAACTGCAGAGGAGGTCCTCCCGCCATTGGCAGCTGGCCAGTCCTTTGTGCTCCCAGGGTGGGGAGCGACCACGTGCAGGAACGTGCAGAGGGAACTCGGTGCCACCGACCCTGGCCCTGGATTCTGGCACCTGCATCCTCACTGTTCTCTCCACTTGCAGGTTGGATCCCTAAGAGGCCCTTCCACCCCAGATGACAAGCCACTTGTTGCCCCCAGGATAAGGTCCACGTCTTCAGGTACACCCCCGCTCCCGCCCCCTACCCTAGGCAAACCCCCGTTTCTCCATCCTATTGTTTCTTCTTGCAGGACTCTCATACCGCCCAGGAGTGGCCCCCTGAACCCCACCCCTGAGTACCAGAGTGGTTCCACCCTCCTTCTCATCCCCAGGAGGAGGCAGATTCCAAAGCGGAAGTTTAAGGGATGCTTTATGGGAATGGGGGAGGATGGAAGGGTGGGGCTGCCCAGGAACCTTTTACATGAAAGACTCCGGTGGCTGCTACCGCCACCAAGTAGGGTCCCTGAGCCTCACAGCTGCCTCAGCCCTGTTCTTTTTTATCTACTTAGAGTGCTCAGCGGGGTCATGGCAAGCCGGAGAAGCAATGCTAATGACTCCGGCTCCACGTGGCCACCATTCAGGGGGAAAAAAAAAAAGCTGCAATGTTCTCTCTGCCACATTAATCAGAGAAACACATCGAGAGCCGGTTGCATGGAGACAGCTTTCCTCGTGGTACCTGCCCTGCATGCTAATCACCTCCCCTCCTGGCAGTGAGTCAGCTCTGAGCCTTGGCTGGTGGCAGAGAGGCCTGGCCAGGAGCACCAGCTCCACTCAGGTGTCACAAGCCAGAGCTGTGGCACCTTGTACCCTACCCAGATGCCCCTCACCCCAATGCCCATCGTCCACCACTGTCCATCCCCTGGTATAAATTTTGGATCACTTCCCTTGCCGCTTAAGACTTCCCTCCCAGGTCCAAAGGGAATTCTCTAGAAACTAGTTTCTGAACAGAGTCTGATTAAAGTAAGAGGGGACTCACTGTCAGGCCCTTGGATAACAATGACATCACCTTAGATGGTATTCGGCGGGTGGCAGTCACAAACATAAGCAGTCTAGACAGATTAGCTCATTTGATTCTTATGTAACCTTTCAGATTCTTCACGGATGTGACTCCGAGTTTACAGGTAAACTCACACAGAGAAGTTTAGGGAGCAACCCAAGGTCACACACCTATAACACAAGGAGACTGAACCCTGAACCGTGGCCTCCCATTGCTCTCCCTGGGCCTGGCTCTCCTGAACACAATAAAGCCTCTGAATCGTTTTACACATAAAGGTCATCCATTCGTTAATTCAACAACTATCTGTTGGACCTACTGCCTGCCAGGCTCATAGCTAGGCACCAGGGAGCTATCAGTAAATGAAAGAGATCACAGACGGAGGGGTGATTGACAGGAATTTCACAAATTCATAGTCATGGAAAACGCGGTAAACTGGGCAGTGGTGGCGCAGACCTTTAATCCCAGCACTTGGGAGGCAGAGGCAGAGTTCAGGGCCAGCCTGGTCTACAAGAGCTAGTTCCAGGAAACACGGGCTGTTACACAGAGAAACCCTGTCTCGGAAAAACAAACAAACAAACAAACAAAACCTGGTGAGCGCCCGCGTAGAATCAGGTCTTTTCAGGGGTCCAGAGAAACATTTGTCAAAGAAATGACGCACAGAGACTAATATTTCACAGTGCAGTCTTTGTGCCTGGACAGTGATGGCGCTGGGCCCTGTGTTGGCAACGGGAGCATCCGCAAAAGGGAACTTGTTCAGAAAGGCGGGCGCAGGTATGGTGTCAAATACTTGTTACCCCAACATTCAGGAGGTGGAGGCAGGAGGATCCAGAGTCCCAGGCCAGCCTGGGCTGTTCCATGAGACCCTGTATCAAAGAAGGAATTCAAACTCTCAGGCTCCACCCCTGACGTACCGAGAACACAGGATTGTGCAAAGACCATGTGCCTTGGCCGACCCCCCCCCCCCAACTTCACCCCAGGTCTGAATCAGGGCCAACACTCCTGGGGAGAGGGGAACAGGAAGGGCCTAAAGGAAGGCAGAAAGACAGTGTCCCTCTGGAGACCCTTGCGGCTGACTTTTTCTTCAGCTTCCCTTGTCCCTGCTTGGGGCATACCACCTCTACTACAAGCCTGCAGGTGTGTGAAGGCAGAGTGGCCTGGACCGGGACTGGCCTGTAGGTGTGGGAAGCAGTTCTGCCCTGAGTCATTGTTCAACCAGGAAGCTTGGCCAGAGGGGAGCCTGGAGGAAGAGCAAGTCACTGAGTTGAATTTTCAGGCTTGAGGTGGGTAAGGGGTGGAGTGGCTCCCGAAGGTGTAGAGGTCTCCAGTCCCCTGACGTGACAGTCCTTTGGTTTCCAGGAAGCTCCAGTTTAGATCATGAATCCCGTTGCCGGGGACGTTTCTTCCCTAGTGCCCAGAAAGGACCCCAAAGACCGCCTTCCTTGTTCTCCACAGTCTGCCCAGGATCTGAGGAGCCAGTTGGCTCTCAGCTAGAGATTAGTTTCCGGGCACAGGGTCCCCAGAGGTGGCTTCACCCCTCCTCTAGAGACAGCCCTGGCTGTAGCAGACCATGCATAGCCCTAAGCATGCAGCATCCTGCATAGCAGAGTTGCTGGTGCTGCTATGAGTAACTGAAGCCAGGAAGGAGCTTGTAGTGGGGGACTGGCCACTGTCTCCAGGCTCAACAGTTCAGACGAGGTGTGGCTACCCCTGCTGCCTAGAATCGCTGGCCTAGAAATAAGCCAATGTTGGTGACAACCAAACAGCCTCCAGGCCCTACGTCTACCGGAATTTATGGGACACGTACTATGTATGACTAGACATTGCGTGAGGCCCCTTTGTGTGTCCCCTGCGAAAGCAGCTGGTCTTCAGACCCTCCCTCCTGTCCTTCTGTCCACAGCGTGTATTGATCATTATCGCTGCTGGCAGCACATCAAGATGGGGGGAGGTGGCACAGGCACAGATGTTCCAGAGACATGTTCTGAGGGACAAGATTGATATTTCCGAGTGTCTTATTATTATTATCACTATTATTGTTATTATTATTGCTGTGTACTTATTTTTGCTTCTCGGAGACAGGGTTCCTCTCTGTGCCTCTGGCTGTCCTAGAACTATCTCTGTAGAGGTTGTGTGGCCACCTCACTCCTCTTTGTGACCTTGTATTTAGGGCGTCGTGGGCATTAGTTGTGAATGAGCTAATGTCCCCAGAACCTAGCTGCTCTCTTGGTGTGGGATATAGGCCTGCGACCAATTTGTTTTGTCCCTGCTCTTCCCCCTAGAACAAGGAAAGAGGAAGTAAAGACTCCCTGGAAATTGAAACCAGACCCATCATAGTCCTGGCAGCCACATGAGTCTCCAGGCCAGAGGGCCTCTCTTTGAGAACAGAGAGCCCTGGAGGGCAATAGGCCCTGTGCCCAGCATGGCAAGTCAGGCTAAGGAATGCAGTGCCAGGCAAGATAAATACTTTTGGGGTCTTGGCCTAGCACTGGGGACTGTTTGTGACTCCATTAGAGGCAGGTTTGGCTCCGGCCAGAAACCAGAGTGCTGGCTCTGGCTTAGGCCTGGCAATGGGCCGACCGCCAACATGGAGGCAGGAAGAAAGCTGTTTTTACCCCTTCCCACCCTCCTAGGGATCAGTGGGAATGGGGGGGCCAGAAAAAGCAGCTGAGTTTGAAGTCATACTCCCGCTTTGTTGGGTTCCTCACCAGTGCTTCTCGGAGGTCCCCAGGGAATTGCTCTCCCTCTGTGAGGGCCGCCTCTATACAAGCACTACTGGATTTGGAGCAGACATCCGACATTGTGCCCCTCCAGTGTGGCAGTGGCCTTCTGACGTTGGTTCGGGTGACATTCAGGCATCTCACCCGTGATTCCGCCTTGCCTAGTGGAAGCTGATGGATGGACTTGGGAGAGAGAGGTCTTCCCAGAAGGGCAGGCCTGGGGAAGCAATCGGGCAACAAACAGAACAAACAGAAGAGGCAGTGTTCCAGCTCTCTCCGCTCTTTGTTTTGGAAACAAAAATACAGAGGAAAAAAAAAAGTGAGCTGGTGGCTCAAACCTGTAATCTTAGTACCCAGGAATCTGAGGCAGGGGGAGCACCATGAGTTTGAGGCCAGCCTATGCTACAGAGTCAGGTCTGTGTCAAAATAAATAAGCAAATAAACAATGAGAAATAGCAGCAGCAACAGGAAAGCAGCTCCTTTCATGCCTGTTCCTGACCAGCGTCACCACTGTCCCCGGCAATAACCGTAAGCGACATGTACCACGCCAGACTTTCCAGGTGTTTACATAGAGAACACACGCATGCTTGCATATGTATGGGGTCAAGTTCTTTGTTTCATGGCGGTTTTGCACAAATGGCTGACCGGATTACTCTGCAGTTGCTTGCTTGGAACAGTCCATGCTGACTTCCTCTCGGGGGAAGTAGCCTTGTTTGATTTTTCTTAGCTTTTCTGCATAACAGTCCGCGCGTGGCTATAGCATTGACAGCTGGTTCGGTAGCTTCTCCTCCGCCTCTGCTCTCCCTCGGGGAGCATGAGCCAGCTTTTGTAGTAAATGGCATGTCTACCTGATTCCAGGGGCCACCACCCACTCTCAGAATGTGACAGCCCTGCCTGACGGACAGTTGAGGTGTCTCTGATTGTCACCACACCGACAGTCCCCCAGGGAGCATGTTGCCTGGGCTTTCTGGGTGCATGTGAATAGTTTTTTGGCCATCGCTTCCTCTGGTGAAGCTGGTGGGCAGAAGCTCCTCTTGGTGGATGCTGCTACAATGTGGCAGGGTGGCTTAGGGCTCCCTTGTTTCCTCAGCCCTCAGCCATACAAGTCTCAGTAGCACACACATATCCCACGTGACTGCTGACTGAGTGGCCGTTTCCAGGAAATCGATTGTAAAGACCTCAGAGTGTCAGTGGCTCACACACTGGAGGCAGTCCAGGGAGTAGATAAAACTGTATGAGAAAAATCACATCCTGAGCTCAAGACGGCTGGTAATGGGGGCCCTGTGGTGACCTTTCTGGAGAACTTATAGCTTCACACTTGCTCGCTCTCCACCTCCGGCCCCTGCACAAGGGTAGTCCCTCTCTGTCTTTGAAGGAGTCTCTCTCCTCATGAATAGGTCTGGCTACTAGGTCCAGGGTCCAAGCTGTCTTTGTAGCCAGGGGCTATCAAACCCTCTCCTAGTCCCAGACCGGTGGCTCCTCCCAGCTGGGCACAGCCCACCCCCCCACCCCCCACATACATACACATACACAAACACAGGTGCCAGGGCTGCTATTCAGACGAACCCTCCTGTCCTCCCTGACCGTCCAGAACATTCAGGCACTCAGCCTGCTCAGTCTAAGGACACAGGAGCCCTCAGGCAGAGCCTGTTCCTCTGGGCCAGGTGGAGTCGGTGTTTTTCTTCTGAGAAATCATAGACTACATTGCAGAGGGGTCTCCTGCCTTGCCTAGCACGGGGCTGCCTGCAGCAGCCTCTCCCGTTCTCCATAATGGCCCAGCAAGGGAGAAAGGGAGGCGGGAGCAGAATCAAGAAAGGGGAAAAGAAAGGATGAAAAGCAAAAAGTCGGGGGTATGAGAAGAGGGAGGTGTGGTGGGCAGCGGCAGATCCTTGGGCGGGGCCGGAACTCCGCAGCGCTGAACACAGCGCATCGCACACGGCGGGAACGCAGCCCATCACTGTGGGTGCAGAGGCAGCTACCGTCCATGTGTTTCATCATCTGCAGATTCTCTCATTGAATCGTTACACTGATGCCAGCATGATTAGTAGCTCTCATTAGTTTTACACATATAATATGAGGCTGGGTCATTTGTTCAGTTGTCCCAGCTGGTAGGTGACAAAGCCAGCATGCTATCTGATCCCAGAGCTCCATCACTATAAGGAACCATTTCTCTCCCGTGGCCAGCCCGCAGCCAGTAGGATTTCCAGGGAAGCCGGCATTAGCCCTTCAGTGTGACTTTGCCCTGTGCCCTGCACCCCTGTTCCCAACCCTGCCAGTCCGTACCCTGCCTCTGAGGTCAAGGGGAACTCAGGTTTGGTCTGTTGGGATCTTAGGTCTTAATCTTGGAATAGCTCTATGTCTGGTACAAGAGGCCAGCGGACGAAGGGAGAGTCAAATGAGGTCCCCACAGTCTGATGTCTCTCCTCAGCCCCGGTACAGGTGCTCAGGAAATCTCCACTGTGCATCAGAGACTCGTGGAGTGAGTGATTGTATTTATTTATTTGGTTTTTTTTTTGAAACAGGGTTTCTTTGTGTAGATCTAACTATTCTGGAACTCACTCTGTAGACCAGGCTGGCCGTGAACTCACAGCAATCCGCTGCCTTTGCCTCCCGAGTGCTGGGATTAAAGGCATGCACCACTATGCCCGGCTGAATGGTTGTTTTTATTGAGACAGGGTCCTTCAGTGCTGGGGATGGAGCTTATCTGGTAGAGTTGAGTACTTACTTGCCTAGCATGCATAAAAGTTCAATCCTCAGGAGAGCATAAACAGGGCATGGTAGTGAACACAGGAACATGCATGATCTTGGCACTGAAGAAGTGGGAGGTGAATCAGGTCAACTTTATTCTCAGCTACACATGAGTTCAAGGCCAGCCGGAGCTACCTGAGACCGCATCTCCTCTAAAAGATATTTGAATACATTTTATTTTTCAATGTGTATGGATGTTTTGCCTCTGTGTGTATATGTCTGTGCACCACATGCCGCCTGGTGCCCTTGGAGACGTGAGGAAGGTATAGCATCCCCTGGATGTAGAGTTACAGACAGTTATGGGCTGTCACATGGTTTCTGGGGATCAAATCTGAGCCTCTAGACTGTAGCAGGGTTATTCACACCTTTAATCCTGGTATGCAGGTGAGGGGTGGGGTGGGCAAAGGCAGATGGATCTCTGAACAAGTTCTCCTAAGATGGCTGGGCCATCTCTCCAGATCCCATGAGACCCCATCTCAGAAAACAAAACAAAACAAACCACAGCAAAAGGGGCATTTATATGTTGACCCGCTTTCCTGGATCCAAACAACCTTTCTACGTAGTAGCTGGAACTACGTGCATAAGCCGCCATGGCTAGCTCATGTGGTACCAGTCATGTCAATAGATATAAAGTACATCTCTCTGTTGTCCTGAAAAAAAATGCCCTATATCTTATTCCATCAAAAATAAAAGCAGGTTAGAGGCTGGAGAGATGACTCAGTGGTTAAGAGCACTGCCTGCTCCTGTAGAGGACCTGGGTTCAGTTCCCAGCACATGGAGGCTCACAACCATCCATAACTCCAGTTCTAGGGGATCTGATGCCTTCTTCTGATTTTTTTTCTTTTTTTTTGAACATCAGGTCTACACATACATGCCAGCAAAACACTCAAACATATAGAATGAAAACATATAGAATGAAAACAAATATTTGGTGGGGGAGAATTTTGTCTGTATTCTGTCAATCATGTTTTAAATAAACGCTGATTGGCCAGGCAGGAGGTGTAGGCGGGAAAGCCAGACAGGAAGTGGAAATGATGCAAGAAGAGCAGGAGAATTCTGGGGAGGAGGAAGTTGATTCCTCCTACTCCTGCCCAGATCACCGAAGCAGCAGGATGTGAGCTGCCCCACTGAAAAAGGTACTGAGCCACATGGCTAAAATAGATCAGAAAAATGGGTTAATCAAGATATGAGAGTTAGCTAGTGGGAAGCCTGACCTAATGAGTCAATCAGCATTATAACTTATGGAGTCCTGTGTGGGTGATTTTCTCTGGGACTAAATAATTGTGGGGACCTGATGGGAGGACAGAAAAACCCACAAACAAGCAGGCCCGACCTCTTCATGTTACAAATATTTTTTGTTTTGTGTTTTCAAGACAGGATTTCTCTGTGTATCCTTGGCTGTCCTGGAACTTGCTCTGTAGACCAAGTTGGCCTCGAACTCACAAAGATCTGCCTGCCTCTGCCTCTGCTTCCAGAGTACTGAGATTAAAGGTGTACATCACTACCAACAAGCCAAACATAATCTTTTTCTTTTTTTAGATGTATTTATTTTTATTTTATATGCATTGGTGTTGTGCTTATATATGTCTGAGGGTGCCAGGGTCCCTGGAACTGGAGTTACAGACAGTTGTGAGCTGCTGCTATGTGGGTGCTGGGAATTGAACCCGGGTCCTCTGGAAGGGCAGCCAATGCTCTTAATCGCTGAGCCATCTCTCCAGCCTCCCAAAAATAAATCTTAAAAGAAAAAAAAAATGCGGGTCGGAGGCTGAATGGTGGTAGAGTGCTGGTCGTACAAACACTAACGCCTGTTTTTTCCCTAGCAGACACCCCGTGCTCCCGTGAAGAGCCTGGAGTGGTCTTGTGCATGTGCAATCCCAGTACTGGGACCCGGACACCAGTGGATCCCTGGGGCTTGCTGACAGCCAGCCTCATTTAATCAGTGAGCTCCAGGTTCCTGTGAGAGACCTTGCCTCAGAAAAATCAAGGTGCCTGGCATTCCTGAGGGTAATATCTGAGGCTGACCTCTGTCCTCACGGCTTACTCAGGCACACACAGAAGGAAAACGCAAGTGAGGCTATCAGGCTGTATAACAGCAAGACGCCGTTTTATTAATGAAACAAAAGGAGGCTTTATGAGACGGATATCTGCCAAGGTGTTAACAGCTGATTTTTGTTGTTTTCTTTTGGCTTATCTGTGTTTCCTGTTTTTTTTTCAATGAATATCAATTATTTGCATGGTTTTAAAGAGCAATAAAAATAAATCAACTCCAGACGGGTTGTACTTTTTCCTCTGCTCATCCCCAACCCAACTGCTCTCAAAAAAATGTGCATATATATGTCAATCATTACAACACTCTCGAATATTCCCCTTTTCTCCCTCTGTCACTTAGACAACTGGGTTGAAGGGAGGGGCCGGCTGCTCCCAGAAGCCCCCTGCTGATGAGTGGCTGCGGAGAAGGCTGTAGCCTCCTGAGGGCACCTGGAGGCCTTCCTCCCTTCCTCCCCACTTCCTTCCTTATCTCCTCTGCCAAACCCATCATCCCCAGCAGGAAAAGGTGGGCTTTCCACCTTATTGTTTGTTTATGCAGACGATGCTGGCTTAGGGGGCTAGGAGCTCTGACCCACTCCGCGATAGTTTTGCTGGTGCCAACCTGGAGCCCAGGGACACATGGTAGGGTGTGGGACCCCCCTCTCCATTGCTGAAGAGAAAACTGGCATCATTGTGGCAAAATAAAGAGCTACAGAATTGTAATCGCTGGTGCCTACCCCTCTATGCTGTGTGAGGAAAAGCAATGCCTTAGGGCACAGCCATGCTGGTCCCTCCTGGAAGGCTGGAAGGAAGGGAGGGAAGGATGGGAACTGATTCTCCTGAGCTCCTGGATTCCCGAGCATCCATTGGGATATGGCTGGGGCCACTCAGGTAGCGAAAGCACTGGTTCAAGGAGGTCGGCTCTGGGTGACCACCATCATCCTGGAGAGATAAAGATGGCTCCTAAGGTCCTCTCTTTCCCAGGAGTGCATTGCCTGGGGATGCCAGTGCACAGACTCCTCTGGAACAAATCAAGACTGGATTTTTTTAGGGAAGGGAAGGTTTCCTGAAATCTTGCAAGTTTCATGATGAGCCACGGAGTTCATCTTTCCCACCGTCCATCCAAGAGGCAGCTAGGAGCTAGGAGACCTCCTTGACCCTGTAAAGCTAGGCTTCAAGGAAAGAAACAGGGGGCTCTTCATGCCACCCTGGCCCCATCCAGAAAGAGCCCGTGTCAACCCAAGGCTTCGTACACACGGATGGGGTTGGTACACTTAATGGGGAAGACAGGAGACCATCGTGCCCTTCCGGTTCTATGACCAATCACCTTGACCAAGTCACCCATCCCCAACCCTTCTGCCCACACAGTGTAGTGTAAAAACAGGTTCCGAAGGGTGTGACTGAAGAATCCCCAGCTGCCAGCTGACATTTCTGCTCTACCTGGGAGTCTGGTGCTAAATTCCAGTGACCCAGTACAAACCGGCGGCGTGGCTGCAGAAATCCAAGTGTGATCGATAGCGACATCATGTGGACACAATGGGTAACTGCGTCAGCTTACACAGCCGCCTCGGGGTGACATCCAGCTTCCTTCATTAAGGGGAGAGGAGCTGATTGCAATTAATCACACTCATCATCTTACGTGGGGAGCTGTCTTGGAGCTGGCAAAGGAACTCCCAAATCAGAAGACAGTCTCCCAGCCAGATCTCCCTGTCGTCAGCCTTCAGCTAGACACCTGTTTTGTTTAAATTTTCAAATACCAGTCTGATAGAAGAGCCTAGTATAATGACGGGAGAGTGATGGTAATCACGATGTTAATAAAAATCTAACAGGCTGTTTACTCTTGCTACGATTCTCGCAGGCACCACCTCATTTCACGTTCCCAACAGCCCGGGGAGGTCCTTATTCATGTCTCCAATTTTCTGATGCAGAATTTGGGCTATGTCCTGGAGGGGAAGCTAGGTTTCAAACCCGAGCAGCCGGCGTTAGACTCCATTTTCTTTGTTTTGTTCGGAGTCAGAGTTCTACCATGCAACTCAGGCTGGCCCCGTACCCAAGATCGCAATGCTTCAGTCTCCTGTGTGCTGGGCTGGCAGGCACTTGAGTTCCTTCCTGCCTTTTTCTTTTCCCTTCTTCCCTCCTTCCTTCTTTCCCTCTCACCTGATCCTTATCCTCCCCTTTTAAAATAATACTTCATGTGTATAGATGGTGTGTCTGTGTAACATATACCTGCTTGGATCACTTGGGACTGGAGCTGGAGATGGTTGTGAGCCATTATGTGGGCACTGGAAATTGAACCTGGGTCTTCTGGAAAAGCAGACAGTGCATTTTTCTTTTTCTTTTTTTCTTTTTTTTTAAGATTTATTTATTTATTATGTATACAGTATTTATTTATTATGTATACAGTGTTCTGCCTGCCAGAAGAGGGCACCAGATCTCATTACAGATGGTTGTGAGCCACATGTGGTTGCTGGGAATTGAACTCAGGATCACTGGAAGAGCAGCCAGTGCTCTTAACCACTGAGTCATCTCTCTTCCCTTCCCTTCCCTTCCCTTCCCTTCCCTTCCCTTCCCTTCCCTTCCCTTCCCTTCCCTTCCCTTCCCTTCCCTTCTCTTCCCTCTTTTCTCCTCCTCTCTCTTTCCCTCCCCTTCCTTTCCCTTCCCTTCCCTCCTTTCCCCTCCCTTCCCTTCCCTTTTCTCCTCTCCCTTCCCTTTCCCTCCCCTCCCTTCCCATCTCTTCCCCACCACATCACCACATCTCCCTCTTCTCATATCCCTGACTTTTTGCTTTTCATCCTTTCTTTTCCCCTTTCTTGATTCTGCCCCTGCCTTCCTTTCTCCCTTGTTGGACCATATGGAGAATGGGAAAGGCTGCTGCAGGCAGCCCCGTGCTAGGGAAGGCAGGAGGCCCCTCTGCAATGTAGTCTATGATTTCTCAGAAGAAAAATACCGACTCCACCTGACTCAGAGAAGCAGGCTCTGCCTGAGGGCTCCTGTGTCCTTAGACTGCAGGCAGGCTGAGTGCCTGAATGTTCTGGAAAGTCAGGGAGAGCAGGGGGTTGCCCGAATAGCAACCCTGGCACCTGTGTTTGTGTTTGTGTGGGGGAGGAAATATGCTGTGCCCAGCTGGGGAGGAGCCACAGGTCTGGGACTAGATAGATGGAGCCCTGGTCTGGACTAGATGCTAGCCCCTGGCTACAAAGACAGCTGGTACACTGGTTTGAATTCCCCAGAGTGCTAGTGAGTGGTTCTCATTGGCAGTGAGAGTGGATACACGGGAGAGTGTAGTTGTACTTTTTTGTCAGGACCACCAGCCCAAAAATAACGACACAGAGACTTCTTAGTAATTATGAAAGCTTGCCCTTTAGCTTCAGCTTGTCCATGACTAGCTCTTATAACTCAAATTAAGTTGCTTCTATTAATCTACATGGCTTTTTTTTTTTTTAACCTCTCCTCTATTCTGTATCTCTGACTTGGTCAGTCTGCATCTCGCTAATTCTCTCCAGTGCCTAGACTCCCTCCTCCCCACTCCTCTCTCTGCCTGGAAGTCCCACCTGTCCTCTCCTGCCTAGCTATTGGCCAGTCAGCTTTTTATTAAGCCGTTCAGAAGGCCCCTTGGCAAAGACACATCTTCACAGTGTACAAAGGTTATCCCACCACATGGGAGAGGCTTTAGGGTTAAACAGGCCAGACTGGGTCCCCCCTGCTCCTTTACTCACTATCCCTAGCCACATGACCCAGGCCTCATTCCTGAGCCTCACTTTCTTGGACTGTAAATGTCCATCAGGCACTCTGAGCTTCGGGGAATGCTGTGACAGCTAGAGAAGCCACTCACTGCTGAGTGACATTCAGGAAGTGCTGGCCTTGTTTCTCTGCAATTTGTGCAGTTCCACCTGGGGAGGAGCCTCCTGACAGATTTCTGAAGTTCACAGATTCTCATCCAACCTTCTTGAAAAGCACTGCCCTGACACAAGAAAGATAGGCTGGTGTTTGAAAGGAGGCTTGTGAGCTTTGGAAGGAGTTGCTGGTTTTCTGGTTCTAGATTTCTCCAAAGGAGTTATTTAGCCAGGTTGGCAAAGCAGAAACAAGACTTTAGTATTTTGAGCCCTATCTTTTCCCGTAAAGAAACCATTGCCCAAAGAGCAGAGTCCCAGCAGCCTTGAAGTGTCTGGAGAGACCCCCAGAACTAAGGACCATCCTCTGTATAGTTAAGGAAGCACGGCTTAAAGATCAGAAGTGGGGTGTCTGGATGCTGGTTCCAGCTCGGGTTTTCTTCCTGCCTCTCTGAGGTCACGTGGTCATAAGCATCTTCTGGGAATGCCTTTGTGTTTTTCTTCCCACCTCCACAACAGGCAATGCCATCTTCTTGCCCATCTCTGTCTACTGGCAGAGGTATGACCATGATTGACACTGGTCATGAACACATTGCCTATCCTTTAAGACAGCATCTGGTCTTTGAAATCTATATTATTGCTTTACAAGTTGTCCTGACTAAATACCAAACAAGAAACAACTTAAGGGGAGCTGGAGAGATGGCTCAACCATTGTGAGCACTGACTGCTCTCCCACAAGTTCTGGGATTCATTCTCAGCACCAACATGTTGGCTACAAATCTTCTGTAACTCTGAGCCCAAGGAATCTTTTGCCCTCTTCTGGCCTCCAGAGGCACTGCACACATGTGTGGCATAGCAGGACTTGCAGGCAAAATGCTCATTTACCTTTTTTTTTTTTTTTTTAAAAGAAGAAACTACCTTTAATCCCAGCACTTGGGAGGGAGAAGCAGGTGGATCTCTGAGACCAAGACCAGCCTGGTCTGCAGAGCAAGTTCTAGGACAGCCAGGGCTACTCAGAGAAAGCCTATCTTGAAAAACCAAAACCAATGGGGGCTGGAGAGATGGCTCAGTGGTTAAGAGCATTGCCTGCTCTTCCAAAGGTCTTGAGTTCAATTCTGAGTTCAATTTCAGCAACCATATGGTGGCTCACAACATCTGTAATGAGATCTGGTGCCCTCTCTGGTCTGCAGGCACACATGTAGGCAGATATTGTATGCATAATAAATGAATAAATATATAATAAAAAAAAACCAAAACCAAACCAAAACAAAACAAAACAAAAAGCTGACAAGAAACAAGCTGAACTGAGGCTGGCATTTATGAGTAATAGTAAGTCTCTGTGTGTATTTATTTGGGAGCTGGGTGGTGCATTATGCAAAAGAGTAAAACACAAACAACAACACTAGATAGCGGCTCACAACTGCCTGTAACTCCACTTCCGGGGACTCTGACACCCTCACACAGACATCACACACTCAGGCAAAGCACCAATGCACAGAAAATAAAAATAAATTATACATATTAAAAAAAAAGACTGCCTGGATGTAGGCTGAGCTATAACCTCTAAGGCCCGCCTCCCAGTGACCTGCTTCCTTCCAGGTAGGTTCTACATCTTAAAGATTCCACAGCTCCTCCCATTTTCCACCCTGCATTTGATGATCAAGTGTTTAAACCCATAAACCTGTAGGATGCATGTCCCACAAGCCTGTGAGGTACATATATCAGAAGGGGCACACTGGTGAATGACCAGGCAGGCCACCGAGTACTGGGGCTGTGGGACCCGATGTGGAAAATCATCCCGGAGGGAATGGCATTGGACTCTGGGCTGTAAAAGAGATGATAAAGGCTGGACTGCGGTCCCAGTGTCACATTTCCGTACCTGTGTCACAGATTGATTATATACTAACGCATCACTTCAAGATTTAATTGCAGTTAAAGTCAGGCGTGCACTTGGAGGGCAGCAGAGGCAGGCAGATCCCTGCAAGTTCCTGGTCAGCGTAGTCTATATATCAAGTTCCAGGCCAGCCAGAGCTACAGTGAGACCCTGTCTCCAATACAACAAACAGTAACAAAAGTTAAACGCAGTCATAATCCTGTATTATCTCGTGGGTTCTGTCAGCTAGGACCCAGGGAATGTCTTGTGTGTGTGTGTGTGTGTGTGTGTGTGTGTGTGTGTCTGTGTGTCTGTGTGTGTATGTGTGTGTGTTGAGGGGGGTGTTCTGTCTCAGGATGTCTCCTGAGGCTGCAGTGAAATTGTCACCTGGACACTTGTCTAGGACTGAAGGACCTTCTTCTAGATGACTGCTCACAGTGACAAGCTGGTGCTAGCCATGGCGGGAATCTTACATCCCTTCCTGTCCCCTCCCGGAACTGCTCGAGTGGCTCATGGCATGGCAACAACCCCTAGAGAGTGTGATTGAAGAGCAAGTGAGGAAGAGACCACAACGTCTCTAGGGCTAGAGTGGATTCATACAGCGGTCAGACCAAAGTACCACGAACAAGAAGCGGTACCAACAGAGAATGGACTGTCTTATTATTCTGGAGGCCAGAGTTCTGAAGCCAAGCCCTCAGTAGGGTCACAGTCCCCATGAGAAAAACAGGAGAGAAGCGTCTTTGCCTCTTTGAGTTTCTGGTAGCCCAGATGTCCGTTTGTGGCTGTGTGACTCCCATCTCTGCCCCCACTTGCACGTGACCTTCTCCTCTGGGTCCATTTTTGTTTTGTTTTGTTTTGTTTTTCTTCCTGTGTGTCTCTCTTGCCTAATAAGGATTCCAGTCATTGGTCAACACCACAGCATGTGGGAACCTCAGCTCTCAAGGAAGTGAAGAGGAGAGCTGGGGAGATAGCTTAATTCATAAAATACTTTCCACACAAGCGTGAGAACCAAGCTCAATTGCCTGAGCCCATGTGGAAAAGCTAGGTGTGGGGCATGTATTTGTAATCCCAGTTCTGAGGGGGTGGATCACTGGGGTTCACTGGCCAGCAAGAGACCCAGTCACAAAACCACAGGGTGGGGGCTGGGGAGACAGCTCAGCCAGTAAGTAGGAGGACCTGAGTTTGTTCTTCAGAATATAAATATTATAGCAATGAAGCAAGGTAGCACACATCGTAATCACAGTCCTGGGGAGGTGGAGACTCCTGGGGCTTGTTTACCAACCAGCTTAATCTAACTGTTGAGCCTGGGCCTCATCGGAAGACCCTGTCTCACAATACAAGATAGATTTGCAGCCAGCCTGGTCTACAGAGCGAGATCCAGGACGGCCAGGGCTACACAGAGAAACCCTGACTCAAAAAAGAAAACCAAAACAAGGTAGAAATTATTCTTTCAGATGAGACCTAAGGGTGGAATCCACTCTCATGCATAAACACATCTACACACACACACGAACACAAACACAGATGTACACCCGCACACATAGAAGGGGCCCGTGCATTGAGACGGCTCAGCAGCTATCGACTCCGGCTTCCCGGGATGATGGCCTGTGTTTGTTCCTCAAGACCTATGACACAGAAACGGAGAACTGAGGCCTCCAAACTGTCCTCTGACCTCCACGTGCTCACCATGTGCACATCTCTCCCCAAACAAATAAAAATGTAGTTAAAAGAAAGCGAAAGAAAGAAAAAACAGTGCGGTGGGCAATATCTTTCCCAGAACTTGAAGGGCAGTGGCAGGCCGACCTCTGGAAGTTCAGAATCGACCTGGTCTTCACAGAGAGGGTCAGGCCTGCCAGGACTGCATAGTGAGTAGTGGCTCAAAAGAAAACAAAATACAAGAGACAAAAACCCAATACTCGAAGGCGTGTGGGGGATGGGAGCTGTGGGGGTTTGAACGAGAACGGCCTTCATAGATTCATAGGTTAGAACACTTGGTCTCCATACAGTGAAACTGCTTCAGAGAGATTGGGAGCTGAGGCCTTGCTGGGAAAGCTTCAAGGTTTTGTTTTCGTTTTTGTTTTTTTTGTTTTGTTTTTGTTTTTTCGAGGCAAGGTTTCTCTGGAACTAGCTCTGGTAGATCAGTCTGGCCTCGAACTCACAGGGATCTGCCTGCACCCTACCCCTCCTCTGATTAAAGGTGTGCTGCTACCACCGCCCGGTTTTTAAAGACCGGTGACATTCCCTGGTAGCTCTCTCTTTCTCCGCCTTGTGTTTGGTCGTGTCTCAAGACATGCGCTCTCAGCCATTGCTCCTACACTGTGCCTGTCTGCCTGCCGCCATTCTCCTCAGCGTGGTGGTCATGGACTCTAACACTATAAAACCGAAAGCCCCAAATTAAGACTTTTATAAGTTGCGTGAGTGGTGGCGTTTCATCACGGTGACAAAAAAGCAAGAAAGGAAAAGCCTGAGCTGGGCTGAAAGCTGTGCGCCCGAGGGCTTTGCGGTCCCAGAGCCCTGATCCACAGCGCCATTCAGAGCCGAGACTCCCATGGGTCTGTTCCTGGAGTGGGGCCTCCTTGGGACTGGCCCAGGGGCCCTGTGAGCGTTTCCCACAGGCTTTTTGCACAGCATGGGTGAGCGGGCCACTGTGGTATCTTTTCAGGCTCCTAGAGGGCCTCCTGGAGGAGCAATGGGGTCTTGGCAGGAAGAAGTTGGGAGGGATGCTGGTTTTAGGTGGAGTCCCGGACTCCTGACGTGTGTGTGTGTGTGTGTGTGTGTGTGTGTGTGTGTGTGTGTGTGTGTGTGTGTAAGAGCAAATAAAGGACGTCCAGGGGAGAACCACATAGAAGGTTCTGCAGAGCCCAGGGATCTCCTAGGGAAGAGAGTTCATTATCTTCCACACCCAGGGAGGACAGCCCTGTGTCCCCATTCCTAGTTGTTTCTCTCCTACCTTAGACCCAGAAAGCCACTAGCAACTGAAGTGGGGGTGTTCATGATGAAGTGGGGGTGTTCATGATGAAGTGGGGATGTTCATGATGAAGTGGGGATGTTCATGACGATGCTTTCCATGTCTGCATCCTAGAGACCAGTGGCCCCCAACGGGGGCAGGGGAGGATTTATCTTTGAAGGACGACAAATGCGTCACTTAACTGTCTTTGCCTGGACGCTCTAACTCCTGAGGGACAGTAGATTTTAGGGCCTTTAAAGAGCATGCCCTGCATGGGCAGGGGAAGGCAGCAGTTGGCACGGACTGGGAGAACTGAAACAATGGGGTTGCCTTGGGTCACGTCCCAGGCCACGGGGGGCGGGGGGGGGGGCGGGATGTGGCGGAGATGGGGCCTGGTTTCACAGACTCAGGCTTTGTCCAGTAAACCTGAACCTCCCATTTCCTACCTGCCGCCCCCTAAAGGCGGGGCCTCCACGTGAGGTTCCTCAGCCTTTCTCAGCTGTTGTCTAGAGCTGAATACTGTTTACTATCTTTTACTTCCTATCTGTCTGGAAACGACGCAGAGTGTAACAACAGAGAGAGGACTCCTTGTTCCAGTGCGGAACGCCCACACCCTGCGAACTCTTCACCCAGCCTTGGCCTGACTTCACCCGCGAGAGGGAGGGGACGGGGGAAGCTGGGCCCTGGCCTGAGGACAAGAAGCTCCTCTGCCTGGGAACAAAAGCTCTTTTTCTGGAAAGCTTAGAGCAAGTCAACTAGATGGGGAGGGTGGAAGGAGGGGGGGCGGCAAGAGGGAATGTGGGGACAGTTCTTCCAATGAAAATGTCCCCAGGGTGATAGAGCTGTGATCTAATGGTTAGCTGTTGGAAAACAATTGGCTGGCTCCTAGCCTTCCCCTGCTTGCTGTCCTGTCCTCACACCAACACCAAGCTGAGGACTAACTCTGTTCTTAAAGAGACAGGCTTTAACAAGGCCAGCCTGGTCTACAGAGTGAGTTCCAGGACAACCAGGGCTGTTAAACAGAGAAATCCTGTGTAACAGCGCCCCCCCCCCCCCCAAAAGAAAAGCAGGCTTTAGGGCTGGGAATGTAGTGGGGTAGTTGAGTGCCTGCCTAGTTTGCTAAAAGCTCTGTTTGATCCTCTTGGTATTACATAAACTGGGTGTAATGGTTCCTGGAAATCCCACACGCAGGAGGAGGTGGAGTCAGGAGAACCGAGTGTTCAAGGTCATCGTTGGTTGCTCAGTAAATTCCAGGCTAGCCTGGGTTAGGCGTAAGCCTCAGCCAACAAACCAACCAACCAACCATAGAGGAGCGGGGCTGGAGCAACAGATAGCTCCATCTTGTCTTGCAAACCTGAGGATTTGACTTGGAGTCTCAGAACCCATGGTGGGGAAAATGAAGCTGAGTGTGTGCTCTCAAGGATAGAGAGGGAGAGACAGGGTCATCTGGGGTCCACTGCAGCCTAATCAGTCTCTCCAGGTCCCAAAGGGAGACTTTGTCTCAAAAAACAAAACATGTCTGCTGAAGAATGAGTGATAGGGAGGTCGCCCTCTGGTTGCCCTCTGGTTGCCATGTACACGTGTGTGTACATACAGACACACACAGACACACATACACACTATGTATGTATACGTATATAATTTTATTTATTTTTATGTGTATGAGTGTTTTGCCTGCTTGAAGGTCTGTGCACTGCAGGCCTTCCTGGTACCTGCACAGGCCAGAAGAACAAATCCCCTGGGGCTACAGTTTCAGATGGTTGTGAGCTGTCATTGTGGGTGCAGGGGATTGAAACCAGGTTCTCTGGGAGAGCAGCCAGTGCTTTTTACCCATGAACCATCCCTCCAGCCCCCGCAGGCACATATTTATAGTGGGGTCAGTAGTTGTTCTTCAGAGGGTAGGGGTCTCTGGCCTCCTTGCCAGAGATGTGACCATGTAACTGCATTACGCTTTATGAACAAAAGAGAAGGCTTGGGGGGGGGTGTTGTTTGTTTGTTTGTTTTCAAGACAGGGTTTCTCTGTGTAGCCCTGGCTGTCCTGGAACCCGCTCTGTAAACCAGGCTGGCCTTGAACTCAGGAAGGCCTGAGCCAACACACCAGTCTCTAGTCCTACGGTTTAAGAAACGTGGTTTGCCTAATCCAGACTACTTTATCTTTATCTTTTCCTTAAATCAGAATGAGAATTTGCCTAAGATCCAGCTTTGGGCATGCAAGTAAAATATATCCTAGAAGAAGATACAAAACCAAAACAAAAAAACAAAACAAAATCTGGTTTTCTGAATGACCACATGGAACAGAACCTTCTGCCAGCCTCTAGTGAGAAAGGCTTTTCAGAAACCACTAAGTTACTGTGTTTCATCCATTCTAAAATTCCAGCTTTCCCTCTTATTCTACTCTCTGTGGAGGTGCAGCACCCTTGGCCAGACAGAGGTCATCAGAGGCCACACCCTGGCGTGCCAGGTCCCAGAATTTTTTTTTTAAATGACTTGATGGAAAAAATCTCCTGTTTGTATAAATAAATTAATTTAAAATTAACATATAAAATGTACAGGTCCTTGTGAAGAATAGTAATTTATTTATCACTGAAATTTAGAATACTAGGTAGAAAATAAATGTGTACATATTTATTAGTTTATGATACAGTAAATGCATAAGAAGATTCTTCCTAATGGCCAGGCACTATTTCTTTCTGTTTGAATCCAGAATCCATCTTTCGGTCATTTCATCACTCCCACAATGAAAACAATAGCAACATACCTCCTTGTTAGCTAAATGCCCTTGTTTGTAAGGAGTCTTTCTCTGCCCCACAGCCAGCTCCCAAATAATGACACAGAGACTTCTTATTAATTAGGAAAGCTTGGCCTATAGCTTAGGTTTGCTTCTAACTAGTTCTCATATCGGAAATTGACCCATATTTTTAAATTGTTGTTCTACCACGTGGCTTTTCACTTTTCTTTCATTCTGTACCTCCAACTTATTCTGCATCTCCTGGCTCTCCTCTGTGTGCCTAGATTCATCCCCAGTTCCTCTCTTTGCCTGGAAGACCCGCCTATTTTCCCTGCCTAGCTATTGGCTGTTTAGCTTTTGATTAAACCAATCACAGGGACACATCTATGCATAGTGTAATCAAGCATCTTGCAGCAATTGTTCCTTTAGCACCACACCAAGGTCCTATGTGGGTCTTTTTGTGCCTGTGTTCCATAACATTGGTGGTTACCAAGGCTTTGTCTATATCCTGGCCACTGCATTTCACATAGAGAGCCTATGTGTAGTCCAGAGACTTTGTAATGTTCTGTCCTGTCCCTTTAAGAGACAAGCCACACTCACTCCCCACCCTCCACCCCACCCCATCCACTGAGGCAAGCTGATGTTCAGTTTCCAGTCTGAGTCCCTTCTCTCTCTCTCTCTCTCTCTCTCTCTCTCTCTCTCTCTCTCTCTCGCAGCTTCTGTCTCTCCCTTCTCCCCACCTCTCCTCTTCCCATCTCTCTGTTTCTCTCTCTCTTTGCTTGCTCTCCCCACTTCTCCCCTTCCCTTCCATAACCCACTAAATAAATATCCAACTTCACTCTGCATGGCATGCCTATTCATCTAGGTCTCTCACCCGCCATGCGGTTTCCTGTCTGGGACCTGGACCTGCAGCATTTTACTTAAACCATAACAGACTTTCTTTGGCCAAAGCTAATGCTGAAAGAGGGATGTAAAACAAGTAACAGGGTACCACAGCACTTCGGGGTTGAACTAAAAGCCATTTTCTAGTTTCTTCTCCCAGGTGGAGAGTGAGTTGTTGGTTTGTTGTCCACACAGGTCTGTCTCATGGCTTTTCAGATCTCAGTCTGGTCCATTTTCATTGCTAAAGAGCCCCACGTTCCAGTCAGTTCAGAGACACGTCTTCCATCTGGGGCCACCATGTCCTTCAGATATTCGGTGCGAAGTCCTTGCCAGTCACACACTTTATTGGCTCTGTCCTGGGCATTCCCAGTGCTGGAATCAATCAGGACACTGGCTGTGCTTTGCAAGTGGAAATTGCCTCATGTGTGAAATATGTGGAATAAAGGAGAAGAGAGGGCCTAATGGAGAGGGTGAGAGCCCACATGGCCAGCCCGAGGGACATGGGAGATTATACTGCTTTCCCCCACCCAGCCAGGAAAACCATAAACAAAGCCAGCAGAGAACATGTGAATGGGCGAACAAGGGGCTGCCAGATGGCCAGGCACACACTCTGTACACAAAAAGCAAAAGGAGCCGGGGTTACAGCTCAGCTGGAAGAACACTTAGATGACGTGCATGAGGCCCTTGGTTCAATCCGCAGAAAACCAAAACAAAAGCCCCAAAACCGAAACCATGTACTGTCGTCCAACCCTTGGGAGGAGGCACAGGCAAGAGGATGAGGCATTCAGAGCCATCCTCAGCTGCTTAGAGGTACACAAGACTCCATTAAAAATAAAAAAAAAAGCAATAGCAAAAATAGCAAAGGGACAGAGTTCTGAATGGGGAGTGGGGAAGTGGCAGATAATGGGGTCATCGAAATCTTTTTCTCAAAACCAGTCCTCAGAAGAAAGGAAGGCACCGATCCACCTACTTCTCTAATGTTAATCGTTACCCAGTCTAGAGCTAGGCTGCCCCGGCTAGGGCTGCCTCGGCTGCTAGATTTGGAAACCATATTTTTAATGCTAAAGTCATAACCATTTAGGACGATAGGCCAAGCTCTTTGATTGTGATAGTTATTGTTTATTCCAATAGAGAATGGGTTTGGGGCTTAGAGGGAGCTCTCTCTCTCTCTCTCTCTCTCTCTCTCTCTCTCTCTTTCTATGGGCTTGAGTGGTTTTAGTGTCTGTCACTTCCTAAGCATGTTGGATCTTTCTAGTAAGGTCAAGAAGGTACCAGAACAAAACTTGAAGCATGTCTGCAGCTTGTGTGTGTGTGTGTGTGTGAGGGACCCCAAGACTATTAGTGGCATATTTTTTAAAATGTCACATCACCTAAGGTCCTGTTATGAAGGATGATATTGTTAGAGGTTGCACAGGAATGATTCCAAGATGAAAGGGGGGCTGGAGGAGGTAGGCTGTGTGGTGCTGAGTACGGAAGGGCTCTGTGACCCGAAACTGGGCCCTTGGCAAAAGCAGCATGCACTCTTCTCTGTTGAGC
This sequence comes from Myodes glareolus, assembly GCF_982192425.1. Taxonomy (NCBI): domain Eukaryota; kingdom Metazoa; phylum Chordata; class Mammalia; order Rodentia; family Cricetidae; genus Myodes; species Myodes glareolus. Next base: position 39,045,193 of record NC_142036.1, on the reverse strand, counting down.
CATCTCTCGGTTTTATTTAATAAATTTATTTGTGTGTATGATGTATGGTATGTGTGTATATGGTGTGTGTATGTATACGGTGTGTATATATGATATGTGTGTGTATGATATGTGTGTATGGTGTGTGTGTATGATGTGTGTGTATGTGTATGGTGTGTATATATGATATGTGTGTGTGTGATATATGTGTGTATGATGTGTGTGTATGTGTATGGTGTGTGTATGTGTGTGATGTATATATATGATATGTGTGTGTGATATGTGTGTGTATGGTGTGTGTGTGTGTGTGTATGTGTGTGTACATGTGCAGAAGTCAGAGGACAACTCTCAGGAGGTGGGTCTTGCCTTCTACCTCAGTGAAGCTGGACCTCTCTCGTTTCTTGCTTCTGAACCTGTGAGCATTCTAGGCTATCTGACTTTTTAAAAATGTGGCTTCTGGGAATTGAACTGTTTCTCAGGGTAGCCCATTTCTCATTTTTTTCTTCCTTTTGTGTGTGTGTGTTTTCTTTTTGAGACAGTCTCTATGTAGGTAGATCTTTTTGAGTCTCTCTATGTAGGTAGATCAGGCTGGCCTTGAACTCACAAGCGACTCAATGAGTTCTGGTGTTAAAGGTGTGTGCCACTATTCTTGTCTTTGTTTGTTTCTTTGTTTTGTATAAGAACTAAAATCATAGCCTGGCCTACAGAGGGAGTTCCAGGACTACACAGAGAAACCCTGTCTTGAAAACAAACAAATAAAAAAACCAAAAAAAAAAAAAAAAAAGAAGAAGAAGAAAAAAATTAAAATCACATGTCACCGTACCCTTTCCTCTCTTCAGATGTTTTGCCACGGCTGATGGAGACTATCATAGCAGGTAGGAAGCAGGCCTGGTAGTCTCCTGCCATCGGACGTAGTTCCTGCCCACCTTGCCATCCGTCTAGCGTGCTCGCGTGCGTGGTCCGTCACACTCTGATATTTACTTTCAGGGCAATAACATTTCTTTCTTTGTCATTTCTGTTTTCGGGATAGAAATAGCTGGCTTTGTGTTGACTTCTTTTCTGGGACTGGGAGTGGGTGTTTCTATGGAGAAAATTCTTGTGGCACAAGAACAATAGGAGGGTGGCTTTATACTGGGAGCACCGCCACCTCCACGCTCATCCGAAAGCACCTCTCGACTCTCGGGGTCCCCGTGAAGTGGCTCTTCCCTACACTAAAGTCTATTAGAAAAGCTCTTTGTTTTAAATTATCATCGCTATTTTTAAATTTTGCTTTAAGGCAGGGTTTCATGTATTCTAAACTGACCTTGACATCACTCTGTAGCTGAGGATAATTTTGAACTTCTGATTCTCCCACCTCTCCCTTCGGGTGTTGGGATTATAGGAGCAGGCTGTCACATCCAGTTCTATGCTGGTACTGGGACCAAACCTAGAGCTTCCCACAGGCCAGGAAAATACTCTACCAACTGAGCTTCATGAGGTCCAACTTCCAAGAGGAGCATTTAAGAGTGGGGTGGCAATGGTGGTGGCACTTGCCTTTAATTCCAGCAGAGGCAGGTGGATCTCTGAGTTCAAGGCCAGCCTTATCTACAGAGCTAGTTCCAGGACAGCTAGAGCTACATAGAAAAACCTTATCTTAAAAAACAAAACAAAACAAAACAACAAAACCCCAGCAAAAGAAAACAAAACAAAACAAAATAAAGGAGTGGAGTTGTATACTTCATGTAGGTTGTTGTTAGACAATGTCTCATATAGCAGAGGCTGGCCTTGAATTTCTCATCGTCCTGAGTGCTGGGATGTCACCTCTATGCCTAACACATCATCTTTAAGTTAAACTAACACTTAGTATCATCTTTAAGTTAAAAAAATTTAATTAAATATTTATTTATTACGTATACAGTATTCTGCCTGCATGTATGCCTACACACCAGAAGAGGGCGCCAGATTTCATCATGAATGGCTGTGAGCCACCATGTGATTGCTAGGAATTGAACTCGGAACCTCTGGAAGAGCAACCTCTGAGCTATCTCTGCAGCCCTTAACCTTTATTTTTATTTTTTTCTGTGCATGGTTGTTCTTACAGCATGCATGTCTGTGTACTATGTACAAGCAATGCCCTTGATTGGATCTCCTAGGATTGGAGTCACAAAAAATATGGGTACTGAGAACCAGATTTAATTTCTCTGGAAAAGCAACCAGTACTCTTAACTGCTGAGCCATCTCTCCAACCCTCCATTTAAAGCTTTTAATTTTTATTAAAAAAAAACTTTATTTTTAGCGTTTGTTTATTCATGAGCTTGTGTTTATGTATGTATATGTCTGTAGGAATGTATGTTACGTGCATGCGGGCACTCTTGGAGGCCAGATCGCACAGAGGTGGAATTACAGGCGTTTGTGAACCTCCCTACATGGGCCCTGGGTTCTGAACTCATATCCTCTGAAAGGCTAGTAAGTGCTCTTAAGCACTGAGCAGTTTCTCTGGTCCCATTTTAAAGTTATACAAAGAACCTCTAATGCTCCTAGATTTTATGGAAGCTGGAATGGAATTTCCAGAATGTCACCAGCCTTCTCAGCTGGCCCAAACAGTAGCAATCATTTGTATTGTCTGGCTTGCTTTTGCTCCTTTTTTGTGGGAGGAGGAAAGGTTTGAGTTTTATTGGAGTTGTTTAAATGCTAGGCTCCCTGGGAAGAAGAGAAGAACAATGGGAGGAATTAATCACCTGTCCACCACCCTCCATCCTAGCTCACACAGCTCGCTTCTAGCCCCAGAAAGGGAAAAGCTGGAGTGAGAAAAGGAGAAGGAATCGTGTAAGATTTGGAGCAAGTAAAATCACAAGCATGTCGACAGAGGTTTGGTCAGGCAGCCGTTTAGTCACAAAGAATCACACAGAGGTCTATATTAATTATAAACTGATTGGGTTGGAGAGATGGCTCAGTGGTTAAGAGCACTGCCTGTTCTTCCAAAGGTCCTGAGTTCAATTCCCAGCAACCACAAGGTAGCGCACAACCATCTGTAATGAGATCTGGTGCCCCCTTCTGGCCTGCAGGAACACATGCAGGCAGAACACTATATAATAAATAAATAAATAAATAAATAAATAAATAAATAAATAAATAAATAAAAGAGCTGGCCATTGATGGTGGATGCCGAAAAAAAAAAATTATAAACTGATTGGTGTATTAGTTCATGCTTCTTATTAACTCTTATAACTTATATTAGCCCATAAATCTTGTCTGTGTTAGCCATGTGGCTTGGTACCTTTTTCAGTGAGGAAGTCACATCTTGCTTGCTCTGTGTCTGGCCTCCTCTGTCTGTGTGATGACTGCAGACTGAAACTTCCCTCTTCCCAGAATTCTCATTGCTCTGCCTATACTACTTCCTGCCTGGCTACTGGCCAATAAGCATTTATTTAAAATACAAGTGACAGGGTACAGATCATTGTCCAACCCACAGCACAAGCAGTTTTGCTTTTTGGGGGGGGGTTTGAGGCAGGGTCTCACTATGCGACCCTGGTTGGTCTGGAACTTGTTAGGTAGACCAGGCTGACCTCAAACTCACAGAGATCTGCCTGCCTATCTTCTGAGTGCTGGGATTAAGTTCATCAAGTCCAACTAGTCAAGAAAATGCACCACCAGTGTGTGTGAAGTCCAACTTAAGGAAGTACACTACAGTGTGTAAAAGGGTAGCATATCCCATTTAGTCTAGTACTTGGGAGGCAGAGGCAGGAGAATCTTTGTAGTTCAAGTCCAGCCCAGTCGATATAGGGAGTTCCAGGACAGCCAGGACTACTTAGAAAGACCCTGTCTCTAAATAAATACACAAAGAAATAAGATGATAATATATATATTTTTTTAATATTTATTTATTATGTATACAATATTCTGTCTGCAGGCCAGAAGAGGGCACCAGACCTCATTACAGATATTACAGATGGTTGTGAGCCACCATGTGGTTGCTGGGAATTGAACTCAGGACCTTTGGAAGAGCAGGTAATGCTCTTAATCGCTGAGCCATCTCTCCAGCCCCAAGATGATAATATTTTAAGAAAAGAAAATAGTACACACTCAGTGAGAGGGTCGTTGCCTCTCCCTGCCTTCCTCTTTGTCAAGTTGCTGACCTACGGTGGCCTTAGCAGAGAAGGGAGAGAATATTTGTTCCCAGCAGAGTGGCGATGTTCTTACAGAGGCGTTCCTTTTAAGGGGCTTGCAAATGTCAGGTCATCAGCGGAGAGGCTGAAGCAGAAGTACATAGTTGGTTTGCTCATGAGTCCTTGAGGACTTTCCAGAAACAGCCTGACGAGGAGATCTTCCGTAGAGGCTAATGACGTGTAGTGTAGCTAGAACACAGAAAGGTACAAATGGGATGTTGAAGTTCAGCATTCTGGGATACCAGGCCTTCTTTCTTCTATATGTGGGTCACAATAAAACTCTGTCTTCAGCAATGACACCATGAAAAACGCTATGGGCTCCTTGGTAAAGTGCATACTTTTAGCTTGCACAAGGCTACAAAGGAGGCCTTGGGTTCATCCAGTCCCTAACCCTGAAACCAAAAGGGGCTTGGAGTGTAGAGGGTAGAGCACAGATCTTGAGTTCTGGAAGCCCTGGGTTTGCTCTCCAGCACCACAGGCATTCCAGGAGGATCAGACGTTCAAGGTCATCTTCAGCTAGAGAGGGAGTTTAAGGCCAGGGTGGATTACATAAGACCCTATCTCAAAATATAAACATATAATAAATAAATAGGGGCTAGAGAGGTGACTCAGTAGTTAAGAGCTTCTCTTCCAGGGGACTGGGTTTGATTCCGAGCACCTGCATGACCACTCTCAACCATCTGCAACTCCAGATCCAGGGGATCCTATACCCTCTTCTGACCTCCCAGGGCGCCTGGCACACACACTCACACTGTGCATAGGTTAAAAAAAAAATCCAGGGCTGGAGAGATGGCTCAGGGGTTAAGAGCACTGACTGTTCTTCCAGAGGTTCTGAGTTCAATTCCCAGCAACCACGTGGTGGCTCACAACTATCTGTAATGAGATCTGGTGCCCTCTTCTGGCCTGCAGGGACACAAACAAGTAGAATGTTGTAAACATAATTAATAAATAAATCTTTAAAAAAAATCCATATACATAGAATAAAATAAAAATAAATTTAAAAGTAAATAGATAAAACTTACAGGACAGCATCCGGGGCAGTCCATCCCCCCGCATTAGTTGATTAACCAGCGCCCCCCCCCCCACTTCTTGGAGGGCTCTTTAGTTAAAAGCAAGGAATCTCTCTGAAACTGTCCCCACAGCAGCAGCGAGGGAAAGTCTAGCTGCAGGGTTTCTGAATGGAAAGAAAATAGGTTTTGTTCTGTGTTAGGGACAATGAATCAGATATGATTGGATATAGGCTTCTGAGGCCAAATTTTTGCCATTGCAGCATAGAAGGAGAAGATGCACTGAATAAATTGTGGATATGGGTTATAGATTACAGCCGTGAAGGGGTTGCCATCATCGAAGGGCAGCAGAGTATCTGTCCCAGGTCCACTTAAACATTTTTTTTTTTATTTCATTTACTTGTCTTGGGGGATGGGCAAGAACATGGCATAGCATGCATGTGGAGGTTAAAGGACAACTTCTGTGATTTGATTTTCTGCTTCCCCCGTGTGTATCCTGAGATTAGTTCAGGGGATGGAACTCAGGTTGTCAGCTTGACAGTAGGAGCCATTACCACTGCATTTTGGTTTTGGTTTTGAGAGAGATGTGGGTGCTGGGGAGTGAATCCAGGTCCTCTGCAAGATCAGCAAGCGTTCCTAACCTCTCAGCCGTCTCGCCAGCCTCAGGCCCTTTTTTTAACTTTGACACTAGGCAGTTAGTTATTGTCACATTGACAGTCGGTAGACCTGCCTTGCAAACCCTTATCACATTTTCCAGAAAAACACACGGATTCACTCTGAGTCATTCTTTACTCCTTTGGCCCAGACAGACTTTCTGGGCATGGCATCAAGGTCCCCATCCCTCCATGGCAGGTTTCTGGATCCCGGGTTGATCTCTGGTAGCCCAAAGGGCATGAGTCCTGACATGGACGCTGACGGTGGAGTCCTGGGTCGCCACCTCGATGATGACGGCATACAGTCCTCCCTCTATGTCTCCCTGTCGGTCTGAGTTAGAAAGGATCAAAGAGGCAGTCGCATTGCTCCAAAGCAGACAAAGAAAGGTAAGGAAGAGGCTTCTTTAAAGTGGAATGTGTAAAACAGAGGTGCAGGCTGTGAACACCACAGCAGCAATTACCCTGAAAGACTGGAGCGCAGGCTGGCGCTGGGCTGCGCCATCCTATCAGACATCGGCGACACGTTCCTACAAGAGCCTTTTAAGAGCTGCTAATTATTTAGATTCCAATAGGAGCTGGGCCTTTAAAGTGATTTTGAACTGATTACAGCTTTTTGAACTGATTGCAGCTGTAAGTTAGAAAGGCAGGGATCTAGAAAAGAAAAAAAAAAAACTTTTGATCAAACACAAAGGAATTATCCTAAATAAAAATACCTTTATATCGCATATACACACTTGTTTCACACATGTAAACAAGTAATTTCTATACATATCAAAGATGTAAGCAATTATATCCATTATTCCCTGCCACCTCCGGGGCGGGGGACCACGCCCTGGGTTTTGTATGTGCTGGGTAAATGCTCTACCATGGAGCTGTGCTCCCCACCTAGCTACACTAAATTTCGAGTTGGCTAAGAACAGGGGCCACACTTGTTCATCCTCAGAATTCTTTATAGTGTGTAGAGTGCCATGTAGAACATGGGAAGCACTTACTGAATTGAATTGAATTGGAGCATTTGCTGTATTAATAATCAGAGCAAATAATTGTCACTTATTGTGATAGTGAAGTACCCTAGCGTGGATGCTGAAGGAAAAGCAGGACAAAGATCATTTTAATAGCTTCGGAGCTGGGGAGACATACCTATTTTTTTTTTCCAGAGACCCAAGAGAAATATGCAAATGTTCCTGAGAGGAAAGCCAACCACTCCATATACCACAACAGAGACCGTGTTGATTGCTCTATGGGAGTTGCTAGGCAACCACTTGGTAATTCCCCGCGTAATAGAGATGAGCCTGTCATCTGCTTTCTTGGCTGTGTGTGACATGGGGAGACAACAGGTAAAGGACAGCTAAGAACACCTACACCTGGATGACACCATCACTCCTGCTGGGGTGTGATGACACTGGAGAAAACCCCCATGCCCTGTCACAAGTTGCTGCGGGGAGAATGTCATTAGACTATTAGTGCGTGGCATTGCCGGGAGTTCTCCCGGATTCACCCTGGGGGCAGATCCTGTGGGTGATCCTGTTATCCCTGACCACAAAGCAGAAGACCAAAAGCACGGCGGGCCCTGCGTGTGGATGGCTGTCACTTCAATGAGGGCTCCGGATTCTGTCCCCTGGCTCCACTGGATGAGGCTTTCACTAGATAAAAGCAGCTTTTCAAGTCTTAAAAGGGACACGGTAAACTACAAAGAGGCCCAAGTTCTGGGTGAGCAGTTCACACTTTTTACACCAGCAGAAAAGACTTCTTAATGATGCCTTTGTTTTTGTACGGTTTCCAAGGCGCATGACTTCATAGACAAGCGGGCGGCCTTGCGAGGAATCCACTGAGCTGCAGGTCCTGACGCCATCAGCATCTTCAGAACAGGTTGAAAGCGTGATAAAGCACGGGAGTGGGGATGAGTGCTTTATCCGTCTCAAAACTTCTTTGACATTAGGCAAGGAAAAGAGAATTTGAATTTAAATTAGGAGGACTGACTTTTTTCATTCAAATTTTCAAAAAGTTGTCCCCACCCAAATTAAAAAAAAAAAAAAAGTCACCCAGCAGCCTATGGTATTTGAGTCTTCGGAAACTGATTGCTTGCTTTCCAGCCTTCCTTTTGAGATCTTGGGCTCCAAGATTAGGAAATGAGGCCCAGAGACGCACGTTCTGGACAGACAGAGATAAACCATCCAGGTAGTCCTGATGAACAACTGGGCAGGACTTCACCCTAATGTCAGGCAGCTGCTGGTCCAGCCCGTTGTGGTGCTGCCCAGCTGTGGCAGGAGAGGAGCTGTCAGAAGAGGAGACACTTACACCCTTCCCTTTGACTATCAGGCTTTTGAAACAGTGAACTCCAGATAACGAAAATTTCCCCAGGAATCCCATGCTAGGGGAAGGGAAAGACTGAAGTCCTGGCACCAGCTAGCTAAAGGAACTTGCTTCCTGGGAAGGCATTACACAGGGCTCTGATAACTACACATTGCATATTTCCTGACTTATTTCATACTTCCTATAGAGCTGTAATGCTGCTACAGAGGAAGTGGAGAGATGTAGAAGGAGCAGCCAGCCACTTCCCGCCGCCCGGCTCCCAGCTAGCTTTACCCGAAATAATTACACAGAAACTGTATTCATTTAAACACCGCCTGGCCCATTAGTTCTAACCTCTTATTGGCTAACTCTCACATCTTGACTAACCCATATCTAATAATCTGTATATCACCACGAGGTCGTGGCTTACTGGGAAGATTCTAACCCACGTCCATCTCGGACTGGAGCTTCATGGCGTCTGCCTGACTCTGCTTCTTTCTCCCAGCATTCTGTTCAGTCTACTGAACAGTCTACCTCTCTAAATCCTGCCCTATCAAAAAGCCAAGGCAGTTTCTTTATTAGCCAATGAAAGTAACACATAGACAGAAGACCCACCTACATCAGAAAGAAACTAGGAGTCTCTCTTCCTGGTTTGGTCAAATTGTAAGTAAACTTAATTTCCTTTACCAATTTCAGGTTCTTAGTTCTTTTTTGTTTGCCTATATAAATTTGTGTGTGTGTGCACGCATGTGCACATATGTGTGTGCACATGAAAGCTAGAGGACAACCTTGAGTGTTGGCCTTCAGGAGCCACCCATCTCAATTTTTCATCCATCTCACTGGGAGCTGGAACTAGCAGATTAATGCTGGCCTAGCCTAGAAGTCTCAGGCATCCCCTTTGTCTCTACCTCCCTGTGGTGCTTTGACTGAGAATGGCCCCCATAGGCTCATATATTTGAGTCCTGTTTGGTGGACCTGTTTAGGAAGGATTAGGAGGTGTGTCACTGGGGGTAGGCTTAAGATTTCAAAAGCCTGCACCAGGTCTAGTCTCTATCTCTGCCTGCCTGCAGATCAGGATGTGAACTCTCAGCTACTGCTCTATCTCTGTGCCTGCCTGCCTGCCACCTCAGTCTCTCCACCATGATGATCATGAACTAGTTTTCTGAGACTGTGAGCAAGCCCCATTTACATGCTGTTTTTCTATACGTACCCTTGGTGACAGTGCCTTCACAGCAATAGGACAGTAACGAAGACATCACCCTTGCTGAGATTGCAGGACACACTCATGCCTGGCTTCTAATTTGGATGCTGGAGCATCATACTTTCATGTCACGTTCTTTTTTGACTGAGCTATCCACCCAGCCCTTCAGTCTGCTAATCTTTTAAGATATAGGGTAGTGATGGAGCAGGTTCAGTGAGTCTTAAACAGACCCAACTGACCAACCCTTGGAGTGACACCTTCACAGATCCAAACCAGTCTACCTCCTCCTGGAGTGTGTGGTACAGTTCTTATGAATGTTTTGGTCTGTCACACAGACACTACACATGTCCGCTCTTCTGATATTCTTTATAGACTCTAAATACCATCAGCCTTGAGCTAAATCAAATTTAAGGAGGCATTTTTTTTAAAAAAAATAAAAACAAAAAACAGCTAATGTTTATGTGTGTGAGTGTTTTACCTGTGTTTATGTCTGAGCACCACGGACGTGCAGTGTCTGCAGAGACCAGAAGATGGCATCAGACCATCTGGGATTGGAGTTACAGCTGTTTGTGAGCTGACATATGGGTGCTGGGAATCAAACCAGGGTCCTCTGGAAGAGCAGCCAGTACTTTTAACCTCTGAGCCATCTCTCTAGCTCCTCAAGAGCATTCTTAAGCAAATGATCAGAATGGAAAAAAACCCCACAAATGATTCAGAGAGACAAGAATAGTGGGGCTTTGGTGATTCTTTTCTAGAATCACAAGTGTGGAAGAGTGACCCTTCTCTCCTTCTCATTCCCTTCGTCTCCCTGCAGGGTCTCAGGAAGCTCAGGTTGGCCTTGAATGGTCTATGTATCAGAGACTGAGTATTTGAATGTGAGAGGAGTTTAGAGTACCAGCAAGGAGAGAGAAAGCAAGCTAGCTGCTTGGGAGGAATTTCCTGGCCCTGGACTCAAAACTGTGCCTGAATGTTAGCCTCCTGACTGTATCTGGACATTGTCCTCCTCATGATCCTGCTCTTCCAGATTGCCACCATGAAGACCAGTCGAGAAGTAACGTGGTTGCTGAAGGGAAAGAGGCCGTGCATCCTTCTACTTCTGACCTGTCCATATCTGTGCCCATGTGAGACTGTCCGTGCTGGAGAGCTGCCTCTCCCCTCAGCAAGACTCTGGCCCTCCAGTGCACACATGTGTCTACCACACCAGCAGATCCTCCAGTGCACACACATGTGTCTACCACACCAGCAGATCCTCCAGTGCACACACATGTCTACCACACCAGCAGATCCTCCAGTGCACACACATGTCTACCACACCAGCAGATCCTCCAGTGCACACATGTGTCTACCACACCAACAGATCCTCCAGTGCACGCATGTGTCTACCACACCAGCAGATCCTCCAGTGCACGCATGTGTCTACCACACCAGCAGATCCTCCAGGGCATACGTGTGTTTACCGCACTAGCAGATCCTCATTCTACTAGTTGGCCAGCATTAATAATGCCAGGTACTGATTAAGACGAGAGGATGTTACAGATGGCCAAGGGAAATCAGAAAAATGAAATCACTGTGTAACATGAGGGGGCCTGCTTGTTGGGGTTTCTGTCCCACCCAGTACCCCACAACCGGCATACCCCAAGGAAAATCACACAAAGTCTACATTAGGTTATAAACTGATTGGCCCATTAGCTCAGCCTTCTTATTGACTAATTCTTACATCTCACAGTAACCCATAATTCTTGTCTGTGTTAGCCATATGGCTTGGTACCTTTTTTAGCTGTCAGCTCACATGTTGCCTCTTCAGTGGTCTGGGCAGGAATGGCGGAGGGAGCTTCCTGCTTCCTAGAATATTCCTGTTCTCATCACCCCACCTCTACTTCCTATCTGGTTGACCCACCTATACTTCCTGCCTGGCCAATCAGCGTTTTACTAAAATACATGATTGACAGAATGCAGATAATTCTCCCACACCATCACTGGCTCCCAAATGCTGGTCCAGGAACCGATCTAGTCCTTGTGTTTTTTTCTGGTCCTTGGTAAAGCTGGAGAAATGAGAACGTGACTCTGGTTTTGGATGACTCTGATTTCTGAGACAGGGTTTCTCTGTGCAGCCCTGGCTGTCCTGGAACTTGTATTGTAGAGCAGGCTGGCCTCTAACTCAGCCTCCTGAGTGCTGGGATTAAAGGTGTGCAACACCATGCCCATCTTGAAATTATCCAATTTTTACATTGTGATTATACCTATATCTTTCGTATATGGGATCTCAAGGTGCCCTTTCTTTTATAAATTGATACTGAAAGAAGCTGGGATTTGAAACTAGGTATTTTGGATGGTTTCCTTGGTTCACATTACTAGTGTCTTGTAAATGATTTTTAAAATAACTAATTTTAAATTCAAATCTATGTATCAATTATTTATCTATTTGTTTATTTATTAAACACTGGGCTCTTTCCCCAGCCCCTGTCTCTAGAGTAGCTTTGACCTCTTGGGCTCAAGTCATCCTTCTGCCTCGGCCTCTCAAGTAGCTAGGATTATAGGAATGTACCACCAAGCCTGGACAAAATGATTATTATTTATAAATATTTGAAAGTATTCCAGGCATAGTAGCTCACATCTGTAGTTCCAGTGTTCAGGAGGCTGAGGCAGGAGAACTACTGTGAGCTTAAAGTGGGGTCAGCGTGGGTTACAAAGTGAGTACAGGGCCAGGCCAGACACAGCTACATAGTGAGACATAACCTACAAATAAAGAAAAATTAAGAGTTGAAAAGTTGTGTGCATATAATATTAATATAAAATCTCATACACATGCACATACATGCATGTCTACATACACAATACACACCTTACATGGGACTAAAAAGTCAAATCTTCATATGGATAGGTGATAATTTATAGAAGTAGACTGGACAGAGTTGAAATTTCTGACCCAGCACTGCTTGCAGGGGGAAATCTAATCTCAAATTCTAGAGCAGCATTTAAGGTATCATGTCTCCCCCTGCTGGAGATGGTGTTGGTAAAATAAGTCTCCAGCAGCACTGGGGAGGATTCAAACTGCTAAGACCTGAAAGTCAAAAGAATCATGCTTCAAAATCTATTCATTAACAGGGACCTTAGCCCAACCAAGAATCTTAGAACAATGATTAAAGGCCCCAGGCCACAAAAACTATCCATACAGGGGCCAATTTACAACCCCGGGAAATCAATAAAGGAAGAAAAAAAAAATGATTTGGTACCCAACAATATCCTATCTTTTTTTTTAATGAATTTCTTCATATAAACTCATAGAGTAAAATGCGTATAAAATTACGTTTATCCATACATACCACTGATTTTTATTTTGAAATTCAAGTAGCTGTCTGCTAATATGCAAGAGAAATCTGACTTATTTTTCCTTTTTGAGGTCCAAGACAAAGCCATTCCCTACGGTTCTGCATATTTCATTTGTTCTTTCCCGCCTGTGTGCATTATCCCACTTCCGTTACTGTAAAATGGCTTTTATCTTTACTTACAGTTTTACCCAGTGTCTTCCCCTTCAACAATGACTCAAGCTGAATAATTTTTTTCTCCTTTGCTTTTATTGATTTGTTCACTTTTTCGACACTTACATTTTCTCATGTTGGTTATTAGACCATTTTATTTCAAGTGTTTAATCTTTAAGGTGTTTGAAGTTTTTAGTTAAGGGCAGTGTGTCTTCCCTGTTAAGCTCAGGCCTTGCAGCTGTGTCAGGGGCACAACCCTCCGTTCCCTAGTTTATAACCAAAGAATAACAGCACCGACGCCACGCGATTTTTGAGGCGTCCAGAGAAAAATGCATGTAAACCTTCAGGCTCTTAATGATGTGATAATGGTTAACCATTGTTTTCATTTCTTCCATTTCCCGAACAACAGCTTTACACGGTGCAGGCATTCAACTATTACTTGTTGGGAGGGCTTATGCTAATAAGTACATTCATGCTAATATATTAGCATCACCTGTGTCTGGACGAATAATGTGATTAACTATGACCTTTAAGCTGCTTGGATTACCACTGCAGGACCACTCTCCGTCTAGATCTGCAAGGTCCAATTTAACTATCTGCAGTGCCAAGAACATGTGATAATCTTCGCTGTCCAATAAAGCAGCCATTAGCTGCATGTGGTCCCTGAGTTCTTGACACCGCTAATGCGGCCAAAACCGTAATACCCTCATTTTACTTTATGTTTAACAGCACTTCCTGGAGTCCCGGGTTGGACAGACAAGGATAGTTCCAGAACCAAGTTCGAACGGTCCTCCTTTTACGCTGTGAAGCACTCCTCTTAGGGATTATGCTCATTTTTGTGCTACCCTTTCCCTTCATGATATTGGAGGGGCAACTTTCCAGTGCCAGGGACGGGACATCGTTTATAACACCCGACATCTCCCACAGCACCAGGCAAAGCGAGCCAAACATCAAATGGGATAAAATCATCCCACTAATTTTGCGTCTAGCCCTCGTGCACGGTCTGGAGGATGGACGGGAAAGCAAATCAGGCGACAGGCGTGGCAAAAACGTGAGCGAGCCGCAGGGCCACGGCGCCGGGCTGCCAGCCCGCGGGACTCCTCCCACGCTGGGCGCTGCAGCCACCCCAGGCCCGGCGCGTCCGGTTCCGGTCCCCAGGGGGGACACACCCCGAGAGTAGCTTCCCCTCAGAGTCCCCAGACGAATCCCGACTCCTGCTGTGTGGCTAGAAGCCACCACCCCCGCCCTCAATACCATAACCTCAACCAAGTCCTAAGTGCCAGCTCTCAACACAATAACTGGAGGGACGCGATAAAATGGCGGCGAAGCCGTAGGCGCCGACCATAGAGAGGACCTCCGCGGCGGACAGAGCGCCGCAGGTCTTCCGGCGTAGAGCGGGGAAGGGGGGGGAGGGCGGGACTTCTAGTGCCCGTCTAGGAGCACAGCGCGCAGTCTCCGTGGTGCTAGTTCCGCGGAGTCGGGTCACGTGAGCCGGCGAAAGCCGTCGCGGAGGCGAGGGGGAGGAGAAATGGGCGGGAGGCCTGGGGGATAGCTAGAGACCCGGCGAATATCGGGTTGTCATGGAGTCTTGAGGCCCGGCTCGCGCATGCGCCGGCTGACCTGCCGGGCTGTTGGTGGAGCGGCGACCCTGGCCGTAGGTGAGACAGGCAGGGCTCGCTCGACTCCGGGCACAGCGGTGGTTGTTGTGTTGGGGGGGAACTGGGATGGCGACACTGGGAGGCTGGGACTGGAAGCACTGAGAGCGCGGGTGGGAACAGGTGGAAGAGGAAGGAGAGCGGAGTGGACACAAAGGAGAACCAGGACTTTGGGAGAACGGGGACGCCAAATATTGGGAGCTGAAGGACTCGCCATCCCTGGCTTGCTGCTAGTTGGTGTGCTGTCAGGGTCGGGCCCGCGTGGGAAAGGGAATCTGGGGTGAGGCCGAAACGGTGTGTTTGTAGGGAGGGGCATCATGTGAGGGGCAAGTGGTGTGAGCCCCTTAGGGCATGTGAGCCCTGGCCTGGCCCTGCATACCCGGGCTCCTGCGGGAGGAGATCCTGAAGGCTTGCCCGGCTGTAAGCAGAGGGGTCTGGGAATGGGCCGGTTGGTGGGCATGAGGGCTTCTTACCGAGTGAGTCAGTCTATGTGAGTGTCTAGGATCTTCATTTAGGAGCTATGCCCGGACACAGGTGCACTGTCTATTCCGGAGGCCTTCGGTCCCCTACTTTAGGCCAACTAGCCAGGCGTGGTGCCAAAGAGAGAGGGTTGTGAGGAAGAAGGTGGCTGGATAGTGCCAAGTAAGAAGTCAATGGTTAGTGGGTGGGTCGGGCAGTTTTGATCTGGACCCAGGACCCAGGCCAGAGCCAAGCTCTCTGTTTATTGCCCAAGTCCTGGCAATAGGCATTGCCTGGGCATTTGCCCTGGAGACTGGTGGTATGCCAGTCACGGCATAGCCCTGTGGTCTGCCCAATTCTGCCCTGTTGAGTTGGCAGGCTAGTTGATGCCTGGAGGGTGTGCATGCTGCCTGGCACAGATGTCATGTGGGCTGGTGCGAGTGGGTAGGTGGGCACTGTTCCTGGGAGCCCCCTTTTAAAGTGGTCTGAGAACGTTCTCGAATCACACGGCCCCCTTTGAAGGAGGATGGAGAGAGGCGTGGGAAGCCGTGTGACCGTGTGGTGCAGGGCCGGATCTTTGACAAGGCGTTTTCAGCCAGTTTTGGGAATGGAGAGGAGAAAGAAGGAGAATATGAATAACAGACACGTAGGCAGGTGTGGTGCAGTTTTTCCGCCACTAAAATGCACATTCTGGAATGGTAATTCTGAGAACGCAGATCAAAAGAAAAGGACTTCAGAGAAAACCTACCAACCCATTTGCAAAAGCTGTGGTTTTATGACCTTACCACTTTATTCTATATAAGCCTTTGCTTGGGCCTTCACCTCACACCTCTCCATGCACGCATGTCTTACACGTGACACAGCATGCCATACATGTGACACATTTAAAGGGAGCGTGAGCTCGCTCTCAGGAATGTTGCCAAGTAGCTGTAAAAGGGGAGGGCTAAGAGCTGCATTTCAGATGTTTTCCCGGAGCCCGCTGGTCGCCTTTGCATCCCGAACTCCAGACTCCCCAGAGACAGGGGGTCACACCAGTTTTTAATTCGGTTGGTGTACGTGTCCCAATGGCTTCATCTTAAAGTAGGGGGTATATTGGGCTAGACCTGAAAATTTGATCTTGAGGTGATCCTGGTGTTTGGAAATGCAGTCTTTATTGTCAATACCTGAACTCTGGTGTTTGGCGACAGCTAAACTGCTTTGACTTTCCGGGACTTCCAGACTGATGTTTGTTAGAATTTATTATTCTCTTGAATACCTCACAAGTCTGTTGCAAAGATGAAAACAAAATAAAAACAGAACCAACAACTCTGAGGTTCTAGCGACAAATAGTGACGCTAATGTCAGGACTGAAAAATGGAAGTAAGCCCCAGGTGCTGTGGAGTACTTCTGAGAATGTTGTTCTGTACCAGTTGATATGAGTCTATGTGCTGACTGAGCTCCTGTTTTGAGTTTTGCTGTATCTTGTCCCAGCTGACAACCTTTTGGATAATGTGTAACAAGTATATTCAAATGAGGCCCAATTAGGGTCACTCTGTCTGTGTGGGAGCATCAGTTAGTCCTCATGCATAGAAAGCGGTAGTGGCTTCCCATCTTTGTCAGGAAGCAGAGAGATGAAGTGGCGGGTAAAGACCGCATAACCCGTTTTCAAATCTTGTAAATAACTTTATTGTAAAATAATACTGAGGAGGGAAAAATAAAACCCTTTTGATTTCTTGAGGTTTTAGCTTTTGCCGTTTGTGTGGTCCTGGGCTTAAGGGGTACTGGTGGGAAATACCACCGCTCTGTTTTTCTGCCCAGGGTTTCTTCTGTTGTGTGTGTGAGCCCACTCCCTCCCAAAGAAGGGAGGTGGGTGTAACTCTGGTACTCCTTCCCACATGGGCCACCTCTGCTGTAACACTAAGGCTTTCTTCCTGCTTAAACAGAACTTAATCAAGAAGACAGGCTTTCATATTTTTAATCTTTTTTTTTTGCATCCAGAATAGATATTTTGCCATTCTAAAGTCAATTGTGTGGGGTTTTGTTGTTTTTATTCCCAATTGCCACCAGTTCCCTAGAATCTAAAATTTTAGAATTTAACAGATTTGTCAAAGTTTCTATATTTTGGTTCTGCAGTCAACATCACCCTGTAAATTCTCTGTGAACCAGAGTAACTTCCTGTGTGCTTTTCTGTAGTTCCACTGACTGCATTTTTTAAACAGTACTAACATTTTATTAACTTTCTCATTGTCTTGTCACGAGGGTCATAGAAGACTAAATTGGGATGCTTTCTCTAACATGCCTGTAAAATATCCTGTGTTTAGTAAGATAGTGTGACGCTTTCTCAGATTCCTAATTAGCTGCACCTGACGTGACCTGCCCTTCCTCTCTGGGACATCAGCTCGGGCAGACCTCAGTCTGCATGCTATCCGGAAGCCACATCTAGTTTCATTTTCAAGAAGGCTCTGTTCACTTTTGAACAACATTAGTTTAGGAAAATTATACTAGATGCATTTCTTGGGTTTTCATAGGCTCCTGCTTTAATTAGGGATACAGTTTTACATTTTAGTCTACGTTTTAAACAGGGTTGTCCGGGCTATCAAACATTGTCGCTGTCACACAGAGAAACAGTGCCTTTGGGCAGTGCTTTGTTAAATGTGACAGTCTCATTGCTTGTCATTGTGTGTGACTGAGCCGGATGAGAGTGACAAACCTTACATGAGTTCGGCGTGGGGCAGAATGACTTTTACTTGGAATCGCGGTTAGCATTTCCTTCCACTCTGATCAGTTTGTGCCTTTAGTTCACTGCAATTGTCTATAACATGGTCCCAACTTTCCTAATGCTGTGACCAACATTAATGCTTTAATTAATTGTTTTTGTTGTTACTTCATAACTGTAATTTTGCTACGGTTATGAATTGTAATATAAGTATCTGACATGAAGTATATCTGATATGTGGACCTGTGAAAGGGTTGTTTGACCCCCACAGGGGTCGCGACTCACATGTTGAAAACCTCTGGTCTGTTTGTATATGAGCAAGAGGTTACTCATGGTAGCATGGAAGCATGTGTCTCCTGTTTCTTCTCATTCTGAGTCTTCCCTCTAGTTCACTAGGTCCTGAACTAGCAGAAATGTTCAGGTATGGCTTCAGGATATTCCAGGCACAGTGCTGCTTGGCTGAGGTGCTTGGAGTCCTAAGTAGATTGCAAATTAAAGCATCCCCAGACTTTGCTTACATCTGCCTAGTTTCATTATTACTCTTTTCCTTTGTGGCATCCTGTTTTCTTATCCCCAAAGTGTCCCTTGTTTTTGTTGTTTTAAGACAGGATCTGGCTGGCCTAAACTCACTATATAGACCAGGTTGGTCTCAGACTCACAGAGGTCCACCTGGTGAGTTCTGGGAGTGTGCCACCATTCCCACTGTCTCCTAGTTAATATCCACAGTCTTTCCAGCATGTGCGACTTCAAGGCCTGTCTGTCCTGTGTGTCTGCTCTCCCTGCTCTTCCCCCACCCCACTGTCAGTTTAGGTCATCCTGCTCCTGCACTGTGCGCTGCCGTCCTGGTCATTCACTTCTGAGTATGCCAAGTTCTTTCTCCCTTCAGCCTTCACATTGACCTGGAACACACTGCTTGGCTCACCTCTAGCCTTTGACCCCTAATGCCTGCTGACTCCTCGTGCTCCAGATTCCAGCCGCAGGGCACTGTCCTGGTCCTGGTCCTGGTGCTCCTGACCTTTAGCCTCACTTCTTCGTAGCTCCTGTCAATGTAACCGTCAATTGTGTGAATACTTGTTTAGTATCTGTTCCTCTCTCTCTAGATCACAGGCTGCAGGAAAGATATAAACACAATTGTCCTAGTCACTCTGTGTCCTCAGTCTAGCACAATGCCCAGTTGATAGGAGCACTTGATACATGTTTTCTATGTGTACATGTGACTGAATGTGATGTATCTGAGCTTCATTGAAAAATGGGATTACAGCTGAGCAGGTAAACTCAAGCTTACGGTGAAACTCAAGAACAGTATTAGGAACAATACATGTTACATACCCTTATGCAATATAAGCGCTTACCTTTTTAAAATTTTATTTTATGTATATTAAATGTTTTGTTTGCATGTATGTCAGTGTACCACTTGTGTGCCTAGTGCCCACAGGGCATTGGATCCCCTGGGACTAGAGTAGTTGGGAGCCACCATGTGGGTGCTGGGAATCAAACCTGCTCCTAACTGCTGAGCCATCTTTTCAGCCCACCCTCCATAAACACTTCTTAAATATGATGTTTATACATAAATGTTTTTGCTTTTTTGTTGTGATCAAACTTAGGCCTTTAGTATTCTAAGTAAGCATTCTACTACTGAGCAATACTTTCAGGGCTGTAAAAGTTTTGTGGGTTTTCTAAAAATAATTTATTTAACTTTTATTCTATGTGCATTGGTGTGAAGGTATCAGATCTTCAGGAACTGGAGTTATAGACAGTTGTGAGCTGCCACGTGCTGGGAATTGAACCTGGTCCTTTGGAAGAGCAGCCAGTGCTTTTAACCACTGAGCTATCTCTCCAGTCCCCTTGTGGGTTTTTTTGGTATTGTTTTATGTTAAAAAGTAGTATATAGGTCCAGTGAGATAGTTCAGCAGGTAAAGGTGCTCACCACCTGGCAACCTGAGTTTGATCTCCAGGACCCATGAGATGAAAGGATAGGCCTAACTCCTGCAAGTTGTCCTTTGACCTCCACACATGCATCATGGCATATGTGTGCTCACTCAAATGTATACACATACACAAAAATAAATACAATAAGTATAAAAAATCTTTTGAAGTAGTATGTGTAAGTATGCATGCATGTCTGACATTGGTACTCTGCTCAGGACTTCATTCTGAGAACTGTGAGTATGGCTTTAGGTGACGATCATGCAGAGGTCTACTGGGAAAGCACCCTTGCTGGTTGCTGTTACCTCTCCTCTCCTCAGGGAGGAGGGCAAGTTTATTTGGTTACCCATTCCAAAAAGGCTAATCAAATGTCCCTTTGTTAGCAGTTCACAAAGCTTCCACTGAATGTGGTTTGTGTGCCTTGAATTCACAATGGAAGCAGAGGGCAGCAAGGGGATGGTGAACCTCTGTTTGGGTGGAAACCTTTCTGTTTAGTAAACTTAGACCAGAGAAGGTGTTCCTACAGTGGATGAGGCTAGCATCTTTGCCCTTCCTTTCTTCACCATTTGGCTCACCTGGTTCACGCTCCAGTAATGACTTCTTATGTAATTGTTGTTTTCATAGAGCAGTCCATATGCGAAGATCACCTGTGGTCCAGCTTCCAGCACACCGACCATGGAGAGGAAAATGCCATCCAGAGAGAGCCCTCGAAGGCTCCCTGCCAAGCCAGGTCGAGGCCCAGAGGGGAAAAGAGTAGCTCGAGCGCTCGGCGTGGTGGCTGCTGACTCAGACAAGGACTCTGGCTTTTCAGGTCAGCAATATCTTACTCTTCTGCCTTTTACTGAATGATTTGCATGGAAACATTTCTCCCTGAAACTCATTAGTGTAAGAAAAATAAGAAGCTTTCACATGCAGGATAAATAACTCTCTGAGCTGTTAAAAACAGCAATTCAGAAAACAAGGGGTGGTGGTGGTAATTCTGGTATCTTGTGGCATATATCCATCAAGGCTCCATGGAGTTAGTTCTGAAAAAGTAATTTGCTGTTCTTTTCAATTTAGACTTTAAACTTTCTTTTTCCCTTTTAAAGAATAATTTTTTATGATTTATTTAACTTTATTTTATGTGCTTTGGTGTGAAGGTGTCAGATCCCCTGGAACTGGATTTTCAGACAGTTGTAAGCTGCCATGTGGTTGCTGGAAATTGAACCCGGGTCCTTTGGAAGAACAGTCAGAGTTGTTAACCACTGAACCATCTCTCCAGCCCCTGACTTTTAACTTTCAATCCTACATTTCAAACTGTAGTTACTAGAAAAATTATTTAAACACTGACTGGAAATATAGTTCAATTGTGGAGTGCTTGCCTAGTATGCAGGAAGTCCTGGGTAGGATCCCCAGCACTTCATAAAACTGGGCGAACTGGCACACGCCTATAATCCCAGCACTGGAAAGGAGAAACAGGAAGATCAGAAGTTCAGGGTCATCCTTAACTACTTATGAGTTCAAGGTCAATCTGAATTACATGAGAGTCTGTCTCAAAGACAAGTGTTTTTAAAAATGGTCAGAATTCTGTTGCGTTAACTCCTTTTTCATATCTTTTTGCCTTGTAACAGTATGAAGGTCAGTTACAAGTGAGCGATCATGCATTATGTAATGAGAAGCTGGTCCTTATGGGATGTTTATCTTTGTGTGAACATTAGAGTCTACTTTTATAGACCTAGATGATACAACCTGTTACATAATTAGGCTATATGGTATAGTCATCATCTCTTATGTGGTCTGTCATTGGCTGAACCATCTTTATGTGGTAGGCAAATTATGATTTGTTAACAGTTGCCTAGAAAGTAATTTTGCTATACTTAAAAAAGACCCCTCCTAACAGTTTTTCCTAATAACTGTATACTTTGTGTTTGGACTGTGATCCATCTAGCCCAACTGTAAACTCCATTAGAGTTAAGAAAGTAGAACAGGAGGCTGGATAGATGGCTTAGAAATTAGGAGCACTGCTGCTTCTGCAGAGAACCCAAGTTCAGTGTCCACACGCACATCAGGTGGTGCACAGCCATTTGTAACAATAGTTCCAGGAGGTCTGATGCCCTCCTGTGGTCTCTGAGGGCACTTGCATGTACATGGTGAATGTTTATACAGACATACTCATATACATAAAGGGAGATAAACAAATCTTTGAGGGAGGATGGTGGAATACGTCTTTAATACTAGGACTTGGGAGGCAGAGGCTGGTGGATCTCTGTGAGTTCCAAGGTAGTCAGGGCTATATGATGAGGCCCTTTCTCAAAAAATAAAAACCAAACACTCCCCCCAACCAAATCTTTTATTATCATTATCATCATTACAATTATTTGAGACAGGGTCTGTCTATGTAGTCCTGCCTGTCCTGGAACTTACTATGTAGACCAGACTGGCCTCAAACTCACAGTGATCTTCCTGCCTCTGCTTCCCAAATGCCAGGGTTAAAGGCGTACACCACCACACATGGGCGCAAAAAAAAAAAATCTTTAAAAAAAAAGAAAAAAGGGCTGGAGAGATGGTTCAGTGGTTAAGAGTGTTGACTGTCCTTCCAGAGGACCAGGGTTTAATTCTCAGCCCCTTCATGGAGGCTCACAACTGTCTGTAACTCCAGTATTAGGGGACCCAACATCCTCACATAGACATACATGCAGGCAACACACCAATGCACATAGAATAAAACTAAATAAATTATAAAAATATAAAAAAGAAAAATGATAGTAGGGCAGCTTTCATGGCTAGCCGTCCTCAGAAGGGCTGACTGCACCCCCACCTCAGCCTCGTAATTTCCTGCTGAGGTTCTTCTTCCTAGGGCTGAGGGTAGTACTACTCTAGATATTGAGTTAATGTCAACATTATTACCCCCAGGAGATCCTCAGGATGATGCCAGGGGATTTGGGCTTATTATCCTGGGAATGGAGCTTTTTCTAAAGAAAGGTTTATACGTGTTACACAGGTTGCAGAGACAATCCACTCATGTAAAACTGACTTACACTGGGAAACACTGCTGTCAGGAAATCTAGGACTCTCCACCTCTTAGATTGGTATGTTTCCGTCTAGTAGGCGTGCTGAATGAGAAGCTCAATTATAAATAGAATATTACTCAGAGAGGGACCGCACTGACCCGGGGGATTAGAACAACAGAGGAATTAGTGTCCTGCCCAGGGACAGTCCAGGGAAGGGTGAGCCAGCCTGCAGTACTTTGGGTTCCCTTCTCTGAATGGAGTTAATTACCAGGTTTGTTGTACCATGAAGCCCACTTGAAGCATCTATTAAAGAGTTAGCTTCCTAGACCCTCCTAGAGATTCTGGTACTGAGGCTGGGGAAGGGCCTGGAAAGTGGGGCCTATAAAACAAGGTCGAAGGTCTGGAAAACACTGAAGGGCTTTTTTCTCCTTCAATATCACATTTGCGTTTTGATCTGATTCTAGATCATAAAAGTAATCCATGCTCATAGTAAAAGTCTAGTCCCTCAGGGAGTCAAAGAAGGAAACAAACTTCACCCACAGTCCTTCTGTTTATAATTCCCAGGACCATTGGCATTTTGCTCCGTCTTCTAAAGTCTCCAGCTTTGTCAGGGCAGGGCAGTTGTTTTAATTAGTACAGTTCTGACACAGAGTGGTGTTAAAAGTAGCCATCCTCATTCCTGTTTGAGAAGGCAGTGCCAGTGAATGCTGGTCACTCTTGGGCAGGTTCCAGGAACATGGTTGCTGCCTGAATTATTCCAGTTGCCTTGGATATGATGGAATTCTCACTTGGTCATTGCCAGAAGCCTGGCCGAGAAGCACTTCAGTAAAATTTACAGAACCAAAATGGATGGTATTTTCTATTTTAGTTATTTTTCCAAATTTATTTTGAGAAATTTCAAACCTAAAGGGAAGTGAATGAGTCCCCCACAACAAAGATACTTTCTTTCAGATCCACTAAGAATTTTCATTTTTGCTTTATTCATATCCTCCCCTGCATACATTGACTTAACTGTTTGAAAAGTAAATTTCAAATAATGAGTATTTCATCTCTAAATTTTTAGTATGAATCTCAGAAACAAGGACATTCTTCTATAGAATTATAATGCCATTATTATACCCAAGAGTCAACCCTGATTGAATTCTCTCTGACTGCAGTCTATCTGGATTTTTCCCATTGTCCCAGTAATGTACATATAGCTATTTGCCATTGAGAAGTGTGCATTGTATATAGATAGCCTGCCTTTTTAACATTATTTAACCCAGAATAGCTTCCCATCTTTTCTTTCTTTTGTGACATTTACATCTTTGAACAAGATAGGACTGTAATTTTATAAAATGTCCCACATTCTGGATTTTCTGATAGCATCCTCATTTTTGGAATCATTAGATCACTACATTGTTGATGTCGTACATATCCCCAAACACAAGGAAACTGTTAAGTTAGTCTCTTTTTTTGATTTTCTTTCTTTTTTAAAAAAGATTTGGTTCTTTATTTGTATGTATGTGTCTCTTCGTAAGTTTGTGTACTGCATACGTGCAGGTGTCTTTGGGGGCCAGCAGAGGGCATCAGATCCCCTGGAACTGGAGTTACAGGAGGCTGTAACTCACCTGATATGGGTACTGAGAGTTGAACCTGGGTCCTCTGTTAAGTGTTCTTAACTGCTGAGTCATTGCTCCAGCTTCCATCCTCATTGTTGATGGTACTCTGATCTGTAAAAGGAGATTGCGCTTTAGTTTCCCAGGTGTCCAGACCTGAGTAATCACACAAAAACTGTATTAATTGCAACATTGTTTGGCTGATGGTTCAGGCATATTTCCAGCTAGCTCTTGCATCTTAAATTAACCCATTTCTGTTTATATTTTACCGTGAGGCTCATGGTTTACTAGTAAAGTTCTGGCATCTTTCTTCTTTGGCGGCTACATGGCATCTCCTCGACTCTGATGCCAGTTTCTAAGGATCTGAAGAAAGTCAAGCAGAGCGATTAGACTTTTAGAGCAAGAGCGATGGTTGTTGAACATCCAGTGAAATTTCCACCTCAGAAAACTCACAGAGATATCTGTCAAAGACGTTCCTTTCTCTTAGGGAGTCCATGGCTGGGTTACAAGCCATTAGCCTAGAGCCCACGTGAACTGACCATTTTTCTGCCCACCAGATGGGAGCTCAGAATGTTTGAGCTCCGCAGAGCAGATGGAATCAGAGGACGTGCTGAGCACCTCAGGCTGCAGCAGAGAGGACAGGCTGCAGCTCAACTCCAGAGCTGCAGACAACGCCTTCCCTGCGCTGTCCCCGATGCTGGTCATGAAGAATGTGCTGGTCAAGCAGGTGAGGAGGACCTTTGCCGATGGAAGTTTCCGCGTCTTCCTGTGCAGACACTCGCGCTGAGCAGGAAGAGATTTCAAAAACTAGATAGTCACACTGATGGGGACTTTCCTCCCAGGAGAGAGTGTTACCTTTCAACTACTGATGCTGTTTGCTCTTGTTTGTTTTCTGATTTAAATTTTTGTCTTTAAGATTTATTTTTTAAATTGTATATGTGTTCTGCAAATACTCTACCATGCCTTCCTCTGACCTGAAGACACCTGAGCTCACATGTACACATCGTATTACTGAATGTATACACACAGAGAGAGAGAGAGAGAGAGAGAGAGAGAGAGAGAGAGAGAGAGAGAGGGCAGCTGAGATACATAATTAACATTGTGCCAAAGACACAATTCAAACAAGGAAACACAGCAGGAAGGACATCTTTGCTTCAGAAGCAGAGGCAGTTTCTAAGCTAGAGCCACACCTTGGTGCCAGGGCAGCTCTGTGGGCTGAGGATGGCAGAGCCAACAGGGTTTTCACTTGTGTGGGGTGTGAGTCCATTGGGAGATTGTAAACCTGTGAGTAGTGTGGACTGGGCTGTAGCCCAGAGCAATGTCCATCATATGATTGTTATCTAGATGTGAAACACAAGTGGATGAAAATATTAGTTAGGTTATAGGGTCTGCGACTGAGAACTCATTCATAAAAACTTGGTTAAGGTAGAATAAGTGATTTATGTTGGACAACATTTAAACTTACAGTAATTTACTCTGAAAATAGATACATTTATGTATTGGAGTATTGAGAATCTGGTTTTGGTGTTGACCCTTCCCATCTTAGCTGGAGGTTATAAGAACATGGCTATAGCATGGCATGGCACTCCCTTAGTGTTTGAACACTGCCTGGCCACCTCTGAAGAACACTCGTTGAGATCAGCAAGGTGGGCAGCTGGTGAGTTCTGAATGATTATTTGACCATTTTGCTTGGTAGATCCATCTTAGCGGGAACCTCAGCTCTTCTCACTGAAAGGAAAGAGCATGGAGACAGGGAATAGAGCCCAAGTCAGTTTGTCCCAGCCCGCCAGTGCTGCCCGGTACCTTTGGGTGTCTACTCCGGGTTGTTTCCCTCTCTGGTTCTCTTTTGCCTTCCTTGTGGCTGTGTTGACAAACCACACACATTACAGCCTAGGGTGGCTGCTCCAGGACGTGCAGGAGTGAGGAGGCTTTTCCAGCAGAGGGACACAGGACAGCTGGCAGGCTGCTAGGGTGGCTAGGAGCTAGGAAGCTCAGTGACAAGCTAGTCTCTTCCAGGATTTTTTTGGGGGATGGTATCTTTGTGTTTTGAGACAGGGTCTCCAGTAGCCTGGGTTGATCTTGAAGTCCTTGTGTAGCTGAGGATGAATTTGAGCTCTTGATGCTCCTGCTTCTACTTCCTGAATGCCGGGAAGATAGGCATCTGCCACCATGCCAGGTCTTATGTGGTGTTGGGGTCCAATAAGGGACTCCAAGCATGCTCGGCAAGCATTCCAGCAACTGAGTCGAGCCCCACCTGAGCTTAGCATCTCTTAGCTTTGGCCAGGAGATTGAGCTCCCTCTGTTTTTGTTGCCTCAGTTGTGCCTTGACTGTGCCATTATTTCATCTACCTCCAGTTTCTCTATCTGAGTGATAGCCCTTGATTAAAAGCAGGCATTTCAGGCCTGGAGCGGTAGCTCAGTAATTAGGAGCACTTGTTCTTCCAGAGGACCCAAGCTTGGTCCCAGCACCCGTGCTGAACTGTGGCACCATGGCACCTGTACTCACCTGCACCTACCTATATACAGGTACACACAGAGACAGAATTGAAAACAAAAATAAAACCCCCAGGTATTTTTTCAAGTTTTCCCCTAGGAAAATATTTTTGTGCTTGCTTTTGGTTTTGGTTTTTCTTTTTTTATAGTATGATATCAGATAAGTGTATTTTAGGCCACTTCCTCCCTGTTCTCAACAAGGGCTCCCCTGTGCATGAGGGACACAGAGCACCCGAAGCATCTGTAGCTGAGCCTTGGGTGAAAGCTGGAGCTGCACCCCCCATCCTGAATGCAATGCTCTTTTCCTTGCTTGCAGGGCAGCAGCTCATCCCAGCTCCAGTCCTGGACTGTCCAGCCCTCCTTTGAGGTGATCTCAGCACAGCCACAGCTCTTTGTCCTTCACCCGCCGGTGCCATCTCCTGTCAGCCCCTGCCATACTGGTGAGAAAAAGTCAGATTCCAGAAACTACTTGCCCATTCTCAATTCTTACACCAAAATAGCCCCTCATCCAGGCAAAAGGAGTCTTTCCCTCAGCTCGGAAGAAAGAGGAGCGAGTGGGGTACTGAAGAAAATCTGTAAGGAGAGACTGGGCCCGGCCCTGTCTTCCAGCGAGCCAGCCAAGACGGGCCCTGTGCTCTCCAGTCCTTCCACTCCAGCCCCACCCAGCTCCAAACTCACCGAGGACTCAGCGCTGCAAGGAGTGCCCTCCCTGGGGGCTGGTGGGAGTCCACAGACTCTTCAGCCTGTGTCCAGTAGTCACGTGGCTAAAGCTCCCAGTCTGACCTTCGCTTCACCCGCCAGTCCTGTGTGTGCCTCCGACAGCACTCTGCACGGCCTGGAGAGCAGCTCCCCTCTTTCGCCGCTCTCAGCCAGTTACAGCTCACCGCTCTGGGCCGCGGAGCAGCTCTGCCGCAGCCCAGACATCTTTTCAGAGCAGAGGCAGAGCAAGCACAGGCGCTTCCAGAATACCTTAGTGGTCCTCCACAAGTCTGGTTTGCTGGAAATTACTTTGAAAACCAAGGAGTTGATTCGTCAGAACCAAGCAACTCAGGTGGAACTAGACCAACTGAAGGAGCAAACCCAGATGTTTATAGAGGCCACCAAGAGCAGGGCTCCTCAGGCGTGGGCCAAGCTGCAGGCCTCACTAGCGTCTGGATCCAGTCATTCAGGCAGTGATCTAGACGCATTGTCTGATCACCCAGACATTTAGCACAGAGGCATTTTTCAGTTATTTGGTTCTTTTACACTCTTACTATCTCCACTTGTTTTCCACGGCCTATTTAAGAGCTTTCTTTCTAAATTCACTCACAAAGCCACGTGCCAGTCCCTGGCTGCCGTCTTAATCTGTGGTTCACGCACAGGTTAAGTACATTTATGTTCTCTGAAGACCTCCAATTGTCTCTGAATCCCTTTTCCTTAGCCTGTGGGCACTTAGCTGGATCCTGGGACAAAGGAGAGGTAACGGTGGGTGTCTCCCAGCTTCCCACTCACTGTCCATGGTTCAAGGTCCAGTGATATAGATGACACCTGTCAAACCACGGAGTCAGTGACCTAAGGATCCCTTCACGGCCCGCCCGCAAGTATCTTAGTCACAGAGAAAAATAGAGGCTGTGTTTATATTCTATCAGGCATTGTGCCAGTTGGGTGAAACCTAAAATGCTTTGGGCACAGGTTGTGCCTGGGTGTAAGCATTTAATCACATGAGGCTTTGTTTCTTCCCCTTTAAGTTGTGGGAGAAAGGGCAGAGCGTCTGATTCACACATTGATCATACATCAGATCTCACACAAGTAGGCATATACTTCAGATTTTTAAAATATAGATTGGATTTAGTACCATCTGGAATTGTATTTGATGAATTGCTTTTTTGATTAAAGGGTCAAAGAAGCCAGCATTTTTTGTCACTAGCTGGAAGATTTTGTTAGTTCATGCTTGAAATAGCACAACCTGTCTTATAAAAAGCCTGAGACAGGACTGCAAGATGGCTCAGTGAGCAAAGGAGCTTGCTGCCAAGACGGCTGACCTGAATTGGATTCCCTGGACCTCCAGGGTAGAAGGGGAGAACCAACCGCTGCAGTTTGTCCCTCACACATACACACACACACTAGATATGTAGATGAATATAAAATTAAAAAACAAGCCTCCATCAGCATTAGCAATCAGAAGCTTGAGACCTCAGGGTCTCTTGTCTGTGCCTCACCCAGCTCTTTCTGTGGGGGAAAAGTAACTGTGTTTTTAAACTCTGAATTAAGTAAAGCCCTGAGGTTAGAAGAAGGCACAAAAGTCAGAAAGGATCCTTCCCTGTATTCACATCTGAGTTCTGCCCATCCCTGTGTCTCTTGTTAGCTGTGGCAGCAGGGCTGAAGTGTGGTGTTCCTCTCAGAAGCTGGCCTTAGGGGTGGGGACTATGAGGAGGTTTAGATGACACATTCTTTACAAACCATAAAGAGTCAAAGGATTCTATCGTCTTGTTTAAAATTTTTATCCCCTTAAAAATCTTTGTCCTTCGCAGGTGTAGTTTTCTGCACAGAGAAAGATACTCATGGGGCTATACTAGGTCCAGGGTTAAGGGTCACAGTTTTTTTTTTGTTTATTTGTTTATTTTTGTTTTAAGATTTATTTATTATGTATATGATGTTCCTCCTGCCTGTATACCTGCACATCAGAAGAGGGCACCAGATCTCATTACAGATGGTTGTGAGTCACCATGTGGTTGCTGGGAATCGAACTCAGGACCAGCCGGTGCTCTAAACCTCTGAGCCATCTCTTCAGCCCATGGGTCACAGTTTTTAAGGAGTTGGTTGTAAGACTCGGGTTAACTCTACTGTGTTCATATAGACATATGGTTTGGATATGACTAGTTAAAAAATAATCAACTTGGTAAAATCT
The DNA here is from genome assembly GCF_982192425.1 of Myodes glareolus. NCBI lineage: Eukaryota > Metazoa > Chordata > Mammalia > Rodentia > Cricetidae > Myodes > Myodes glareolus. Next base: position 39,015,734 of record NC_142036.1, on the reverse strand, counting down.
CTTTACTCTCTGATCAACACAGAATTATTACCTGCTGTTTGCACTCTGAAAGAGTTTCCAAAATCAGAGCCAGTGTCTCTGGACAGACTCAGCTCCTTGTGATATGCTTCCCCACAATCTGTATGGTATCCTAGCCACTCCACTAGGAAGCTTCCTTTTTGGAAGAATGTTTGGCAGGAAAGCTGTAGAGACAGGTGCATTCAGAACAGTCTGGGCACCAGCCGCAAGTTTTACCAAGCATCAGAAGGCTGGAAGCACTTGCTGCGAACCAAATGTACTCCACTGGAAAAGCCCTCAGTGGAGCTAAGCCTCTTGGACTCTTCCTCCTAGATATGGCTTTTCATTGCCCTTCCTGTCTCCATAAAAGACGGTGAAAGCCACCATAGATCTTCACTGTTCAGTGCAGGGAGGGTCACCGCTCCTCTGTGATCTTAGAGCCATAACTGCAAGTCTCTAGTCTGTGTTCTGTTCCTGGTGGAGCTGGAAGCAGATGGACGCTAGTAGAGAAGCTAGATCTTAGAAGGAGCGAGCCTTTGAGGCAGAGGCTACACCAGTGTTTGGAGGAAGCCTGGAGTGGATCGAAAGATCTTCGTTGGTTGCCCAAAGCTGTAAGTAGCAACAGCCCCAGTGGTGCATGCTGTACGTCCTGATGAAGCACTGTGCAGCGCTGTTGTTTGCCCAAGGTGAGAAGACAGTTTTAGCTCAGGCCAGCCCATAGGAGAACCGTTGTTGCATTGTATTGACAATATTGGAACACATTTAGAAAGGTTCCTGATTGAATTAGGTATAAAATTTAATGTCGTTTGTAATTTACTACACTGTTTTATTGATTATAGCATCGTCTGACTTCTCTGGTGTGATTCCTCAGCACACAAGTGACTCTTGCACATATACTGAAGTGGCTTTTCAGCTGCGACCTTCTTAGGGTATAGACTATTTACCAAATGTGAATTCTTTTCAGAACGTGTGAAGTTATATGGAAACTGACTGTGAAATGTCAGAGGAAAAAATAAAAGTCACTTACTTGAAAGCTATTTGCTTTGTAACTGCTTGAGACTTCTAAGGACAGGGCGTGTAGCCATTGGTAGAGTGCACGTGCCTAGTGTGTGTGAGGCCCTGGGCTCCACCGCAGCACCTCTGCCTTCCCAGCCACTCCTTCAAAACAGGCTTTCATCTAGGATAATTGTGGATTGCTAGAAGCTTCAGACATCATTTGGTGTTATTTGGGATATGGACTTGGATGCTGGATATTGGAGACTATTCAGACTTCGGTGCTGTGCACAGACAGCCTGAGTCGTGTGCCATCCTTAGAGGTGGGAGAATGAGGGGACTGTCCAGTGGCCGCTCCATCTGACACACCACAGAGAACTTTAAATGACAATAGCTGCGGCTGTATACCGGGATGAAGCAAAGGCACACAATCTGAAGCTCTTTCTACAACCAGGTCCTCAGCAAGTGTGTACAGGGAGACGGCTTCCCTGCTTCCCAGTCCAGCCTGCTTCCTGCATGTTTGGTGCTGAGAGTGTAGCAAGTTTACTCTCATGGAAAGATCTGCAGGGTTGGCAGTGTGAAGTCCTCTAGAATTATTTCTGGCCCACACAGAGGTCTGAGTGACTTTAAGATATGGTTGTAAAGCCACTAAAGTGAAATAAAAATGGATAAAGATGGTCCAAGAAGGTCCTTCTGAAATAGAGAGACCATCCTCTAGAAGTGGCATCCAGAAAAGGAAGAGAGACAAAAAAGATCCTGTGAGGCATGGGAGAGCCCAGTTTCTTGATCTGTGTCTCCTCATCCACCCCACCACGTGGTTCCCGTGGGAGGAAGCATCCAGGCATCTAGAACTGCCTGTTGGTGAACATCCTGTAAAACTACATCTTGATAGCCTCCACTACAGTTCATAGCCTGGTGCCAAAGAGACCGAAGACTGGCTTTTGTTTATCATTTCTGTTTTTCCGTGTCTCTGGAGGCTGAACCTAGAGCCTCAGGTATGGCAGGCAGCTGCTCTGCCGCTGGGTGAAGTCCCGTCCTGCCAAACCTACTATTCCTGGTGACTTGGCTAGGTCACGTAGCCTCCGAGCTGACTAATGAAGCAGCAATTATCTCTAAGGTTCTTCCCAGCTTTGCCGTTTATGAGGTGTGTGGCTGTGGCTCAGCAAGACTGCCCGTCCTGGAGGCCTGAGTCGACCACTGAGCCCCATACGCTAGAAGGAGAGAACTGGCCCCTGAAAGTTTCCTGACCTCCACATGTACACAGTGGCATGCACACAGCCCCACTCCAAACACACATACACATAAATGTAATTTTAAAGGTTGCTCTTTAGAAAAGACCTGTAGCTGCATTAGTTGAGCCACAAGTAAAATCATCAGACTAAAGATGAACTTGAGGACCTTAGAACAGGGACTACGGTATATGTGCGGTCTATCAATGTCGGGTCAGACTTCACCCGCAGTGCGACTCTGGACAAGCATGTTGTCAGTCTGCCGCTTTTACCTTTCTCATAAGTACCTGATTGCCGTCTGCACATTTGCTCATGACCATATAAAAACTGCCCTCAGCCAGACATGGTAACACATGCCTTTAATCCCAGCACTCAGGAGGCAGAAGTAAGTTAATCTTTGTGAATTTGGGACCAACCTGGTAATCAGAGTTCCAGGACAACCAGGTCTACAAGCAATACCCTGTCTGTCTCAACAACAACAAAATGCCTCATTCAGATTTTTTTCTTGCTTTGAGGTAATAGCTTGCTATATAGCCCAGGCTGATCTTGAACTTGTGGCGCTCTTGCCTCAGTTTGCCAAGTAAGACATTTATTTGTTTGAGTGCTGAATGAGGATTGAACCCAGGGCCTTGCATCTTAGACAAGCACCATGCCACACTGAGCTACATCCCTAATCCTTCAGAAAAGGAATTGTTTGTGTGTATGTGGTATATGTACGTATGTGCACATGGATGCAGATGTGTGCTCAAGTGTCCTCTGACATACTCTGCCTTATTCCCTTGAGACAGGGTCACTCATTGAATCTGGAGCTCCATGGTTTTTAGTTAGACTGGTGGCCAGCAAGTCCCAGTAATCCAGTGTCTGACACCCCTTGCTGCTGGAGATACAGATGCACGCCACCACACATAGCTTTTACATGGATACTGGGGGTCTGAACTCAGGTCCTCATGCTTGGGCAACAACAGAGCCGTTTTCCCAGCCTCAAACAAATTCTTATTAGCCGAAAATTTGAGGATCAAATCCCATTCTGTTCTCTGCTGGTCAGTTACCTGAAAATGGCCCTTTCTTTCATCAGAGATGAAAGGTGTCACTTGAAAAAAGTCTTTTTAGAGTGTGTCGGTTGGCTTCTCACTTACTTTTCGACTTCTCTCCCCCCAAGCAGGATGCTGTTTCCCCATGCATTGTCAGGAGCTGTGGGCTGAGTGGACATTGTCACTGTCTGTTGTCAGGGCTGCACAGATGCTCTGGTGCCCTGTGAGGTCTGTGTTCCCGTCCCTGGCTTCGGGTGTCACCTTTTGTCTGATCCTCCATGGCGCAGCCCAGTCAGAATAGCAGGGTAAGAAGAACCTGTGTCCTGGCCCTTGCAGCCTTTGTCTCTGGCGCTGTCATTGAGAACAGGATGGGACACCCCGAGATCACAGCATGATCGCAGAGCAAGGCAGCCTTCGTGTAGGTAAACCCTGTGATGGAATTCAGCCTCAGAAAGGCTGCCACTTGCTTGCGGGTAATTAAGACTCTACTGCCAAAATGTATAGTTAATCCCAAAAGAGCACAGGTACCCCAGGATGGTGGCTGTGCCCGGCTTCCTGGAAGGACACATTCTGTGGGGCCACATGTGACTGCTTTACTTCTCCTCTAAGAATCCTTCCTCATTCTTGGAACACGTGGCTTCCCTGTATTTCTGAGGGTTGGTTATGCAAGACATTAGAGGATTGCTTGAAAAAAGTCTGCATGATTCCTGCCGAAAACTTCAGCAGCTGGAGATGAGCAAGAAAGTGAGAAAAGCCCGTGGCATACCGAGTGAACACAGCGAGTGGGTGGAATCTGGCAGGAAACGGGTGGGGGGGGGCTTAAAAAAACACCCAGAGTGCGATTTTTGAGGCTCGCTCTTCTGAGGACCTTGGTCAGGATGAATGCTTGTGTTCTCTGCAAGATTTTCAGGAGTGGCTTGAGAGCCTCAGAGTAAAAATAGATGCTTTTAATTTTCCTATTGAGTTTTTATCTTAAGAACTGCAGTGGCCTTGGAAGAACACTCTATCCTGATAAAGGCCCTAGCAACAGCAGAACTGTGGCCTCTGTTCTCTGGGAGGAGTCCAGAAGCTTTGCCCGCTGGGTAAGCCCATGGGGGGCCCGGCACCCTTCATTTGGAGTAATAGTGAAAGATCAGAAACCCTGGAAAATGGAGATCTGCGCAGACCTCCTAATGGAAAACCATGTCTTCACAGAGGCTGTGTTAAAGTGGCCACCTCCATTGCTTCTAGAATGAATACATTGACCCTGGAGGGGCCAGAGGAGAGCTTCCCATAGGCCCCTGAGGGTTCTTTGGAATGAACTGAGAGCATCCTGTGAGGAGAAAGGATGTTGCATTTGTGAACGGAATCTCAAGAGAGTGCTGGTTCAGTAGGTAACCTAGCTAGGCACAGGTCTCTGCCCTTCTACAAAGGGCGTGGGGAGAGGGAAAATGCAGACATGTCCAGGGATGATAATATTTAAGAAGAATATAACTTTTGACAACATGTGATGTTCCTCAGCCTCCCTTTCTAGTATATGAACGCATTGACTCCTTGGGAAGGGATTTCTTTGACAAATCTGGGCTTTCATCCGATAAAGGAATAATGGAACAAAGCCTCTTCCCATGTCTGCTGTCAGTTTAAGAGCCTCTAATCAGCACCCAAGGGTGGCGTGCGTGCATGCGCGTGTGCATGCCCTGGTTGCACACAGGCGTGCTCATGGAGAAGCTGGAGCAGGAGGACCCTGGAAGTCTTCCTCTATTGCTCTCAACCTTGTCCTACTGCAGGCTCTCTCCCAGAACAAGAATCACAAGATCTACCTGTGGCTCCTTCCCCAGTGCTAGGGTTACAGTGCTTTGAATTCAAACTCCGCTCCTCGTGTTTGTAGAGTAAGTGCTCTGACCATCTCTTCAGCCCCTGGGTTCCTTTAGAAGTAGGAAGAAGGCGTACACGAACACACACCAGTCTCAGGACCCCCGGCATCTTTGACATTCGAGGTAGCCTGGCTTTCAGGCTTCAGGGCCTCGGGTGAGCACTTCATTCTACATGTTTTATTCTGCTGCCCTCTGGTGTAAGCAGGCTCTGGGCCTCTCTGTCTTGAGGGAATGGACACAGACATCCACCCACCCAAGCAAACTGGAAGGTCAGCAGGCATGACAAACAACCAATGGTCATGGGTACTCAGCCTGGAAACACAGCAGAGGCGTGGTCCGAGCAGTTGTCCCCTGCCCTGTGGCAGGCAGCTAGGTCAAGCTAACCCAAGAAGGAAGGCTCTTTCAAGGCTTCTCCAACAGATGCTCATCAAACCAAGGTGTAGGTAGAAAGAAGCATTCCAACCTTGTCCTGGTTTGTGACTCATACTGCATTTTCCAGGCTTCAGCTGTTCCCACACAACTAACACTGCTGATTAGCCTAGTCAGGTCGGATCACAGTGATGATGCCGTTTCTGCTGATAGCCAGGATGGGCCTCCTTGACCTGTCCACTCTGGGAGGGTTAGGATGAGTGCCACCTGACTCCACCACACTTCTTTTCACTGTTGCTGTTGGTTTTGTTCAAAAGAAAAAAGGTCTCAATTGCACAGAGCCAGGAGAGCAGGCACCGGACGGTACAGGTCAGACCCAAGTAGATTTCACTTTGAGGAACCTTAAGTATCCTTAGATACGGTCCTCAGCCTTCAGTTGCTTATTTGCCCCTCTCAAAGATTTGTATTCTCTAGGGCTGGGGATGCAGCTCAGAGGCAGAATATTTGCCTAGTATTTGAAAGGCCCTGGGTTTGAACTCAAGTACTGGAAATAAAGTGTTCTCCACTGGGAAGCCCATCTGGCCCAGGGAAAGCTTGGCTGGGGAAAAGTTCGGAGTTAGTACCAGGAGTGGTGCTACAATGCCTGCCTGTGATCCTGGTACTTAGGGGTGGGGCAAGAGAACCAGGAGTTCAAGGCCAGCCTGGCTACATTTAATGCTGCCTCAACATCAGCTCAACCACATCTGCTCAAAAGACCCCCAAATGTAAACACACACACACACACACACACACACACACACACACACACACAGTGTATTCTCCAATCTTGGCCATTTTCACCTCTGAAGGTTTTAATGATTTCTCAGCCTTCCCTGACCAATGCAATACCATTGTTATTTCAGGGCAACAGATTCCGTAAAATGTCAATATAGTTTGTGGTCCAGCTTCTGCCCTAGCCTTGTGATATAAAATGACGGCTGTTCTGGGTTACTTTCTGTCAGGTTAATAAACAGTGTGACCAAAAGCAAGTTAGGTGAGGAGCAGGTTCATGTGGCTTCCACTTCCAGGTCTCCCATCATTGGGAAAATCAGGGCAGGAACTCCAGAAGGAACTGGAATAGAAACCGGAGAGCAATGCTCCTTCTGGCTTGCTCAGCTACCTTTCCCATACATCCCAGGCCCACCTGCCTTGGGTGGCACCACCCACAGTGGGCTATGCCCGCCTACGTTAGCCTCTCACAGGCCGATCTGATGGAGACAATTCTTCAGCTGAGGCTTCCTCTTCCTAGGTGACAATTGCTTATGTCAAGTAATAAAAACTAAGGAGGATAAATACTAAAACAGGAGGACACCAGTGACTATTACACCTTGGATGGCTTTCTTCTCAGCAGGCCTTAGACACCACAGCCGGGTGTGTGAAGCCCGGAGAACTGACGCCTCTTATTTGCCTCTTTTATTTCAAAGATTGACACTTTGATAACCCGTGATGCAGATCAGAGTCCTCAGTTCAAGCCCTGCAACAGGCACAACCCCTGAGCTGCTGAGTTCACCACCCTCACACCAAGCTGGGGCACTGGGAGAGTTCTCAGGTGACTCCTGCTGGGTGACTCTCTACAGCCCCTTCTGGCCTCAGCAGCTGCCAGCAAAGGCGCCCCCACATCCTGGCTTGCCTGCTCCAGCAGCACCAAACACTTATGAGGCACTGTCACCCATCCTCGGAGTCCTGACACCTGAGCCAGGAGCTCGTGGGGAAGATGGTGACAGGAGGTGGTGCCTGGAGCCCAGGGTAATCCAGACCAGAACTGCAGGGGTGCTGCAAGGCTTGGAGAGCTGAGGCAGGTGGAGATGTGAGCTCAGACATAGGGTGAAGCACCCACAGAAAGATCCTGGGGAATAGCGTTTGCTTTTATTTATTTGTTCGTTTGCTTGAGACAAGGTTTCTCTAGCAGCTCTGGCTGTCCTGGAACTCGCTTTATAGACCAGGCAGGCCTTGAACTTACGGAGCTCTGCCCGAGTGCTGGAATTAACGGAGTGCACCACCACCACCTGGCCTGGTCTTATTTATTTAATTTTGATTTTGCTTTTTCTTGAGACAGGGTCTCACTGTATAGTCCTGTCTGGCTTGGAGCTCATGTAGACCAGGCTGGCCTCAGACTCACAGAGATCTGCCTGCCTCTGCCTCCCAGGTGAAGGGATTAAAGACGTGTGATACTGCACCCAACTTCATTTTTATTTTTTTAAAAAAGTTTTTTTTTTTTTTTATGTTCATGTGTGTGCGCCTGCATGCCACGGCGAATGTGTGGAGGCTTGGGGACGACTTTTATGAGTTGCTTCTCTTCTTCCACCAGGTGGGTCCAGGAGTTCAAACTTGGCTTCTTAGGCCTTTGCAGGAAGGGCCGTTTAGTGGCCCTAATCTTGATTTTTTTTTTTTTTTTTTGAGACAGGGTTTCTCTCTATAGCCCATGCTGGCCTAGAGCTGTCCCCAACCCTCCTGCCTCAGCCTCTTGAGAGTTGGGCTACAGTTGTGTGTCACCATGACTGACTGGAACAGCATTTCAGTCGAGGAAAGAGCATGATTGGAGGCCTGATGGTGGGCGAGAACGTGGGGGCAGGCCTCAGTCTGTAGCAGCCTCGCTAGCTGCATAACCCCGAAGGGCCTGCTTCCTCATTAGCCTGCTCGCTCCTATCAACATTAAAAGATTGTTAGGCCTTAATGTAAAGGAATTCAGTGTGATCCCCTGTGGTGAGCGCTCGATAGCAGTGATCACTAAGTGATCCCCGCAGGTGAACTGTGCAGATTAATAAACCGAGGGCTGGGCTGCCCAAGCTGGCCTCAGTCCAAGACCAGCTTCTGCTCTGTACTTACAGTCAGTTAGTCAGCAAATCGGTCAGTTCCCTCCCTGCCTCTGGCAGCCGCCCAGACACCCCGAATACAGCCCATCCTAGAGCACATATTGGAGAATACCTGCCAAATGGCCGGGCGCTCTGCGGCTTCCCAGTCCGTCCCAGGCCTCAACCCACCAGTCCCAGGCCTCAACCCACCAGGGCCAGTTGCCACCGAAGGGTCAGGACCGTGGCTGTCAGCCCCACCTTAGCTAGGACCTTTCATCTCACAGCCAGCCCCACCTCTCCCTCTCTGGTGACTCAGCCTTCAAGTCCCCGGCACAGTTTGCCCGTCCTTCACACCTGTAATAAAACCCCTTCTGCTCTGGCCTGCATCCTCACATACACCCACCGAGAGCTCTAGGCTTGGCTGCAGAGCAGAAATCCATGCCAGGTCACACCCAGACCAGTTTTATCAGACTCTTTGGGAGGGAGGAACTCCTCCCGACCCACGCCCATCAGCAATCTCTGAAACTCTGCGCTGAATGTGCAGACCAAGCGGGAGGTGGGGGCCAGCGCTCCTCAGGGTAGCGAGAGAAGCAGCTTGTGAGAAATGCAGAGTGGCCGGCCCCGCTGCGTTTTAAATAGGATTCCGCAGGGATTCCCAGAATCGTCAAGGGTCAGGGACACCACCTTTTGCTGGTCCAAGTACATGGCCGGGGATTTTACACCTATACTATCTCGTGTAATTCTCACATCCCTCTCAAAACTTAGGCTTCTTCTTCAACAAACAAGGAAACAAACACTGCCTCTTCATCCTGGAGTCCGCTTTTAATTAGCACCCACGTGAGGTGTGCGCTAGAGGTTTGGGTTAAAAACAGGCTAGAGGCTGGGGAAGGGCTCAGAGGCCAGTGGAATGTGGAGTTCAGGCTCCACTGTGTTTCTGGGCCACTTCCTCAGCCTCTCTGAGCCCGGGTTTCTTCTTCAGAACAAGGTTCAAAACAAGGGCTGCAGTTATGATTGGGTGGACTTCCCTGGGTGCTAGGTGAGAGCCCAAAGGTCTCTATTTTAACAAAGCCACCGGGTGGCAGTGAAGGAGGAAGGCTACCGGCTGAAGAGCGAGAACTCAGGCCAGGCACGGGCTCTGGGGAACCTGCAGAAGCACAACCGCTGTGCAGACCAAGCTGCTGGGTCCCCGCCTTCCCGGACAGGCTGCCTGCGCTACGGGACCAATGCAGAGTCGGGTCTCAGGTCAGCCCATTACAGGCAGTACGGATTTGGACCTCAGAGCACGCCCTTTCCAGGATAAAGTCCTTTGTGGCTTGGCGAGATAAACACCCGCAAGCTCTCTGACCCTGGGGTGGGTCTCAAGCAGATGGTCCCCCGAAGGCCGTGGCCTCAAGCGCGGCGGGCGGCGGCGCCCTCTTCCGGCGGACTCGAGCACTGCAGCACCCACCCGCCCTGCGCGACTGATGGAAACACCACCCCCACGCGTGGTCTTAGCGATCTGCAAAGGGGGCTCCGGGGTTCTCCAAGCGTACTGTTGTCTCCTGTAATTTAATTGTCTTTCCCGAACGCGTTGCTAATTAACTCCTTTCTCTAAGAGCCGCCGCACTCTCTCCCCTGCTGTTGTGGATTAATTACGCTGCTCAGGAGAGAGATTTCTCAGCCTCGGCGGGCTCCGTGGATGGGCCTCGCCGCCCAGGGCTGGCCTCCCTCTTCCATCGTCGTGCTCTGTTGTGCCTGGACACTGTAAGCAATCTCTACAGTCTTGGACTAAACACAAGAACAGCTTCCCCTGGTTCGTGCGACCTCTGCACCTCCTATTCATCCAAATCAAATTTAGGTTATTTCATCGCCTGTCTTTCCCGCTCTCAAACTATACACACCCCACTGCTTCTCCTCTTAGGTTCGATTCCCCCCTTTCACCCACCGTCCATAGCACAACATACTAGGTTTGTGACTGGGCAGGGTGGCCCAGGTCACATAGCACATTCATCCGTGCACAGAAAGGATTAGAACTCATTTTTCCCCCCGAGGCTTGGCCTTTGGGGTTTGGTCTCTCGGGACCAGACAGGCAGGCGTGAGGAGCAGTAATCTGTGGCAAAACGTATCATAACGCTTGTCTCTTTAGGGGTCATCCCAGCGACTCAGAATCACCAGGGACTCGATGTGGTGATCTTTGTGGGTGGGAGGAGTGGACTCACTGGCTGAGGAACTGTGAGGCCACTGTTCAATTCTGCCATTGCCCCCTGCCCAGCTGTCTTACCGCCCTGCTTCCCGCTGCAGATCTGGAGACGTCTCAGGCTGCGTCCCTTCCACGGCTCCTGCTGGGATTCCACCCTCCTCTGCCAGTCCAAACCTTCCCCAACCGCTGACTCTCCTCTCCACTGTCTCCCTACCTAAGGAGGCATCTTATCTCAAAAGGTTTAGAAGCAAAAGCTGCCTGGAATTTGAAAATATTTTGCAGGGAGATTCTAATGGTGAGGGTTAAGGCGTCGCAAGCAGGCCAGAGAGGGAGCATTCGGGGACAGGGAGGGCCATAAGAGTTTGCGCGTGGGACTGCCTTTTGTTCTAATGGCATCGTAGTGCTGAGTCCAGCTCCTCCTCCTTCACTGGGGTTCCGGTTTGGGGTAGTGCCGGACCCCTTTCTGCTTTACACCTCTGGCCTCAGTCTGGAGGATTTAGCTTGTGAGCCACATCAGCAGTCAGCCAAGGTTCAGCGGGAGGACTCTCTCCCAGGATCGTGGATGAGCTGGTGTAGGGAGGTCTTCTCTCGCAGCCTCCTCCCTCTGACCCCCACTTCCACCCTACTCCCCGCACCCATACTTCCTCTACCCGAATCTTCAGAAGCTGCAATTCTGCTGGTTCTTTGACAACGTTTGGTCTCTGTAGGGGTGGAGCCAGAAGGAACTCATACCTTTCCCTGGCGCGGGGGTGGGGGTGGGGGTGCGTGGGGGGCGTCATCCTAGAGCCTGAGAAGCTGTAAAGTGGTCACTGTCCCCAGTTTGCGGAGGCCGGGCAGACCGGCTTTCAGCCCTTCCGGGCAGAGGCTGAGCCTAAGGCTTCTGTCCCACTGATTCCTGTCACATTCTAGCTGTCCCGTGCGTACAAGGAAGGAACGAACCCAAGAATTATCAAGGGAAAAATTGACTCCTTGTTCTTTTCAGCAGGGAATTTGCTAAATGTTTACAATAATCCACAACGCAGAGGCTGGTGCTTGGAGAGAAAGGCTAAACACCAGAGGCTACACCACTATGAAGTTAGGCTCTGGCCACTTAGCTGTGAGGCTTTGGGCAAATTAGTAACTTCTCAGAACGCCCCCCCCCCTTTTTTTTAAACTTGGAAAATAGAGTTATGACAGAGCTGATTCTTCACAAGGTTGCTCTAGAGAATAAATGAGCTAATAAAGGTGAAGTATGTGAATGACAAGGGCCGGGCAGATGGGGGATGCCCAGTCATTGAGAGTCACTATTAATCCTGTTGAAAATACGTCAGCATGGAGTTGGGGCCAAGGACCCCATCCTCTCCATTTTTGCCTCCGAGGCTGTGCAGTGCAGGCAGAAGACAAACCTATAGGAGGAAGCAATCCCAGCAACAGAGAGTCATGGGAATTTTGCCCATGGTTCCAGACTAGTCTGGTTTCGGTGAGGCGAAGTCCTGTAGAGGAGCGAGAGGCAGGCAGGGTGGGAGATATCTAGGCTAAAGATAACTGGACTAAAGGAAGAATTGTGAGGGGCCACCAGGCCATTGGGCATAGAAAGCAACAAGGGACTGCCTTGACAGACAGGATTAGGGTGAGGGGTACAAGGAAGGGTCAGCCCCTACACTCAGGGTCTTCCCGTCAGTCATTGTCGTAGGAAGGCTTCCTTCCACTGTTTCCTGAAGCTATGCAGGAAGGCAGGGGTGGAAAGGAGTTCCCAAGAGCCCCTCTTTTGGCACAGTGAGTCGAGAAATTATTTATGTTCCCAGGCAAATTCATCAGCAGCGTCGGTCAGATTCCATCAGAAGTGGTCTCCAATATGGAGGCCATTTAGACATCAATTGGCGCTTTTCTCACCCCAAGGACACTGAGCTGAGACAAGGCCTGACTGCATAAAAATGATCAGAAATGAGACAGGGTTCTTGGGGAGCATGGCCCAAGGACAGGATCCCTAACTGCGGCTGATGGACACATCCCACACCTCATTGCATTCAAACCCTGACTTGCAAGTCCCAGAAATCTCAGGAGCCTCTCTGTCTATGCACATCCTTCCTCCACTCCCACCCCCAAGCCCTGCTTGCCTGCCTGGTGTGCGCCTATGGATCCTGCCTGCTCTACACGGTGCCGCCTCTGGGAAGTCTTCCAGCCCACCCACGTTTGAGGGGGTGCTGTACTGTCCTCTGGGCTCCCGTAGCGCCTTGTCCTCCCATCAGCCTGCTCCTGCTGCTGAATCACAACCGTGTGCAATTTGTCTTCCTCCCCGTGAGCTCCCTGAGGTCTCATTCATCTTTGCTTTTCTGGTTCTTGGCATCACGCCTGGCACAGAGTCAGAGTCGGTGAATGCCTGAGGAATGAGTGGAGTAGCTGGGCCAGCGCTGTACAATGACAGCGTGGAGGGTGGGCGGAGAGGAGCTCTTTCCAGGCACCTCCTGCCCCACACAGCAGGCTCCTGAGGCCACAGAGGACATCTAGGCTCTGCCTTCTCACTAGTGCAGTTGGCTCCTTAGTCCTTAGTCCCAGCACAACCTTCCTTCCTTTAAAAAAAAATTAAAAATCTCTTTTAATTGTGTGAGTCGGTATATGTTTGTTGGTGTGCCGCTGTGTATCTGTGCACGTGAGTGAAGGTTCCCGAAGAGGCTAGAGGCATTGGGATCCCATTGAGTTGGAGTTACAGGTGGTTGTGAGCCACCTGATGTGGGTGCTGGGACTTGAACTCAGGCCATCTGGAAGAGTGGTTTGTATTTTTAATCACCAAGCCAGCTCCCTAGTCCCTATTCCTCCTTTTTACCCGCACGGAGGGCACATCCTAAGTATCCCTGTGAGTATACCTGGAGGAAGAGCAGGACCACTTGGAGGACACAGGGCACAAATAGGAGCCAGGACACTTGGGGGTGGACAAAGGCACACACAATAACGAAGACTATGGAGGTCCCAGGGAAGGAGTTTAGCTCCTGGGAGCGAAGGGCCACCTTGTTGAAACAGAGGGGTCAGAAGTTCAAAGTTCTACAAGTTTTCTCTCCTTCCATAGTTTTATGTGCTCCTGGACCTAAGCGTGGGGGTGCTTATACCTTGTTTGATCAAGACAAGAGTCAAAACAGACTACACACACTGTCTGGAAGGGGATACTTAGGCACCGGAGGGTGTGAAGGACGGGGCGGGTGCCTTCCTCTGCTACATAGTGTAAAGTCAGAGTACCTATGGCTTCTGTCTAAGGTAGGTAGAGTCTTTACCCAGCTTTGGGGGTCAAGGTTATGCTGTGCAGTGTGATCTGTAGATGTCCCCCCAGATTCCTTCTTTCACCAACGTGGCAGAGTGGCTAGCGGACTATGACATGATCAGCTGCTGATAGGCCAGTGATAAAGGTAAGTACTCCTGTGGCCCACATCCTCAGCCTCCTGACCTCCCCGTCCCAGTGTCCCTACCGCCTGTCCTTCGAAGTCACCCGATTCACTGTGTCTCAGTGACAGTGAACTCAGCAGGCCATCTGAGAAGTGTCTCAAACCCAGGGCTTCTCTCTCCCAGCCCACAACCCTGCCTCCACTCAGACTCTCAGGCCACTCCATCTCTCCCTCTTCTTCTGTCCTCCAAGACTATTCTTTTTTCCTTCTTTGCAGTCTAGTACTGATCCTTCCATTCCAGAATGTCAGTGGCTCCCTCTTGTCCCACAAACTCATCACAGATACCCAGCTTAGTATTCAAAGTCTTTTCTGCTCATCCAATGACTCTTAGCTTTCGCTCCTCGTCACTGTGATGGCCCCTGAGCTCCAAAGCTTCAAGCATGCTCCTACCTAGAAAACCTTTCTCCTCCTCCCCTTTTTAAAAAGATTTATTTGTTTATTTATTTATTTATTATGTATACAAGGTTCTGCCTGAATGTATCCCTGCAGGCCAGAAGAGGGCACCAGATCGCATTACAAATGGTTTTGAACCAACATGTGGTTGCTGGGAATTGAACTCAGGACCTCTGGAAGAGCAGCCAGTGCTCTTAACTGCTGAATCAGAGATTAAGAGCACAGTGGTTAAGAGCACTGCCCTGCCCCTTTCAAACTGTGCAAATCTCACCCTTCTACCCAGATCTGCAAATGGAAACTCTACCTCATCCTGGCAGCTGGGCACACCCTCACTCTCTACCTTTCTGATCACTCCCAGGAGCCTCTTCCGGAGCAAAACCTCCACAGCACCAGTGTTTCCTGAGCCTGCAGTGTGCAGAACATGGCACTGGGCACATCTGGGGAATAAGTGATGGGGAGCAGGCACTCAGTAGTAATTGTTGAGCCTCATCCCAGCTAGGCATCACGGGTACAGGGTTGAAAAGGGCAGGTGTGGTGTTGGCCTATGGGATGGACAGACCCTGATCTCTAGAACATGCTGAAAATGGGCTGCCTGGTCTGTCAGGGTTTGCCTGCTGGCTATGTGTTGGTCTGGGCTTTGATGGGCCACACAGAGTCAACATTTGCCCCTTGGGCCCATTGGTCCAGGTCTGTGTGTCTTTAGGATGTTTCAGAGGCTCACACCCTGCAGACCCAGCACCCTCCTGGCTTCCCCCAGTGCTGGCAGCCCAAGAGATCAGGAGGCCGTGGCTTGTCCTCAACTAGCCTGCTAGCTGAGATGAAGAAGAAGACGGCCTCCATCCTCTTCCCTGCCCACTCCTCTGTACCAAGGAGGAGGGAGAGGAAAATTCTCAGATGACATCTTCCATCCATGATCTCTTGTGATTCACAGACCCCAGTGCCGTAGGCCTACCTCCCGCCAAGGTGGAGAGTCACACTACTGCCCCACTGGATGGTCACAATAGACTTGGGTGTGTGGAGAAGGAGGGAAAGCTGAGTCCTGGATTAGTGCCAGATTGTTCAGGGAATCCGGGGTCTCTAGGGAGAAACAGGGGTACCAGAGTGCATTGTTCAGGGAAACTTACTATAGTTCCTTACTCACTTGGACAGAAATATTCTTTTTTAAAAAAATTTTATTCTGTGTGCATTGGTGTGAAGGTGTCAGATCCCTTGTACCCGGAGTTACAGACAGCTATGAGCTGCCATGTGGGCGCTGGGAATTGAACCCGGGTCCTCTGGAAGAGCAGCCAGTGCTCTTAACCACTGAGCCATCTTTCCAGGCCCCAGAAGTATTCTTAATCATTGTAAATCAGCATCAGCACATGCCATTCCTGCAACCCTGCCACCAACCAGACGATCTAATTAAATACAGTTGAAAACCACAAATTTTATTGATACTCTTCATTAAAAACAGAGGGCCATGTACACAAGTCTACCCATGTACCATACCTGGCACATTCCCCCTGGCCACCCCTCACTGCTCAGCATTTAGGAGCTGGCCTCCTGAAGTTCTCCTTTGTCCATTCTGGGATGTCAGACTTCACAATGCTGAGCCTGGACAATGCAGGCCTGGCTTTCAAGTTTGACCTCTAGGGTCAAGAGAGCTCCAAGGCCTGAGCTGGCCAGGCCTCTCCCACCCCTTGTTTCCCCATGCCGCTAACGGGTGGCCAGGATTGTGTGTGAAATCAGCTCTAGTGGAGGAAGTCTGGACTCCCCTTCAATTCTGCCGCTTATTTTCCCTCCAAGGGGCCGACTTCAACAGCTGCCAAGGCAGCAGAGTGGAATTGTAGGAATGAACTGCCCTTGATGGGGGGAATCTAGATTGTGAGTGACCGAGACTCAGCCCGCAGCTGGTGCTTGATAACCGCAGGCAAGATGAACCCATGGGAGACTCAAAAAGATGAACGCTGGAGGAAGGGAGTGAGCAGGAGAGACGTTACTCCATTAGCCCTCTGGAGGGCGCCAAAGTAGGGCCTGCCTAAACTCCTCTTAAGCTCTGTTCAAGAATTCAGTCTTATAGAGCGATGGCGGGGGTCGCTGGGGCCATCCACTGGACACTGACGGCTGTGGGCTTCAGCCTCAACGCCTGTATGAATGTTGGATTGGCCTTGAGACCAACTCTGGAGAGCGTTTTTCTGTGGCTCCCACTCCTTCATATGCCCAGGGGTCTGTCTGGTCCTCTAGGTTTCAGAATTCAAGTCAGCACCCCCATCTAGAGCTAGTCAGACTGACAAGAATGGACTGGCAATTGCACCCCCATACTCCGCCATTCCCACTAACCCCTCAGGGCTGGTTTCAGGCTTTTTTTCTCCCTACGACTGCCCCCACCTGACCCTAACGCAGTTACACCTCCCTGTCCTCTAGCGTCTCTAGTGTAGCCCTTCTCAGTGACTGCTAACATGGGGAAGTCTCCAGGATGGCTGGGCTGGGAGCAGAAAGTCTGTGCTCTGGTTTTCAGACTCTTCCCATGCTCACCCCCCACCCCCAATCCGTCTCATGAAAGCCTGTGACTCCCAGGTGTCTCTAAAGCGCTTGCCCTTGGGCCCAGCAGCAGAGGACAATAGAGTCAGGAATGTCAAGGAACCTCTAAACTCACATAGAACAAGAACAAAAATCTCTTTCATAGCACTCCTGGCAGACAACTGCCTAGATCCCGTTAAAATACCTCCAAAGGTCAGTTTGAATACTACAGGTAGTATTCAAAACACTAGATGGCTTTGGTTGCAAGAGAGTCAACCCATTTATCCCTCCATCCTTCCCCTCCAATACTTACTCTTCCTCTGTGTTCATAACAACACTCCTCACCCCCACCCCCTCTTAAACACACACACACACACACACACACACACACACACACACACACGGTTATATAAGGCTATGTAGAAATATGTTTTCCTTATTACTTATGGGTAACTCCCCTTTCTCTCTCCCTTCTTCCCTTCCCAATATCTAGCAAAAATCTAGAGGCTGGAGCTCAAATGCCAGAGGAATTCCAGAGAAAAGAAGTATCCAGTTAAATCCTGGGCTGGACAGGAGTGGCCAGCTGGAGGAGGCGGGGCAGGGAGCAGCATTAAAAAATGCCAGGCTATTGACTGTTATGTCTAGGGGAAAGGCCTTATACGTGGGCTGAGCAGCCAGTGCACACGCTGGGGCTATCCCTTCTAGAGGATGAGTGTACATCCACACCTCTTCCCATTTCCACTAGCAGCTGGCAAAGCTTACTGGACTGCCATCCATGCGTGCTAACTGTACCATTTACCAGCCTCCAGGTCCTGGGGAGTCTCCTACCAGCATCAAGAATGGAGTCTCCGCTATCAAGACGTGGAGAAGGCCTTTAACAGAAGTGGTGACACCTGAGACGTGACAGCGGATGGGCCAGGCAGGGGATGGGGGAAGGGCTTCCCAGAAGATAACTTGAAGCAGAAACACCCTCATAGATTAGCAGCTACCCCCCTGGTTGGGTTGTGAGCAGCCTAGTGATGCCCAGGTGGTCATTTCCCCTCCATGTCAGAATGCACCTTTATATGAATCCTCTGAGTGTTGAATGTCTAGGATGGATATGAGGCCCTTCCTAGGGGAGGGTGTGGTGTGTCACAGGTGGAGACAGGGGTGCTGTGGTCTTACGTTCAGACTGAACTGAGACGGAGAAACGGCAATGGTACTTGCCAGCTATTTGTCCTGCTGCTTGGAGCTTTCAGTCCCGACATTGAACATGGGGACCAGCAAGCCCAGCAGCCACCTCTTTCCGAAGACCTCCTGTAAGTTCTTGCGCCAGGGCCTGGCTCTCACCGCCACCCCCTTTCGAACCTGGTAGCGGGTCTGCCCCCGGAGGATCAGCAGCAGCTGGTGGCAGCAGAAGCCGGCACAGGCCAGGCCGACAGCAAACCAGAGGTAGAGCATGAGGATGACGAACATGTCAGAACCGAGGACAGCTCCTGCGGGGGGAAGGGAGACACCAGACCGCTTTACACCCAGGCCACGTACCCAGGCCTCCGCGCTGGCGCTTTCCGCGGCGAGGCGAGGAGAAAGGCTCACGAGCTGGAAGTTGAGATTTGTAGCAATCTCAGCTCTGCAGCCTGGGAGACGGTGGCTGAGTTCCTTGCCCCAAGTTTTCCTTAATGCTGACGGCTCCTGAGGAGAGGGGAAGAACCTGGGGCCTAGGGAGATGGAGAACAAGCTAGGTGAGCTCAGAGAAACGGGCCCTCAGCATTTCTGGTCCAGTCTAGACTGCACATTTCCCCAGAGGCAGAAATGCTCCCCCATTTCACTTTCTGGATTGGAAGCGGGGTGTGGGGGGGGATTCACATGAGGAAAGAGGAGAGAACTTAGGACCTTAAAGAGGGAGCTGGCACCTGGGCAGCTGTCTAGACTGCAGTCAGTTCTCCGGATGAGGCTGGGAGCACTGTCTGGGAGGATCTGAGAAGGCGACAGCATGATGGAGGACAGGACCCTGTCACGAGCTCATGTCACGAGCTCAGCTTCAAGGGCAGCACACAGAGCCGACTTAGAGAACAAGTTAGTCATTAACGTTAACAAAAGGAGTCACTGCAACACTCAGTCAAAGCTGTCCTGACAGTCACGTCTGCGGGCTAAGGCTCTACAGAGGCCCCGAGGCCATCAGTTCAGCACCCTGACAGCGGGACAGCGCCCGCTCTACACCTTCCAAACCCAGCATTTTGGACTTTTTTCTTTCTTTTTCTTTCTTTTCTTCTTCTTCTTTTTTTTAATGGCTGGAGAGACAGCCATGGGTGCTGGGAACCGAACTCTTATGTTTTTGGTTGTGAGCCTAGCCTTTAACGGCTGAGCCATCTCTCCAGCCCTTCCTGGACTGTTTTTTAAAAGTCCACTAGTCGATCTCATGTGCCCTTGGAGTCTGAGGTGGGAAGATTGGTCCATGCTGGGGTTTGAATCTCCCAACCCTGTGGAATCGCACAGGATTCTTAACCTCTCTGAGTTGTAGGTTGCTCATCTGCAAAATGGCTATAATAAGGTTTCCAGGATTGCAGGGGTTTTGGAGTTGCCTGCGTTGTGGCTTACACCCAGTGCTGAGTATCAGGGCTCAGAGGAGGAGAATCAGACCCTCCAGCCTTCCCCCATCTTGCCAGGGTTTGGAGTCCTGTCTGGGCTGCAACTTTGTTAGCTGTCGTAAATTCATCTACCTTGACATGCCTTCCAGTCAAGAGCAGTGGGCTGAGACTAGAACTCAAAGGCCTTTATCTCTCGGCTGGGCAACCCCACCACCACTTCCTCCAGTGAGGCTGGGGTGCCTGCTCCAAGGATGTCACTATACAATCCATATATCTCTATGGTCTCCCCTTCCCCAGCACCTCTTTGCCCCAGCCTACTTCTTCCCAGGCTCCAGTTTCTGGAGTCCTGAGAAGTAGGCTTCAATACCTGTTAGTCTGATCCATGGTGGATTCTGCAGCCAAGATGAATCGATTTGCTAGCTTGCTCATATGAAGCCTCTCCCTCAACCCTAGGAGCTTGGGTAGCAGGAAATTCTTTGCAAAGTTAGAAACAAGCAGGTCCAGAAGCCCAGAGGACAGAAATCTTGCTCCAGTTGGCATCTCGAGAAACCCCTCCACCCTTGTTGGGGTATATCAAAGAGACAGACTCAAATGGTCTGGGTCATCCTGTAACCCACTTTTTCCTTGTCAGTACAAATTAGCTCGGGCAGCCATGTGCAGGACAGAGACTCCTGGGGACATGGCGCCCTTCCAGCTTGAGGGAAACTGATGTGTGAGCTAGCCCTCAAGCCAGGATGTAAGCGCCTCAGAACTATCGAGCTCAGGTCTGCCTTGCAGCTGGGCTCCAGGAACAAGCCAGGCAGATGGAAACCGTTTCCCACAGGTTTCTAAATCAAGGCATGAGGCAAAGACTTTTCGGCCTTTTGCTGGCCCCATGCAGCATCTACAAAAGGCTATTCTGGGGACCTGCTTTCTTCCTTTCCAAGTGTTTGAAGTTACCTGGCCTGGCTGCTTCAGCAGCTCTAAACTATGTAATAATAGTTCCTCTTTCAGAAAACTCACAAAACTTCCTTAAGGGGTCTGAAAGATTACGTCATCTCCTTTCCTTTGTCCTTGCCCTCCCCCCACAGCCATCTCTAACACTTCTGCCGAACCATCCCCCAGCATATTCCGTAATAGATTTGGGTACAGGCAGTACCCCTCCTCCCAAAGAGGCCGATTCAACAAGGAAGCAAGACTAGACAGGCAGGGTGGCAGAGTAGAAAAGAACGAACCCAGAATCCAAAGCTGCATGGCTCAGAAACAGCTTAACCTGGTGGAGCCTTTGGCTCCCTAGCCTTGGGAAAAGACAAAAAGTTGTCTCCCAGACTTGTGCTAAGGATTGGATGCAGCGAGACACATCCAGTGGGACTCAGAATAGGTACTCAACAAGGTCTAGCCACCTTCTTCTCCTACTGGGTCTTCTAGCGGCATCTACCAACTGACACTAACCCAAATGCCATGGTACACGCCAAATGGTGTCATCTCCATTCTCCAGCTAAGAAGGGGGCTCACACAAATGACACAAAGCCAAAAGGAAGGAACGCTTATCAAACTTCCTCAACTGACCTTCTCCCTGGCATTAGCAGAGGGCCTGGAGTTTAGTGGCATCTGCAGTTTTGGAAGTTCCGCTTTTAGACCCCCCCACATAAAGGTGGGGGGGCTTTCAGAGCCCCACTTACAACACTCTCAGGTACTAGTGGCAGATCTTGACCTCAGGGGTTTCTATTAAGCAACTGCCTTGGTATACCCTCTTGTCCACCTGTTCTCCTAAGAGGTAAGAGGGTTTGCTCTGGACCATTTGGACCAGGAACTGGGTAAGGAAAGTCTCAAAGGAGGAAGCTGAAGAGGGGGGTGTATGTATGTGGAGAGAACCAGGGAAAGGTGGGAAGAGTTAGTAAGGGAGGAAGATGAACAGGGTGTGTATGTATGTGGAGAGAACCAGCGAAGGATGGGAAGGGTAAGGGAAGAAGATGAATAGGGGGTGTATGCAGGTAGAAAGGGCCATGGAAAGATGGGAAGGGTCGGTAAGGGAGGAAGGGGAGATGGATCTGGTGATGAGAAGCCTTGAATTCCTTTCCTAGTAGACATGGTGGAGGATGGCGAGACTCATTCTGAAGCCAGAACAGATGCCTGGGCACTGAGGTGGGCATGGGCTGCCTCTTTTCTCCTATCAGATCAAGGCAAGAGGCTTCCTTTCTCCCATATTTCCCAAGCCTAGCACATATGGACGGGCCTCACGCCAGACTTAAATCAAACCATTTCAAGGTCCTCCTTCTGGAACCACCCTTTTTTGTGGTTGGTGAGACGACTTGGGAAGAGATGTGTAATCAGGTTCTCTGGCTCTCCTCAACACTCCACCTGCCTGCTCTCACACTCCACCCCCAGCCCACCCACCTGCCCTCCCCCATCCTGCTTATTTCGGTCCTGGCAGCCTCCTATGCCAGCGCCAAGATCCAGAAGGTCCCAGAGCTCCAAGTTCTGGGCCCAGCTTCACCACCAGCCCTCCAGACATTTCCCATGGCTGGTCCTCCCTGAGCCTCTGTGTTCCTACTGCCAAATGGCATGATAGTTCTATGTCTGGGAAGAGCTGGGGTATAGATACAACAGAGAATGAAATGAGGGCTCCCCTAGGGTACAGCCAATTTTTTTTTTCAAATGTCCAGTCCAGTCTGTCTAGTCCAGTTCGGTTCAGTTCAGTCCAGTCCAGGTGCATCAGGACAGTCAAGTTCTCTGTAGAAATAGTTGTTTTTCTTTGACACTCGAAGGTCAAGCAACAGTGTTTGGGAATATGGGAACTGAGGAAGAGCACTGGATTAACCACCTGGCTAAAAGCCAGAGATAGTTACTCCAGGGAAGTAAGCCACTACTAGGCAGGTCATTTAGTCCCAGCTAAGACTCAGTCTCTTTGTCTGAGAAATGGATCTAAGAACACCAGACACATATCTTGTGTGCACACTACTAATGGCTGGGGAATCAAAGTTCAAAGCAAGGAAAGAGTGGAAGGAAATGAAGCAGGGACAGATGCCAAGGCCAGGCAAAATAGAATGGCCACCAGGAACAGAGTCTCCCAGGGCCAGGTATCATGGGATGTTCCTTGAGACGTACTATTCAAACCACAGCCCTTATCATGGTACCCGTATGAGCACCCTGTGCCTGGCTCCAGCAGGTGTCAGAGCCTTCCAGAGGGTCAGATCTCTCACCAGACTGGATCTCTAGAGTGTGGACTTGCAGCCAGGGAGGTGGCTCTGAGATACCTGTCAACTGCGGAAGAACCTGATGGGGTCCAACTCAGGGGATGGGAGGCTGGAGGTTGGAGGTTGGAGATTGGAGATTAGCCTTCTGCTGAGCACACCCTGAAGTCAAGTTTAGATTCACCATGGTTGACTGCTGAAGGGATATGTTATCAGGACACGGGGGGCGGGGGCCAGGGCAGGCCAATGGGGAACATAGCATGAGCTCTGAAGGAAAGTTGTCTGGCCTGAGAGGCGTAACAGCTTGGTTGGCATAATTTTTTTGAGTCACATATAGTATGAAAGATGAGAAGGGTCAGGGGAAATAGAGCATGTCCAGTTAATCTGAATCTCTGACAGATTACAATCTGTTCTCTTAGCATTGCCTCCTGAAATACTGGGCCATAATCATACCAAACGACTGTTTATCTGAGACCTGGAGCTGAATACCCTGTGCTTTTATTTGAAAAACTTGGGGTTGAGCTAGGAGGCCTCATTTGCTAGACCAGCCAAGGCCCACTCACCGGAGAAGAACTGGCTGATCGAAGTGGGCAGGAGCGTGAGGAAGGCCAGGGGGTGGGCAAAGGAGATGGAGAGGACAGCTGAGATGTAGGCCACGCCGGCCACCATGGAGTAAAGACAGGCCAGCGACGTGTAGAGGCAGAAAAGGATGAAGTTGCGCATGTTCCTGCTGCCAATGCAGTTGCCGGTGAAGAAACAGTGATGGTCATGCCTCAGGGTGACTCGGGAGCACACTCGGCAGAAATGGGTGCTGGGTGGTGGGCACTGAGGTCGCTGGGATGAGGTTCCCTGGCAGGTGCCCAAGTCGTCTGGGGAATTCTGGATGACCAGGACGTAATTGCCCAAGGCATTGGCTGAGAGGAACAGGAAGAGTGCCCCGTGAAGCAAGGCGGGTGAGAAGAGCGGGGTGGCTGTGGGGTCCTCACGCATGCTGGGCAGGAAGAGGAAGATCTGCAGGACGAAGGTCACCAGGGAAATGCAAAGGAAGTAGGCGGGGGCCACCACGTTGAGCAGCCGCAGGGCCAGCATCCTCCTCGGTTACATTCCTATGGGGTGCAAGGAGAGAGAAAGCCTTACAGTGTTGTCCAGAGTCACCTGGTGCTCTTCTCCTTGCTCAAAGGATTGATGGGCTGTACACAAATCTCTCAAACTCTGCCCCTCGGATCAACCTTTCTGGTTTCCCTAATTTGGGACCAAGCGGGTTAGAGACCCAGAGACTACAACCGCCTGCCTCTGGCCAGACCTACTTCGGATGAGTCCCTGTTGCCTTGGGGTCATGGAGGTCAGGCAGAGGAGGGATAGGGCCTGGTTGCCCTCTGGAGTGATTGCGTGTGGGGGAGGGGTGGGGCTTAGGAGCCGAGGGGTGGAAGAGCTACAGTATCACAGTAGTGGAAGCCACCCACTTTTGGGATCTCTGACTGAGGCTTCTCTAGAAGGAAGAGAAGGATCTAGTGGGGGTGGAGAGACCGGTTCGACTCTTGGAAATCCTGGTTCACCCCTCCCCCCACTCCTATCTTGAGCAAAGTTCGGTGACCTCACAGCTTACCCAAGGCTTTCTGGAAGGAGTTGTGCTGTGGACCATGGTGTGAGTTCTCTTGTGTGCGACTTTATGTGTTATCTGTGTGCGTCTGGGTTTGTGTGTGTATACCCATCCCCTGCCACCTGGCTTTTTTTCTTTTAAAAATCAATTAAACAATCGATATTGTTCAGGGGCTGGGTAGGGTGGAGGTATAGCTAGAGGACTTGTGCTAGCGGGTCCTGATCGGTTCATTTTCCAGCCGCTGGTTGCCCTGACTGTTTCTATAAAATCTTTGCAAAGAGTGTTTTCCTTTGAGGCAATGAAATTGAAATCCCCCATTCGCACCCGCCTTTCGCTTTCCTGGCGGGAGAAACCCAAACAATCCCCAAGGCGGCGAAACCCTTTCGGAAGCCAAGAAGCCCGTCCTGGGTGGACTAGTGGATGCGTGGCAGCTTTTCCTGGGATGACAACCCTACGCAGAGCCATGCAGCCTCACCTCCTACAGCCGGAGCCCCTGCCCAACTTCGAGTACCACGGGGAAACAGCTTCTGTGTATCGAGAAGAACTTTCCAGTGATCTAAGTAATCGACCAGAACGAGGCACGAGAAAAGTTCTGGGAAGGTGGTTGCACCCAGGATGGATGGACGCCACGGGGTCTGGGTTCAAGCTGTACCGTCCATCCGGGCTGAGACATTGGTCACCTTGAAATCTTCTTTGCAGGTGACTGTGCTTACCGTTCTGGGGACCTGCAGTCTCTCTGCACAGCTGGGGCGCAGTTCAGGGCATGACTGAGGGTGATCGCTGGGGACTCAGGGCCCCCATAGCTATCCACTCCCGGAGGCCACGGGGGCGCTGCCCACTTAACAGAGCCCTAGGTGCCGGGATCCGGAGAGGGAAGCAAGTGTCTTCCCGGCGCCAGTCGCCAGGGGGGCGCGGGAGCAGCCTCCAGATGCGCCGCTGCTCTGGGAAGGCGAAGGACAGGGACTGGGGGAGTGCGGGGCGCCGGGTGGGCAGCTGCAGCCGGGGCCCTGAGTCCCGTTAAGGCCCGCATAGAGTGCCTGGCTGCAGGAAGTGTGGGGAGCTGTCCGCTCAGCACCGGCACCAGCCCCACCGGCCTCTGAGGGCGGCACCGGAGCCCTGCGGACCCAGGCAGCGCGTGCACCCACCGGTTCCTCCGCCACTGCCTCTTGGACGCCCGGGCAGCCGCCCCCCGAAGCGGCCGCAGCGCCGCAGAGGACTGGGGAACGAACTCACCGAGCTCGGATCGCGACAGGAGGAGCCCCAGACGCCGGCCCTGGTTTTCCCCGAGGCTGCAAAGTTGTGGGCTCGCCCGTCTGGCTCGCAGCCTTCTCACGCTTCGCTTCGGGGACTGGGCAGGTAGCGGGGGTGTGGGGAGGAGGAAACGGGTAGCTGCCGCCCTCCTACTTGGGCGCCAGAGAGTGGGGGCCTGGAGGCGGCGGGGATGGCAGCTGGGCACCCCTCTGCTCCGCCACCCCTCCCTCCGCTCCTGGGGGCGGTGCTCTGGCCACTGGCTCAGCACTGAGGACTTGCCCCCCACATCCCCGCCCTTCTCGGCTCCCCCAAGGCGGGTTGTGTCGCCTTTCCTTACCGCAACCCCAGTTCCAACTGGGAGGTGGGTATTCAGCCCTGATGCAGAAGCTCCAGCCATACCCTGACCTCCCCTCCTCCCCTCTTCCTGTCTATGACCCCTCCCTGCTGTCGGCTAGGACCAAGGAAACCTTGTGTGTATATTGGGGAGTGAGGGGATGTGGGTTGTTGGAAGCTGAGCTTACCAGGGCAGCACCCATGAAAATCAGCATTATCTCAGAAGGTCTGTGAACTGAGGGTCAGGCTCCCTGGGTGTTGATATCCACCATTTACTGTTTACTGGGTGAGCCTACATTCCAGGGTCTTCTGTAGAATAGAGGATTGAATGACAGTAACTGTGGAGCCTACTTGGGATGAAGACTGTTTGTGTCTTAGACCATCATCACTGACACTACAGATTGGCCCTTTCCTAAGTAACAGCCACTGTACTGAACCCATGACATGACAGCTGCATGAATCCTCCAGGAAGATCCCTGAAGCTTGCTGAGCCCCATTCTAGGGCCAACAAGGTGATGCTAAGTCACACACCCAAGGTCATGCAGCAGGTGAGTGGTGGGGCCTGGATTGGAACCTGGTTCTAGTTTTCAGCCTCTGCCCAGTTCAGCACCACCTGGGGACCGGGGGGGGGGGCAGCTTTGATTTGGGAGAGGGGAGGACAACAGGGTTACATCCAGACACCAACTGGAACCTGAGCTTCTCCTGCCCCTATCTATCTCCTTCTCATACCTATTCTCATGTGTGGGCTATAAGACAGCAAGGGGGTGGTGACTCTAGTGTATGGTGTGTGTGTGTGTGTGTGTGTGTGTGTGTGTGTGTGCATTCATGCATGTAGGGGGAGTCTAAGACCATGAAACACTGCAAGAATATCCATGCTTTTACTAGCCTCAGTTTCCCAAACTGCCATGGCTCCCACTGCTGCCTTCTCCACTTCTCTGTGTGCAAGCAAACATTAAAAAAAATGCTTATTGGTGTCTCAACTGGTTGATTAAAACGAGCAGTCCTTTGAAGCGAAGGCCATATGCCGATCGGCTTAGCCTCTATTTTTGAATCATCAGACACTGTTTTCTCTGTATTTTATCAGCATACATAAAAATAAAAAAGGGGCCAGGAAATCTTTTCATGTTCTAAAAGGATCTTATATATGAGAGGAAGGACGGCATACCAGGTGGTAGCTCCTGAGAATCTGATGGCCCAGGACAGACACGAGGAAGTGCAAGAGATCTTTTTCCTGCCAGGCCAGCTCTGAGTCACGAGCTGCCTGCCCCCTTGCACAAGCTCTGCCTGCTTCTCACACAGGCTCGGGATGGAGGGGACCCAAAGGGCTCAGTCTGGGCCGTACTGACTGAAAATCTCCATTCCTTAAATACCTTGAGAGTTGGGTGTGCTTCTAATTTTATTTTGTGTATGGGTGTGTGGGGGGAAGGTGAGTGGGGTGTGTGTGCGCACGCATGTGTGTGTATGTGTGTGCTGAATTAGTGTGTGAAGGGTAAAAAGAAAGAGTTAGGCAAACGTGGGAAGATGTCAGTGGGGGAAGGGAGCAATCAGCCAGGAATCCAGGATACAGGCAGGAATGGACAGGATAATTATTTATTTAGAAACCAAATTTATCAACAGAAAAGGACATTGGAACTGGAGTTCTAAGCCCAGTGTAATGATTCCTAGGCCCCTTAAGCAGGAGGAAGAGCAGCCAAGTGCTTTGCCCCTGACAAAACCCCATAGGGAGGTCGACTTGAAACTTCACTTTGATTCTGGCCCTGAGTTAAACAGATAAAATTTCATTGCCACTTCCCGGCCATATGAACTGGAAAAGGTGGCTCAACTCTCTGCACTCTGCATTCTCAACCCTAAGGAGAGAACAGTGTCCATATCTGTGATGATGGCAGACCGGATGCTGAGCTGAGGCCCCTCAGGACCAGAGGGACACCACAGCACCCCTCTCTCTCATCAGCCTCCTCTCTTCCTTCTAGGCTCCTATCTCTATCTCTCTTCTTCTCCTTTCTAAAATAAGATCTCCTATCCTGTATTAGAAATATTGGCAAAGGCAGTGTCTCTAATTTGCCCTGAGCCGACCAGAGTTAAGCATTCTGGTTGACAAATCCATACTTATCTCTCTAGAAAGAAAAACCTGTGTTTTGAGGTTTTGAAATGTCTGGCGAAGACAACTTTGCCACTGCTCTTCCATCCTGCCACCGCCCACCCTGGCAATAGCCTTGTTCTCCACAAACAGTGTCAGAAAGTAGTTTCTAAGCCACACTCTCTATCGGCCCTGTCATCTTTTCTCATAGCTGAGCTGTGACGGCCCCTGCAGCGGCTCCCAAGGGGGCAGGAATCAGGCAAGTATCTGATTGCTGTCGCGCACTCTCCTGGAGATACGTGCTGTAAACCTTGCAATTCAGTGCTATTATTTGAGTGAAATAAACTCCCCTCCAAGTGGCAATCATTCCATTTTGCCACAAAATGCAGTATCCAGAGGAAGAAAATCCACGAAGTGAGCAGTTGCTTCTCCCCGGGGTGTCAGACTTCCCATACCTTTAGATGGAGGCTTTTCCTCAATGTAACAAACAGGGGCCAAGAACACTGACAGGGTAAGGCTTCATTTTCACGCTCGTAGCACAGGTGGACCATGGAGAATGGAAACTGGGGTCTCGAGATTAACCAATAGCCTGAAATTAAAACGGTAACAGACAGCCCTAGACAGGATGCTGCTACATCTGACAACTAACCACAGCCTCTGGGAACCACAAAGTGCTTCCGAGCCTCAGAAGGCTTAAGAAGAAGATGCTATCCCTGCCCTCCCAGCTTTTGGAAACCATCTTAATGTGATCTTCATCTCAGTCAGCCGCACACTTCGGAATTGGATTACCACAGAATGTCTACCTGGAGGTGCGACTTTACTCCGCCCACACAGCCTCCGTTCTAACAGCAAGTGCATTACTTTGATGTAATAAGGTAGCAGCCCCACAAAATTAAACTCTCATTCCATGAGACTCTCAACAGCCCTGTAAGCGAGCTGGGAGGAGACGCAGTATTAAATCCGTTTTTCTTCCAAGAAAACTGAAGTTGTAGTGGTTTGCTGCCGGCTAACTGGTAAACCTCGCCTGTTGGAGTCAACATGTGACTGAGAGCTGGGCATGGTGGTTACATTCCTGCAATCTCAGGCGTTGGGAAGCAGTGGCAGGAGAATTCAGGACTTCAAGGCTATCCTCTACATATCCAGTTCAGGGCTAGCCTGGGCTGTGTCTGACTGGCTCAAAAAAATCAGAACCAAAACAACGAGCCAAGCAATAAATGCACATCCCTCCTCTATGTGATTTACTAGGCAAAGGTTTCACCAATACCTGCCTTTCCTGGAACACGACATTTGCATAAAGAAAGCAGATTGGTCACATGCTGTCCAGAATAAGACCTGCCCCATCTCCTCTTATCTAAAACGGCACTGCACCTTCACCCATATCCCACCCACTCTGATGTATATATCCCCAAGAGCATTTGACTCCACTTGACTGTTTGTCCTTCTTTATTAGGATGAATGCCAACTCCCTGAGAGCAGCATGTGGACTATTTAAGTCACTCCGTGTCCCCAGTGCCTAGCACAATGTTGAGTGTGTAACAAGTGCTCAGCACTCACTAACTGCCAAAGTGAGAGAATATAAGACACACACACACAGACACACACACACACACACACACACACTCATCGGATGCCCTCAGGGGCTCTGCTGCTTGTGGTACTAGAGAAGGTGAATGTGTCATAGGTGCTCAGCATCTGGACCTAAATGTCAAGGAAGAAACAACAGGGCTGGGTGACAGGTAACCCCTCAGCTCTCTCTGGTGGTAGGATGCCTCAGTGTGAAAATCTTTGCTTAGCTTGGGAGAGCCCTGTTTGCAGTGCTCAGGTCTCGGAAGGATGGAGGCAATCTTTCCCCAATTAGCCACTCTTTTCTGGGACCACTTAGGCAGCGCTGGTAGGGATTGCTGATGACTGGGGACCAGCAAGCAGCTCAGCTCAGAGGTGGGGGTGCTAGCAGGAGTAATTGGTTCTTTCATCTCAGAGCATGCAGGAGGTGGGAGAGTATAGAGTGGGGAGGGGGTGAGAGGGAGGCAGAGGGCAGGCCAGAGAAGAGGGGCCAGGAGAGGAGTGGAGATGGGGGTGGTGAGACTGTGCTTGTCCGGCACCCCACAGTCTTTGTCTTTATGATGAAGGATGTTCCAGAGACACAAGGGAAAATCTTTGGCCTCTGCTGAGAGCCCTCCCATGTCAGGTGTCCAGGATGGGAAGAAATGAGGCAGAAGGCTGACGTCTCAATTCAGGAAGGAGGGAGGGAAGACCAGAGCAGTGAGGTCACCGCAGTGTCCTTAGCTGTTCAGAGGCTGCCCTTGTGACCAAAGAGCAGCAGGCAGCACACTCCTCCTGTCTCTGGCCCCTCCCACCTCGCTCTTGTGTCTCAGCAGAGAGGCCAGGGCCCAGGAGAGAGGCAATGTGGTCTGAGGATGAAAGCAGAAGCATTTGGTGCTCACTGACCTGTACACAAATCTCTTTATTCCTATTGGTTGTCCAACCTTGGGATCTCTTTATTCCTATTGGTTGTCCAAGCTTGGGTGAATTCCTCTGCCTCCCTGAGCCTCCAACTACATCTTCATGAAATGTGAGCCTATTGAGTTTAATTCATTCGTCTTTATTATTTGCTTGTTTACTTATTTCAAGATAGACTCTAACACAGCCCTCTAACTCGCTGTCCCTGAAGATGGCTAAGTCCTGTTGGTCTTCCCGCCCTTACCTTCTGAAGACTAGGGTTACAGGTGTGTCTAGTATATGTAATGCTGGAGATCAGACACAGGGCCTCCTGCACACGAGGCAAGCACTCCTCCAATCAAGCCGCATCTCAAGCTACCATCATGAGTTTTTGTTTTTTTTTTTAAATATTTTTTATGGTTTATTTAACTTTATTTTATGTGCATTGGTGTGAAGGTGTCAGATCCCCTGCAACTGGATCTTCAGACAGCTGTGAGCTGCCATGTGGGTACTGGGAATTGAACCCAGGTCCTCTGGAAGAGCAGTCAGTGCTCTTAACCACTGAGTCATCTCTCCAGCCCCCCATCATGAGTTTTAAGCAGCAAAGACGTCACTTCAGGAATACCTTTCTATCTGATGCGGCCTCTAGTTTCCTGTCTGCACAATCCTGTCTGCCTTAGGATGCTTACTGTGGACATCTTTCCTATGTGTCTTTTCCTTTTTCTCTTTCTCTTTTTGAGACAGAGTGTCACTGTGTGAAGTGACTGGACTGGAACTCACACTGTAGACCAGGCTGTCCTCCCACTCAAAGAAATCCCCCTGCCTCTGCATTCTGACTGCTGGGATTAAAGGCGTGCATCACCAGACTGGCTGCTATATCTTTTGTTTGTTTGTTTGTTTGTTTTTATCAATAATCTCAATGGCAGGGTCTTACTGGGCAGCATTTTTGTAGCCTATACCCAAACACAGAGTCTACTTTGGGGTGGGGAGGAGCTCAATAAGTATTTGAATGAATGAATTACAACTAAGTACAACTGTTGGGTGTGGTGGCACACATTTTTAATTCCAGCACTTGGGAGACCAAGGCAGGTGGATCTCTGAGTTCAAGGTCAGCCTAGTATACAGAGTGAGCTCCAGGAGAGCCAGGGCTGTACACAGAGAAACTCTGTCTTGGGAAAACAAAACACGCAAACAAAAATTCAGGCTTGAGACAACAATGAATAGACAGAACTCAACCAAAGACACCTATTTCCTGCTTCCTATTTTGTGCCAGACCAGTGGGGTAAGGAGCATAACCCTCCCTTATTTCACTTACATTAGCCCTACCATAGCCCTGCCTACAGCCAGACTCTACCAGTTTTATTGAGACTATGGAAGCTCAGAATGGCTCAGATTTGCTAAGGTTGTGACAATTATTGGTAGCAGGCATAAAATTCAGGTCACTCGATCCCAAGGCTCATCTCACAGCACGTAGTCCCGTGCCTCTCACACACCAGTCTTCACGTGATGTAAGAATAAATAGCTTATTTTCTTATGGGGAGGTAATGTGTTGTGTTGCTAATGGCTTCTTACACTTTAGTGTGAATCAGCCTTTGCCAGTGAACCAGGGTGGGAGGGAGTAAGCTTCCTCTTGGAACTGAGCAGGATGGACGAGGGACTGGAGTTGAACAGAGCATGCGCAGCAGGGAGCAGCTCTGTATATGGGACCAGAGGATGAACAGAGCATGCACAGCAGGGAGCAGCTCTGTTTATGGGCCCAGAGGATGAACAGAGCATGCGCAGCGGGGAGCAGCTCTGTATATGGGACCAGAGGATGAACAGAGCATGCGCAGCAGGGAGTAGTCGTGTATATGGGACCAGAGGATGAACAGAGCATGCGCAGCAGGGAGTAGTCGTGTATATGGGACCAGAGGATGAATAGAGCATGTTCAGCAGGGATAGACGTGTATATGGGACGGGAGGACGAACAGGGAGGCAAGAGAGAAGCGGTGACAAAGAAAATTCTAGGATTAAATGTTGACATTTGGCTTGCGCTCCCTGCACCACTCATTGTAGTCTGGAGCAAAAGCCAGTTGTCTTAGTCTAGTTTCTGTTGCTATAACAACATACCTGTGCCTGGGTGATTTGTAAAGAATAGAGTCTTGTTTAGCTCATGGTGGAGGCTGAAAGATTCAAGAGCATGGTGCTGGTGTCTGGGAGGGCTTCTTGCTACGCTGGGGTAAAGCGAAGTTTGTCTCATGGTGAGACAGTAGGTATGTCAGGCAGACCCCTCCTTTGCCATAGGCCACTTTCATAGTAACCCACTGATGCACGAATATATTAAGCTGCCTCAGTGACTTAGTTACCTTTCCGCCCTGATGCATGGGGGGAACGAACTTGCAGCACATAAAATCTGAGAACTATGTTTAAACCATAGCACCTGTTAAGCTCTTGGCAGTTTCGTCTCCCAATCTGTAAAATAGGACTTTGGGAGACGGATATCACGGTGTTCACACATAGATTAAACCTGTGCAGAACATGTGGAAGTGGGGCTGCATAATAAATGCTAGATGCTCACTACCGTAATTATCACTGGGTTCCATAGCAGAGGAACAGTGAGTACATTAATGTGGAGGTTTAATGGAGCCGGTCTAGGGTGGGTGCGGACTCCATGAGGAGGTGAGACTCAGGTTCTTTCCATATTGTTGCTCCGTCACCTCTGTTGCCTCATTGGTCCAGAATGGTTAAGCTTGCCTTTCCCATCTTGCTCATATTCTTTTCTGGATGGGAGGGGCAGACAGGTATATAGTAGCCTTTCCTGTCACTGTGACAGAATGCTCGACAAGGAGCAGCTTCAGGAAGAAGGGCGTTTTGACACCCAGTTTGACAGAGTAGTCTGTCCTGGCGGGGAAGGTGTAGTGCTGAGAGCAGTTCCCAGCCGCGGTGGCAAGAATGTGAGGTGCTTGCTCATGATGATCAGAAAGTAGAGGGGGAGAGGTGGGAAAGGGGAAAGAGAAGAGGAGGAGGGGAAAGAGAGAGGAGGAAGGAGAAAGAGAGGTAGAGGGAGGAGAGGGGGAGAGAGAAAGGAGGAGAGAGAGAGGGGAAGTAGGGAGAGGAGAGAGAGGGAGGAAGAGGGAGGAGAGAGGAAAGAAAGAGGGAGAGGTGCAATACAGAAAGAGAGAGAGAGAGAGAGAGAGAGAGAGAGAGAGAGAGAGAGAGAGAGAGAATCAGGCTAGAATCAGACAGAGGTGTTTCCCCCTAATATCTATGCCCTAGTAACCCACTTCATCCAGCTAATCCCTGGGCTCTCAAAGCTTCCACAGATTTTAGTTCCCTGGACTTGACAAGTCAACGGTCCTGTGACTGTGTCCCATGCCTTCATGCACAATGACTGCTTGTTGACAACTGTCATGCATACATGGCCTGCCATTCATGCTCACTGTTAAATGTTCCAGGGGCTGGAGAGAGGCTTCACAGTTAAGAGCACTCACTGCTCTTGTGGAGGGACTAAGTTCAGTTTCCAGCACCCACAAATACCTGCACCTACAACTCCAGGGAGATCCAATGTCTTTGGCTCCTGCAAGTATCCCCTCCCCCATACACACACAAACCACCCATAATTAAAAATAAATACCAAAACCCACCCCTTTCAAATATAGGTAGCCTAGATTAGCTTGTAATAATGCCTCCTTCCAATCTGCTGCAGTTCCATCAGCCACGGAAGGTGTGAATATATATCTTCTATTGTTAGATTATCACGGCGTTTCACTGTGTGTGGCTTCTCATGATTCCTTTTCTATGCAGAAATAATTCAAAGCTTTTGAGTCCTTAAATGCAGAAGGGAAGATATTGACAGAGAACATGAAGCTTGAAGAAGCATGTTGACTGGATGCTTCTAACGGAAGTGTTATGGGTCAACGATGAAAAGTTAATAATATAAAGTCAAATAGCAGACGTTGGATTTTATCAGTGTTCCATTCTTATAGAATTGTTTCACAACGCTAAACAAAACACCTTTCAAAAACAGTTCAAATTCTAATTGCTTTATTCTAATAGGCCATAAGGCTTTCTTTTAAAGCCTCATTTATAATTCTTTATTTAAAGTTTATTTTTTTAAAATTAATTTTGTCTAATGTGTATGTGTGTTTGGCTGCATATATGTGCACCACTTGCTGGCAGTTTCCATGGAGGCCAGAAGAGGGCATCGAGTCCCGTGGAACTGGTCTTACAGATGGGTGTGAGCTGCCAGGCGGGTGCTGGGAATCAAACCCAGGTCCTCTCTGGATGAGTAGCCATTGCTCTTCACCACTGAGCCGTCTCTTCAGCCCCTTGTTTATCATTCTTGACGTCTTGTAAACATAAAAGGAAAACAGAATGTCAGCAAAGACAGATGATTTCATGAGGAGGAAATCCCTAAACCCACAGATGATGTTTACAACCAATCATATTGAACCCAATATGGGGCTACATTGAGTTATACAGAATACTCAGAATATGAAGAAAAGAAGTGGTCAGAAAAAGTGAGGCGTTGTAATTCCCCAGTGGCCATCAACGCAAGCATGTTGTCACGCAAATGTGCATGACCCAAGCACCAGAGAACCATGTAGCTAGGCTGGAAGTTGGGGCTCTTGCTCTGCAGTGTTAAACGGTGAAGCATGGATGGCCACACCAAGCATGTCGCCCGAACACTGGTTTCAGCACCCGACCATCTGGCCGTCACTCAATGTGTACACGTCTAACTTTAGATTGCTCCTAACTTCTCAATATTAGTAGCATTAAGATGACGGTCTCTGCATTAACACCATGAGGCTATGGCTGTTTATTTGATTGACTTCCTAGCAATGAATGAAGTGGCTGGGTCAGAAGGAACCCTGTTGCCAAACCGCTTTCTAGAAAGTGTGTCCTAACTTCCCTTTCCCTCATAGAGGAGTAAGACAGGGAGGGGCTTGGCTCTTGAGACCTCTCTGCCCAGTTTGGTAGACTATGGAATGACGGGAGAATCTTTCAGCCAGCGGCTGGCGCCTCCTAGGGTCCTTAGCTGGTACTGCAGTTGAACATATTTTGTGTTTACCATTATTTCCAGTGTTTTTGGACTGCGGCATATGCAGATCCGTTTACTGCCTCTTGTCTCCTGATCCTTGGGCAGTGACACAGAATAAGTATGATGGCCTCATTTTTCAAATGACCAGAATCTCAGAGGGTTGGGTGGTCCTGTTTGAGCCCTAATAGAGGTTTCTAGAGACCTAGCCAAGTAGCTGTCAGTAAGCTTTCCCTTGCAGGTAAAGGAAGGCTGCTGTGCCTGGTTTCCATGACGCCAACTGTGTAGCATCCCTGGAGACACAAGGAGCCTCAGTTCCTTCCTGTCTGCACCAGGTTCCAGCCGGGGCTGAACAGGGGAGGAGGAAGGCCCGAAACTCCTGAGTCTGTAACTGAGTCTGCATCACATACCTTCTGTTTTGTGCTCCCCCAGTATCTAGAGTTCCATGGTTGTGAAGGGAAACACACTGTAGCTTGTCTCCCGTGAGGGAGACACCTGGGGCATATGTGTACAACTCGGGTCTAACAACTCCAGGGGCAGGTCAAGTGCTGGCTGGGAACTCTCACAGACCGAGAATTAAACAGTCTGCCTTTGAGTGCAAGGGAAGTATTGGTTATATGCCATGGATTTTCTTTCTTTCTTTCTTTCTTTCTTTCTTTCTTTCTTTCTTCCTTCCTTCCTTCCTTCCTTCCTTCTTTCCTCCTCTTTCTTCCTTCCTTCTTTTCTTTTTTTCTTTCCTTCCTTTCTCTCTCTTCTTCTTTTTTTGTCTTTTGTTTTTGTTTGTTTTGTTTTTTTTTGAGACAGGGGTTCTCTGTACCTTTGGAGCCTGTCCTGGAACTAGCTCTTGTAGACCAGGCTGGCCTCGAACTCACAGAGATCCACCTGTTTCTGCCTCCTGAGTGCTGGGATTAAAAGCGTGTGCCATCACCGCCTGGCTATCTCTTTTATTTCCTTTCTTTCCCCTCTCCTTTCCCCTCCTCCCTTTCTTTTGGCTTTTTGAGACAAGGTTTCTCTGTAGAGCCATGACTGTCCTGGAACTCACTCTGTAGATCAGGCTAGCCTTAAATTTAGAGATTTGCCTGCCTTTGCCTTCTCCGTGTTGGGATTAAAGGTATGTGCCACCATTGCCTGGCTATACCAGAAATTATATGTTATTTCACCTAAGTCTCAAGCTGTCAGCAAAGATAACCTACCCAACAAAGGAGGATCCAGGTGTGTAATAAAACCCCAAGAGTGGACCAGTGAGAGATTTGGGCCAGCGTCTGCTGGTGATGGAGGGATGGATGGTCTCTATAGGGCCACCGATGGAGAAACTAGGGGGGACAGACCGTTATAAACTCTTCTTGCGAGCCAAGGACGCACAGGAAAGAAAGGAGCAGAGAAACATACCCTGGTATGCCACCTATATGGTCCTAGGGGGCGTTACTCCAAACTCCCAGTAGATGGCAGTAGAGTGTCTTGAGTTAAAGAGCACCTCCCCCTCCCCGCCGTGTGTGTGTGTGTGTGTGTGTGTGTGTGTGTGTGTGTGTGTGTGTACAAATGTACTGTCTGGGTTGTGGGCAGAGCTGGGCAATCTGTCTACCAGTTCTCCACGCTGTTGAGAGGTTGTCTGACAGCCTTTCCATCCCTTGCCCAACCACTTCTTCCCAGCTTCCCCACCCCCATTCCCAGGGCCTCAGAGCTTGGCTGAGAGTTCACAGGAGGAGGGTGCCCTGAAAGCCACATTGTCCCAACTGCAGCTTTTGATCCCAAGAAGGACAGAAGCCTCGTGCAGGGCCCTACTCCTGTATTTCCCAGTGAATGACCCTGGGCCCTTGAGACTTCTGAGTTCCAGAGCCTGGCTTTCTCTTCAGAGCAGAGTGCAGAGTACTCCTTGAGTTTGGGCTGTGAGGAGCAAAGGCTATCCCAGATATCACTAGCTATGAAGCATTCCACCACCAGGGGGAGAGAGAGAGAGAGAGAGAGAGAGGAGAGAGAGAGAGAGAGAGAGAGAGAGAGAGAGAGAGAGAGGTCCTCCATTGGGATAATTCAAAGTCATTTTGTTGATCCTAGGAGGATATGCTGTTTGCCTGGGAGGCACCAGTTTTGTTTGTGACACAACCCCGCCCTTCCCCTCAGTCATCAGGTACCTCTCTCTTAGCCTCTGCCACTGCCCTAGACCTAGGGCATACCTTAGCTCTTCCCGTCCCTAGGCCAAGCTTCCCAGTTCCTTGCAGCAGGTAGTTAGCCTGCAAATGTTTATGCAGCGGCTGCCATCTTTTCTTCCCAGTTTCTAACCATGGTCCAGTGGCTACTCACAAGAAGGAGGGGCAAGGGCTGGCTCCTTTCTAGCAGGGCACTCTTTACTAGTTCATGATATTCCCATGTGGCTGCCACTGGTTGGGATTTAGTCATATGACCAAACCTAGCCACAGCAATGGTCGAGAGGGGTGAGTCTTTACTCTTAAATCTAAGTAAAACCTCCTCCGACTCCTAGGGGAAACAGGACAGTGGCTACGGATGAGCCACATCTTGCCGATGAGGTGCCACCTCCTGCCTGCGGAGTCCCTGTGTTTCCACCCACAGATTCCTTGGTGTAAATTAACAAAACAAGAACCTGATAATCAAACCAGTATAGAGCAAGAATTATTCCCACCCAACCCTGTGTCATTTCCACTCTGCATGTAAACGTGTTGCCATTGTCACCACGGCCCAGTGTTCCCGCAGCCTATGGTTCAGTCCCTCGCAGCCCCCGAGTGGCATCTCCGTCCCAGCGTGGACACCTCTCTTATCACTGCCTCTCTGTCTAAAGTGACACCCAGCTCCAGTCACAGCTGGGGTGGGGATGCTGGGACTGCACAGCTGTAGACAGGCGACTACGGTTGCCTTGGTGAGCTGAGCAAAAGTGTTTTCCACGCTGTTGTGAGTCATTGCATCCTGACCGGCCACCCGCCTTCTCATTCAGGACAGTTCTTGGTGGTGGAGAGACTCCAGTGCCGCCTGGAGTATATCCTTTGATCATTTCTTCAGGATACTGGGGTCCCTGCTGGTGGTCCTTTCCAGTAAGGGTGACTTGGAACCCTTTGGCCCCTTAGGAGGAGCCCAGTAGTGACTGATTCTCACAGATGGATTTCCATGTGCCCTGAGGCCAGCCCCACACCTCTGGTATCCTAGAGCCTGTGGGCCTGATTTCTGAATCTAAGGCCCATGATGCCTTCATGCTTTTTATCCGTGATGGCGAGACTGGAACAGTGGGATTTCATACACAAATACATTCCCGCTCACACCCACAGACACCCATCTCCACACATGCCTTAGTTCAAATTCTGTGAAAAGCCAGGCCTAGTGATGTAAACCTGAAATCCCACAGTTACTCAAGAGGCCAAGGCAGGACGATTGAGCATTCAAAGCCTGTCTGGTGTGGGGTGATACAATTTAGTGGGTCCTCATCTCGAAGTGCGGGAGGCCACTGAGGAGTTAGCTCTCTGGCAGAGCACTTACCTAGGCTGTGTGAAGCTCTGGGGAGGATCCCAGCACAGAGGGGCTGAGAACTCAGAGAGGCAGTGCCCTTTTATGGGTAGGCAAGGAATCTGAGCTCTCAGGTCAGAGAGTCATGGCGTTTTCTTTCACAGACTGAATTGTGGTTTTCAATAGTAGCAATGGCTTCTCTCTCAGAGCGTGCAGTCTGGCACGGCAAAGGCACCGCAGCACAGGTCTGTTTCCGCCTCCGCCCCCAGCCTCCTATTCCTCTCGCCAGGGACAACCATTGCCATCAATTTCTCCTGCCTCCCGAGGATTCAGTCTGCAGACAAAAGCCTCTAGGGCTATAGGCAAGCACGTGCATGCCCTGACCCTCACACACCATTGGCACCCTGCTTTCTTGCATGCTCTGTCTTCTGTGATGGCTCCCTCTTTGCATGCACGGGAGCTCCTGTGTTTTGAGCACCTGCACAGTGCCCCACCATAAAACTGTACCATGATTAATATAATATAATATAATATGTTCTCCCAGATGAGCATAGGTTGCTTCCAGCGGCTTCTTTACTACTGCTTCCCGTGGTCCTTTAGATAGCGTCGCTGCTCTGACCCTTGAGACCATGTGGGTGTGCACATCAGTCACAGCGGGGCCTGAATGAGGGCTGGACCAGTGCTCTCTCCCTTGCTAAATCTGTAGGTGAGGGCCATGAGAACACCACCCGCCAAGGTGAAGGCAAATAAGTCCGATGTGAACCAGGAACTCGGGGATGCTGTAAGAGGCAACTGGAAGGGACCAGAGGAAGCTTCATGCTCTCTGGTACCAAAAGGGGAGGTGGCAGGAGGCACAGCCTCTAAGTTCTTGGCCCTAGTGAA
This sequence comes from Myodes glareolus, assembly GCF_982192425.1. Taxonomy (NCBI): domain Eukaryota; kingdom Metazoa; phylum Chordata; class Mammalia; order Rodentia; family Cricetidae; genus Myodes; species Myodes glareolus. The sequence goes on along the minus strand of NC_142036.1, from coordinate 38,976,161 downwards.
CAAGGTGAGAGATTCAGGCCCCTGTGCCTGCGAGTGTGGATGCGAGTGAGATGAGGGGTCTGGGCTGGGTGGGAAGCAGACTGGCTTTCTTGCTGAGTCATTCCCACTGAGCATCCAAGGAAGGGAGCCAGGCCTGCTTTGAAAGGGAGAGTGAATGAGTGTGTGCTACACATACACACAAACACACACACACACACACAAGCATGCACACACACACACAAGCATGCATGTACACATGCATACGCACACACAAGCATGCATGCACACACAAGCATGCATGCATGCTTGTACACACACAAACATGCGCGAACACACACAAACATGTATGCACACATGTATGCATACACACAAGCATGCAAACACACATAAGCATGCATACACATACAAGCATGCATGCACACACAGGTATGCACGTATACACATGCATGCACACACAAGCATGCATACATACACAAGCATGCATGCACACACATGCACGTATACAAAGCATGCATAAACACACAAGCATGCACACACACATGCCTGCAAACACAGACACATTCCGACATGCACGTGCACACACACACACACACACACACACACACACACACTTCACTTTGCCTCTAGTCAAGGCAAAGGAGCCCCTCTCAGCAGACAGCAGTTTTGACCCGACAGACACAGACACAGGCAAACCGCTGCTGGCCCACTCCCCTTCCACTGTTTCTCCACCCCTCTCTGTCCCCGTCCGGTTCCCACAGGCCTTCTCCTCTGCCTCCAATCCTGCCCTGAGATTACCCCAGGATGATACAGGACCAGGACACGAGGAAGATCTGAGCATAATGGCATCCCCTCTCATCTGCCTAGTCCTGGTTCTGAAGTGTTCATGAGCCCGGCCTTGTGCTGGGGAGGGGGTGTAGGGAGAGAATGAACCAGGCTGGTCCACAGACAGGAGCTGCCCGTGTGTGGCACAGGGAGTAGGACCCCAAGAGCCGTGGTGTGGTGGACACCATGCTTTCTCTCATCAAAGCCACTTTTGTCTACAAAGTCTCCACATCCAGTGCTGTCTGATATCCGCACACATCCATTTAGGGGTGTTTCTATTCTCAGGGCCTGATTGTAGAAAAGCCTGGTACCAAATGTAAGCACAACCCCTGTCTCCTTGTCTGTAATCACAGCCTCCAACTACATTTTCCCAAGTCGCCTCTCTGTCCCTGAGCAATGTTCCTGAAAGATCTACAAGGTTTCTGGTCATCTTCAGTTACTAGAAAATCCTGATTAACCTAGTCCAATTAAAATGCCAACTATCACAAGCAATTATAGGCTCCTGCGTGTGGCAATCAGGCAAGGCTAGGAAGGGAATCAGGTTGCTCTTCCTCCCTCCCTCTTCATCCTTCCGTTTCCAGCATTAGCGGTTGGGGTAGAACGAGGCTGGGTGTGAGCAGAGAAGGTCGTGGTCCCTGGGCCAGCACTGCACATTGACCAGCAGCTCTGCAGGAAGCCCCCAGGGTGGGGTTTGTGACGGAGTTTTCATGAGGAAATGGGGAGCAGGGCACTCTGGCTATGCTTCCCCCAATACCCTCTCAGCTCTCAGCGCCCACTGACTCTGTTCTCCAGAGAGCTTTACAGGAGCCACAGGAAAAGCTCTGGCTTGACCAAAGGACAACACAGGGCCCCATCCATTGCTCCCTGCCTGCCCAGTTACTTCTCTCCATTCTTGTCTTTTCTATTTCCCTGGGCCCTGGGATGTTGCTCTTCCCTGCTAGACAGCCCCTCTCTTTGAGCCGCCAACTCCTCCTTCCAAAAAGGGTTAGAGGAGCCTGGAATGAAGGTGGCTTCACTGACAGAGCAGTGGCCTATGACGATACATAGGGCCCCACGCCCAGACGGTCTTCTGTTTATTACTCTGCTGTCTTAAAATCTACACTTTTTGAACAATGGACATCCGTTTGTCTTTATAGTGGGTTCTTACATCATATCATATGCCAGCCTTGCCTGTGAGCACCGGCCCTGTGGGCTCTAGTCTGCTGTGGGAAGGAGAGGAGGATTCTGGTGATCTTGAGAGCAGCAGAGTTGGTTCTGGTCCATTGATGTCCCCTCGAGGTGCTGCAGTTCATAGAGATTCTCACCTCTCTTTAGAGAGAGTGATGTTTGACACTCTGCCATCCATTGTGGACTTCCGGGCAACATCATCTACTACCCAAATCTTCATTCTCTACGGTTTTTTTAAGTGGTTTTTTTTTTTTTGGCCTGGCTTTGAATCAGAGACCTGCCTGCCTCTGCCTCCCGAGTGCTGGGATTAAAGGTGTGCACCACCACCACCTGGCCACCACCACCACCTGGCCACCACCACCGCCTGGCCAATAATGTGTTTTTTAAAAAAAGATTTTTTTAAAAAAGTTTTTCGAGACAGGGTTACTCTGTAACTTTTGAGCCTATCCTGGAACTAGCTCTTGTAGACCAGGCTGGCCTCGAACCCACAGAAGTCCACCTGCCTCTGCCTCCCGAGTGCTGGGATTAAAGGCATGCACCACCACCGCCCAGCTAAAAAGACATATTTTTTACTTTTTAAAAATTTATATGTATATGTGTGTGTCTGTGTATGGGCACGTGCACACGAGTGCAGGAGCTCACAGGGTCCAAAAGAGGGCATCAAATCCCCTGGAGCTGGAGTTCCAGGTGGTCGGTTGCGAGCTACTGCAGGCGGGTGCTGGGAGCGGAACACTGGACCTCTGCAAGAGCGGTAGATGCTCTTCTGCCAAGCCACATCTCCAGCACCTTGTGTGCTTCGTTTTAACAGCAAGGAAATCTTCAGGCAACACTGTTTTATAGCCTCAGTTTTCACTCACTGCACTGGAGAGTTTCATGTCAAAGTATTCATCAGCAATATAATTTTCTAACGTGTGTTTCAGGTGCATACTGACATGTAACAAACGTCCCCAAATCCACTGACTTAAAGCAATAACGACTTATTGTTTCTCTCTGTGTCCTGGTTACCCTTCAGACATCCGTCCCTTTTTCATGTACAGAGAGAAATCTGGGAAACAGGCTTAGCTGGGTGACTGCGTGGTGATGTGACCCCAGCCTAATTACGGAACCACAGTCTCATCTGTGAGGACAGCAGCCATGTGTCCCTTGCTGGAGACACACAGAAGATCAGAGGAGAGCTATAATAATGTGCCTCCTTGTGGCTCATGCCTGTGATCTCAGCACAGGAAACTGAGAAGTTGGAGGTCAGTCTGGGCTCTATAGTGAGTTCTAAGTCAGCCTGGACCAGAGTGAGACCCCGTCTCAGTAACACAAGCCAACAAAGCAGTGATATCTCCCAATTGGATAGAAAGGGCCGAAGCAGATTTAGAGTTACACAGTGGGTGACTAGGGCTGCTGCTGTTGTAATTTGGAAATGCCTTGCTGAAGGATGAGGCCAGAAGCTACCCTACCCTCCAGCTTACCATGCTGAGGCCCTGGAGTCAAGGCAGGATTTCTTTTGGGAAAAAAAGGACAGAGAGAGTCAAGCTGAGAATGTGAAGTATTACTGTGCCAAGGGGGAAACAAAGCAAGAGCCATCTCGTTCCCACACAAAGGCACTTGGTCGTCAGCCACACTTTCCTGCACACTGATACCCTCCTGGGAATAAGGCCAAGGGTGATGTGTGATAATCAGGCCATGCAGGCCTGTACAATGGCCTGTGGGTATCTGCAGCCTATAGCCTGGCTGCTCATTCTACCGCAGGAGTCCTTCAGCTGCTCGTGGAACGGCGAGAACACCTCTGGAAGTGCCAGGGGTTCACCCCTGCAGCCCAGCTCTCCTGAGCCAGTTATATCGGTCCTTCCATTTTTGCCTTCGGAGACTCTGACATTGGAGACACAGGTCCTTGTCTACTTTTAAAATATGTGATAACTAAATCCAAGCCCATATAAAATATCTTGCCTGTGACTGCGTCCCCAGTTGAAGAAATAAAATATTCCCAGTACAGTTAAGTTATTGGTAGGCCTCTCATTGTCTTCTTCCATCTGCCCACGGGAGATAAATGTTCCCCTAAACCATGGTCTGTGTGTGGTGTGTGTGTGTGATGTGTGTGCATGTGATGTGTCGTGTATGTGTGTGGTGTATGTGTGGTGCGTGTGTGTGGTGTGTGTGTGTGTGTATGTGGTGTGTGTGTGTGTGTGGTGTGTGTGCATGTGATGTGTGCGTGTGCATGTGATGTGATGTGTGTGGTGTATGTGTGGTGTGTGTGGTGTGTGCGTTTGTGGGGTGTGTGTATGTGGTGTGTGTGTATGTGGTGTGTGTGGTGTGTGTGCATGTGATGTGTGCGTGTGCATGTGATGTGATGTGTGTGGTGTATGTGTGGTGTGTGTGGTGTGTGCGTATGTGGGGTGTGTGTATGTGGTGTGTGTGTATGTGGTGTGTGTGTGTGTGTGTGGTATGTGTGCATGTGATGTGTGCACGTGATGTGTGTGTGCATGTGATGTGATGTGTGTGGTGTGTGTGTGTGTGGTGTATGTGTGGTGTGTGTATGTGTGTGTGGTGTGTGTGGTGTGTGTGTATGTGGTATGTGTGTGTGGTGTGTGTAGGGTGTGTGTGTGATGTGTATGGTATGTGTGGTGTGTGTGGTGTGTGTGTTTGTGTGTGTGTGGTGTGTGGTGTGTGTATTAGAACCATGCTTCAAGTGCACTAGGCAAGTATCTATTATTAAACCGTATCCTTTCTCTGGCCCCCGTGGCCTTGATACCTTCATTCTCTCTCTCTCTCTCTCTCTCTCTCTCAAGTATAGATAAGTTCCAAAGTTTTTTTTTAAAAAAAAGGTGTTTTATAGTGATTTGACTCTTTGGGGAAGGGCTTTAGGATTTCCCAGAATATGTAGATAACTCCCAGAAAGACAGAAAGGTTGAAAAATGAAACTTTCTGAAGCCAGTGTCACCTGAAATAATCCACATGGCATGATTATTGGAGAAAGAGGGATGTATTGGGAAAACAATGGTTGACTTCCCCCCCCCCCCAAATTCGATGAAAGAGCACAAATCCACAGATCAAAACATATGAATGAATGTGAAGACCAGTGAAAAGCACACATGGCTAATAATATTGAAATGGCTAAGGAACAATGACTAAAAAAATTGGTGGGCCTCGAGGAGAAAGATACACAAGGAAAAAAGATAATCAAATTTCTTAAACACCTTTTGGACTTTTGAGTATTTTGCCTGAATGTGTGTCTGTGTTCCACATGCATGCCTCGTACCCATGAAGTCAGAAGAGGACATCAGATCCCCGAGACTCGAGAGCCACCTCGGAAGGGCCGTGAATAGAACCCAGGCCTTCTACAAAAGCCACTGAGCAATCTCTCCAGTCCTCCAGTCCTGAAAATCAACTTCCGCCTTCTTGCTGGCGACAATAGAAGCCAAAAGACAATAACGGTACCCCCGGCACAACACAAGTGGGAAACTGTAGAAGGAAGCCCTACTTCAGAGACTTGATTCCAGCAGACCCAGGGATACAAAAACTGTTCAGGGCATCGGGAATGTTAGATATACACACAATAATTAAAATAAAATGTTAAAGCCCCTTTAAAGCAAGGCCAATGGCCGCTGTCTCAAAGACAGTTTCTATTCCTTGCTATCTTTCTTATGAGTCATATTTTATTTATTTTTAAATTTTATTGATTTTTATTGAGCTCTACATTTTTCTCAGCTCCCCTCCCTGGAGTCATATTTTCTTATTTCCTTTCATATCCCATTTTTTTAAAGCTAGACATGTTAATATTGCATGTAGCAACTCCTCCCCACTCCAGCGTCTATTACTTTGCATGTCATCGTTGTTGCAGGCTTGCTCAGTATCTTTTCTGGAATGATTTTTAAACCATATATTGTGCTGTTGTTTATGGCCAACGAAATCTCTGTCTCGCTGTCTTAATGGTCAGCGGGTGACTTAACAGATTTCCTTAAACTTTTGAGACAATGAATAAACGTCCAATGAAGAGGGGAAAAAGTTTCCCTGGTATTGCTTCCAAACTGTGTGCGTCCTGTGGCAGCTGGTATGTCCAGTGAGGTGCACCAAAACCATTGGCAGGCACCCTGATCCAGGCCCGGGAACATTGTCCAGAACACAAACTCTCAGGCAGTAGCCATGACGGGGAAAAACGCTCATCAGTGGTGGTTTGTTTTTTATCTGTGAAATGATTGTTGCATATTGTTTTCAGTGTTTGTACATGTCAAACGACCCAGTGCACACGTGGGCTCTGGAGAGGTGGCTCAGCAGTTAAGAGTTTGTACTGCTCTTACAAGGGACCTGAGTTTGGTACCCAGCACCCATGCCTGGTTGCTCACAGCTACCTATAACTCCAGCTCAGGGAGATCTGAAACCCTCTTCTGGGCTCTCTGGGTACCCGCACTTCCATGGCACACAAACACAGACATGCACAAATATATATGTTAAAAAAAAAGAATGCGGACATTTTATTCCTCTCTCTAGTCTCCAGTCAGTTTAGGTAGCAAGCAATGCTACCTAAGATTCTTCTCTAATGAGTCTTTATTTTACCATATTTTAAAAATCAGCCATCTAGGGGGCTGGAGAGATGGCTCAGAGGTTAAGAGCATTGCTTGCTCTTCAAAAGGTCCTGAGTTCAATTCCTGGCAACCACATGGTGGCTCACAACCATTTGCAATGGGGTCTGGTGCCCTCTTCTGGCCTACAGCATACACACTGACAGAATATTGTATACATAATAAATAAATATTTAAAAAAAATCAGCCATCTACTAGTTCCCAGTGGCCTTGGATATAAAGGTTTTTATGATTTCTGAACTAAGAAAATACATGTATTACCCTGATAGTAATAAGGTTATTAAAATATCATTATGTTGCAGAAATAACAGAAAGTGTTAATATGGAAGAAATTTCAATATTGCATTATTTATAACAGAAACAAAGAGAGGGAGAAATAGAGCTGTTTCAATGTTATGATATCTCTATGCAATAACATCTTGTGCAACGGTTGGAAATGCTGTCTGAATTGGGACAGGGAGAATTTTCCTTTGCAGTACAGTCTTGAATGGTCTGAAGATTTCACACAAGGAAAATGGTTACTTTCTGACCATATTAAGTAACATATAATTTTTAAACCCCTCTGTTTCTGAAAGTGTCTTATTTGCTAGCCTTGAGATAGGCACTTATTATGTAGCCCAGGTAGGACTCAAAATACACATCTTTCTGCCTCAGCCTCCTGAGAGCCTCAGTCCTGGGACAGTTTTCAGGCAGGTGAGATGAAGAAGCAGCATGCCCAGCACTTGGCAGGCTGAGTAATGGGGGACGAGTTCAAGACCAGCCTGGCTACAAAGTGAGATATCACCTAAAAAGGAACCTGTGGAAAAGAGTTTGGGAAGAGAACTTCGTGAGTAAAGCGGTTGCTGCCACACATGGCATCCCGAGGTCAATCTTCAGCATCCACATATCTATAAAGGAAAGCAGGGTGTGGTAGTGTGTACCCTGACTCCAGAACTGGGGGGACAGAGACAGGCAGACCCCAGAGCTCTGTTAGCCAAGCTATCCAACAGTCAACAGTAGGTTCAGTGAAGGACATTCAAAGAAAGGTGGAATGGTCTCTGCCCACCCCACTGGGATCAAAGGTGTGAACTCTGTTTCTCTTTGAGACTGGATCAATCTAGTGTAGCCCAGGGTGGCCTTGAATTCACAGAGATCCATCTGCCTCTGCCTCTCAAGTGCTGGGATTAAAGGTATGAGCAACCACTGCCTGGCCTCTCTGGCTAACTAGTGGCTTAGCTCTGCCCTCTGATCTTCAGGCAAGCTTTGTTATATCACAAACAAAATATCATCCCATCCATCCATCCATCCCTCTTTCTCTCTCTCTCTCTCTCTCTCTCTCTCTCTCTCTCTCTCTATCTATCTATCTCACAATGTAGCTCTGGCTTGCCTGACTCACCCTGTAGACCAGACTGATCTCAAACTCACACAGATCACCTGCCTCTGCCTCTAGAGTTCTGGGATTAAAAGCATGTGTCACCCTGTCTGGTTTGGAAACATCTCTTAATCTTGACACAAAGAATAATTTCAAAAAAGGAGTAAACACATCTTACTCCATTAAACATTCCAGAACTGGCTCATCCAAGACGGCTGTAATGACAATGAAAGAGCAAATCAAAGCACAGGGGCAAGTCACTGTCTCCCTGCCCCAGATGAGAGACAGGGAGGTAGATACAGAGAGTCACAGTTCACAAGGATGGAAAATTATAGAGGAATATTTAGATCATTATGTTAAGTGTAATAAGCCAGTCGCAATAGTAAAAACACCATCTGAGTCTACTACTCAGGTGAAGAAGTTAGTCTGGGGGCCGGAGAGATGTCTCAAGGGTTAAGAGCACTGGTTGCTTTCACAGAGGACCCAGGTTTAATTCTTAGCATCCACATGGCCACTCACAACTGTTAACTCCAGTCCCAGGGGACCTGACACCATCTTCTGGCCTCTGCAGGTACTGCATACATGTGATATATGTGGACCAACACTCACATACATAAAATAAAGTTTAAAAAGTTTTAAAAGAAATTAGTCAGAATCAGACACCATAGAGAATCATAGATTAAAGAGATAAAGAAAATAAGCAATGTAAAGATGGAATACACACAGAGAGTCTGGATTATGTATAGTATTGTGTTTTCTTTGAATTTTTTGACTGTGAAAAAGCTAAGTACAGAGAGACATTTCATTGTTCAGGCTGATAAGCTAAACCAGCATAAAGGTATCTTGATTTTAAAATTTGAGTCTAAGGATATGTTGTTTTGGAAAAGATGTTCTTCTTTTGTTTCCACAGAGGATGAGAATCTGTGGATTCATTCCAGGCTAATGTAGTTTGATGGACCAAGAGCCCCTGAAATGTTGCTGTGAAAACCCCCCCAAAATTATTTTGACCAACAAAAATCAGGAAGCAGTTTGGAAAGAACTACACCCAAATTCCCAAATATTGTTTATAAATGTTTGTTTACATTTAAAGGGGGATATGCTATAGAGATTTGCATTGGTATAGATCTCAGCTTATTGACACAAATGTAGGGTCAATTTTGTTATATGTATATTTCTGCTCTTGATTAAAGTATTGTGTTTGTGCAGTTCATTAAAAAATGTAATATATAATTAAGAAATATAGGTTAATAGATAATCATCTATAATAGTCAAACTCGTAGTCATGTTAGTTAGATTTTCTAGATGTACAGAGATATATTTCAGGTGGATAGGCATTCTTCAAACCTTTAAAAGACTACAGAATATGGCATTTAAAATGTTTACGAACTTAGGAATTTTCATGACAATGAGACACATTTGCTCCTGGCAGCACCAATCTACTTTAAGAGTATGATGGGCATCAAAGAGGCTCCTTATGGCGTTGGTTTGCCATTTGGGCAAGAAACTGCTCTTGTCTAGACTGCTTGATGTTATACTGTATGAACTAGACATGAAGAACCCACAGAGAGATGACTGCTGAACTTGCCTAAAGGTGAGATGGTCTTTTATGGTTCCTGTTTCATGAAAAAGCCTGCCAGACATTCTGCATGACACAGGAAAATGTGACTGACAAACTGCCAATATAGGTGGAACTGTCTTTGAAATTTCCTGCTTCATGGAAAAGTCTGCTGAATACTATGGGCCTGTAGGCTGAAGATGGATGCCCCAATGGTACAGAAGAACTTTGGGTGACTGTCTAGGCAGCAAGATCTCTGTCAATTCTAGAGGGTTAGAAGTTGCTTACAATGTACTTTCTGTTTATTTAGGTAATATCATATCTTTCTGGAGTCTTTGATGGAGTTGAAGAATAAGAATAGTTTTCCTTAGTCATGATAAAAAGATGAAATAGATATAAGTATTCTAATTATAATTCTTACTTGATACTTGTTTTATTATATATAATTTTACTATGTTAAAGTTAAAACCTTCCTTTTTATTTAGACAGAAAAGGGGAGGTGATGTGGAATTCCCCTCTGTATGCTGTGAATCTCATTGGTTAATAAAAAAAGCTGTTTTGGACCTGTAATAGGGTAGAGCAGAGCTAGGTGGGGAAAACTAAACTGAATACTGGGAGAAAGAAGGCAGAGTTAGAGAGAAGCTACGTAGCCTCTCCGGAGACAGACTCTGGAGTTTTACTCAGTAAGCCACAGCCTCATGGCGATATACAGATAAATGGAGATGGCTTAAATTAATATGTAAGAACTAGCCAATAAGAAGCTAGAGCTAATAGATTAAACAGTGTTTTGAATAATACAGTGTGGTTATTTTGGGTCTGAGTGCTGGGTGGCCAGGAAAGAAACAAGCAGCTCCCTATACCAAGAAACAAAGTACAATCCTGGTTCTCAGAGCCAAAGGAGAGAGGAAAATAAGAATTACTACCTAATGGGCATAGAGTTTCATGTTTACAAAACAAAAAGAGACAAAGAGGTGTCTGGTTGTGGAATGTTATGAATTTAAAAATTATGTGACTTTAAAAAGGTTAAGAATCTGGGTTTGGTGACTCATGTTTATAGTTCTAGCACATGGGAGTTTGAGACAGGAGGATTGGCATGAGTTTGAGGACAACCTGGGCTACATAGTGAATTCTAAGCTAGCCTGAGCTACATATCCTGTCTCAATCTTCCTTTCCTCTCCAAAATAAAATCAGATTTGGGGGACAGTGTGAAAGCTCAGTGTGTAAAGGCACTCACTGCCAAGCCTGACCTGGATTTGACCCCAGGGACCCACAAGGTGGAAGTATAGAAGCAACACTCACAAGTTGTCCTTTGACCTCTGCATATGTGACATGGCCCATGTGCCACTTCCATAGAAACAAATTTAATGTATTTTATTTTTGGTTGTGAGCCTAGCCTTTAATGGCTGAGCCATCTCTCCGGCCTGTAATACATTTTAAAAAAGATTTTGTTTCATTTTGCTTTATTTGGGTGATTTTTTTTTCTTGTCTTATTGATCTGTTGCTTATTTTGATTTTATTTTTTGTGGGACTTTTTGGTGTGTTTTTAAAAATGCAAATGAATATATTTATTCTGAAAAACAATACTAAGACAAAATAAATGGAACTATAATATAGCCTAGGGTGGTTAATACTTGAGTCTAAAAGATAGACTCTTAGCACAGCAAGTGAAGATTCAAAGACAAGCAAACACAACATTGATAAAACTCCTTCACTCAGCCAGGAGACAAGCTCAGAGGCAATCTTCTCTCAGTATCTCAAGTTTCTTTATTTTTTTTTATTGATTTTTATTGAGCTCTACATTTTTCTCTGCTCCCTTCCCTGCCTGTCTCCTCCCACCTTCAATCTACTCCCAAGTCCCCATGCTCTCAATTTACTCAGGAGATCTTGTCTTTTTCTACTTTCTACTTCCCAAGTAGATTAGATCTATGTAATTAGTGTCCTCATTGTTGTCTAAGTTATCTGGGATTTTTTTTTGATGTGTTTTTTGTTTGTTTGGGGGGTCATAAAGTTGGATAGGTAGAGTAGGAAGGTGGGAGAATCTGGAAGAAATTGGAGAGAAAAACATTATCAAAATATCTTGAATGAAAACACTTAAGAAAAGGAGGTGGAAAGATGGCTCAGCAGTTAAAAACACTGGCTGCTCTTCCAGAGTCTCTGGGTTCTATCCCCAGCACCCATATGGTGACTCACAGCTCTCTAATTCCAGTTCTAGGTGATCTACTGCCCCCACAGGCACTGCACATATACAACACAGATATAATACTCTTACACACAAAAAAGTAAAAGAGAAAAGAAAGGGTGAATTACCAAAATCTGAGGACCCATACTAAATTACACCACTGTGAAATTTCAGAATAAAAAATATTGACTATTAAAAAAGAAAATAAAGATTGGAGCTGTGGGAACATGGCTTAGTGGTAGAGCATTTGCCTGACATGTGAGAGGTCCTGGGTTCATTTCCTAGCACCACTAGACAAATAAACAAAAATTATTAAGATAGTAAATTTTACATTACAAAATTTTGCCCCAATAGAAAATAAATATACACTTCTTAAACTGACAAACTTTTGACAGACAGAACAAAAAATGATAAAATATCTAAGTGGAGTTTACATTACACATCCTTCAGACAGTGAGAAAATAATAAAGTAATGGTGTGGGAGGTCCTTCTGTATATGTGTTGCTTTTATTGGTTAAAGAATAAATCTGTTGGGCTGGAGAGACAGCTCAGAGGTTAAGAGCACTGCCTGCTCTTCCAAAGGTCCTGAGTTCAATTCCCAGCAACCACAAGGTGGTTCACAACCATCTGTAATGAGATCTGGTGCCCTCTTCTGGCCTGCAGGCATACATGCAGAGAGAATATTGAGAATACTGTATACATAATAAATAAATCTTTTAAAAAAAATCTGTTTTGACCAGTGGCTTAGCAGAATAAAGCAAGGCAAAAATTCCAAGCAGACAGAGGAGGAAAGAAGACACAGTCAGTGAGAAGCCATGTAGCCATCACAGGAGACAGATATCTCTGCCAGAGCCCACCAAAACTTTGCCAGTAGGCCACGACCTCATGGTGATGTACAGATTAATGGAGCTGGGTTGGTTTAGGATATAAGAGCTAGCTAGCAATATGCTTAAGCTATTGACCAAACAGTATTGCAATTAATATAGTTTTTGAGGGATTATTTTAGGTCTAGGCAGCCAGAAAACGAACAAGTAGCCTCTGACTACAAAGTAATATGGATATAGTATGGATATTATGGACAACTTTATGCCTACAAACTTGAAAGCCTACATGAAACAAGGCAATGCCACCAAAGACGCAATCTGCCAAAGTTCCCGCCAGAAGAAACAGATTATCTGAAAAGTCCTATGTCTGCTAAGCATTTTAAATCTATAATCATTTTCCTCCCAAAACAGAAAACACCCGGACTAGATGAATTTACTAATAATTTCCACTAAACATTAAAGAAAGACATTGCATGACATTTTTATTATTTATTCCAGCATATAGGAGCACAAGAATACTTTCTAACTTATTCTGTAAAACTACCATTTCACTGATGCTAAATCCGGAAGAAGATATTAATAAAACTTAAAGGTATAGATACAAAAAATCATCAATAAAATGTTGCAATTCAAATATAATACTTTATAAAAGAATTATACACCTATCAAGGGGAACCTTTCCCAGGTTTGCAAGGGTGCTAAAACAAAACAAAAACAGTTAAGGGGCTGGAGAGATGGCTCAGTGGTTAAGAGCACTGGTTGCTCTTCCAGAGGACCCAGGTTGGACTTTCAGCACCCACATGGCAGCTGAAAACCATCTGTTACTTCAGTCCTAGGGGATCCAACACTCTCTTGGCCTTGGTGGATATTAAACACAAGTGGTGTGCAGACATACATGCAGTCAGAACACTCACAATTATAACAATAAATATTAAGAAATAAAAATCAGTTAATGTATCACATCAACAGGCAGAAGAATACAACAAATATCACCATGTCAGTACAAGTGTGTTAGCTTTCCATTTTATTGTAACCAATCCTTAGTGTAATCAGCTAGTAAAAAAAAAATGGGATCATTTTGGCTTAGAATCTTAGAGTTTTCAGTCCATGGTTGTTAGTCCCATTTCTGTTAGACCTGTGGTGTGGCAGCACATGGGGACACACTGTGGAGTGAGGTGCTCACTCTAGCACACGGGGACACACTGTGAAGTGAGGTGCTCACCTCCAGCATGTGGGGGCACACTGTGGAGTGAGGTGCTCACCTCCAGCACATGGGAGGGCACACTGTGGAGTGAGGTGCTCACCTCCAGCACGTGGGGGCACACTGTGGAGTGAGGTGCTCACCTCCAGCACGTGGGGGCACACTGTGGAGTGAGGTGCTCACCTCCAGCACGTGGGGGCACACTGTGGAGTGAGGTGCTCACCTCCAGCATGTGGGGGCAACTGTGAAGTGAGGTGCTCACCTCCAGCACGTGGGGGCACACTGTGGAGTGAGGTGCTCACCTCCAGCACATGGGAGGGCACACTGTGGAGTGAGGTGCTCACCTCCAGCATGTGGGGGCACACTGTGGAGTGAGGTGCTCACCTCCAGCACACAGGGGTACACTGTGGAGTGAGCTGCTCACCTCCAGCACGTGGGGGCACACTGTGGAGTGAGGTGCTCACCTCCAGCACGTGGGGGAACACTGTGGAGTGAGGCGCTCACCTCCAGCATGTGGGGGAACACTGTGGAGTGAGGTGCTCACCTCCAGCACACGGGGGGGGGCGCACTGTGGAGTGAGGTGCTCAACTCAGGCAGTGTAAAGCGCAAGTGAAAGAAGAGGAAGGTCTAGGCTTCCAGCATCCCCTTCAGCCGAGGACCTGACTTCCCTCCACTGGGCTTCACCCACGAAAAATCCTACCATTTCTTCATGGCACCAGCTGGGAGGCCACACTTGGACATGTGGGCATTTGGGGGCATTCAAGATCCAAACTACAGCAGTACTGACAAAGCAGTTAGTAAAAATCCAGTGTCCACTCACGATTAGAAACTCCTGGAAATGCCTGTGAGGTGGTTCGGCGGGTGGGGTTGTCTGGTGCCAAGCTTGATGACCTAAATTTGATCCCCAGAATACACAAGATGGAAAAAAAAGACTGACTCCCAGAAGTTGTCCTCTGGCCCCTGCCCCCCACCCACAGAGAGAGAGAGAGAGAGAGAGAGAGAGAGAGAGAGAGAGAGAGAGAGAATATTAATTGAAACCTTTTAAAATGCAAAAATAAAGATTCCTGACAAACTGGGAACAGAGGGAACATCCTTAATTTGTAAATAATATCTCTAATAAATGTGTAATTAATATCAAACTCAATAGTAAGGTATTTGACGCTTTCCCACAAGATCAAAATTACACCCCCATACACACACCTCTTTTTGGTACCATACTGAAAATTCCAGTTAGTGCAGTGTGGGAGAAGGAAATGACATTACACAGACTGGAAAGGATGTCTCTGTCCCTAGATGTTATAAATGTCTATGTAGAAAATTCAGGTTTACATGAATCAAATGGTGAATTCAGACACATTTCTACACATGTATTTACTTTTTTATTTCTGTGATAAGACACTCTGGCCAAGGCAACTTATAAAAGAAAGGTTAATTAGGCTTATGGTTCCAGAGGGTTAGAGTCTAGCATGGCGGAGTGAATGAAGGCATGGTGGAATGAAGGCATGGCAACAGGCAGTTGGGGCAGCAATTGACAACTGCTTGGTTCACATATAGGAAAGAGAAGGGACACTGGGGATGGTGGGAGGCTTTTGAAGCCTCAAAGCCCATCCCTGTGACATACCTCCTCCAATCAGACCCCACCCACTAATCCTTCCCAAACAGGTCCACCAACTGAGGGTCCAGTGTTTAAACATTTGAACCTATAGGGATCATTCTCATTCAAACCACCACAGCACACATGATCAAAGAAACAAATCAGCACAATGGAGAAAAGACAGTCATTAATATATCATGCTGGAACAATGGGGGGGGGTAAAAAAGGAATTAAAGCCTAGACTTTATCCTTCCCACAAAAAGTAACTCAAAATACATTCTAAGCCTAGGTGTAAAATGCAAACCTATAAAACTCCCAGAAGGCAGCACAAGGAACGCTAAGATGGCCTTGGGTATTATGATAAAGACATAACCCATGAAAGAAATAATTGATTGGCCAGCTGGACTTCATTAAAGTTTAAAATGTCTGCTCTGTAAGACAATGTCAAAAGGGTAAGACAAGCCACAGAATGAGAGTCACATCTGATAAAGTACCGTTATCCAAAATATAGAGAGAATCCTTAAAACCTAGCAATTAAAAAAAAATCAAGAAACCATTTAGAATGAGCAAAAGACACAGTAACAAAATACAAATAGTAGACACGTCGACACAACACAAATACCAAGTGAGAACATGGGAAGTCCTCCAACGTTAGGGGTGATAAACGAGAGCATCACTAAGTTGCTGCCTCTTACCTGGAAGGCACACCTATTGGCATCTCCAAAACCTAGACCAGCACTGACATCACTGGATGTGGGCGAGGGTCTGAAGCCATTGGGATTCTCATCTTTTGCTGGTAGGGATGCAAATAGTTTAGCCAAAGATCAACATACCAAAAAGAAAAAAAGAAAGAAATTGGAACTAGCTAAACTTACATCAACCATGGTCAAAGAATTTATATCATAATTAGAGTACCATAGAGTAGAGATATTGGATAAACTACAACTGTGTACCTTATCATAGATAAATCATGTATGTGTGTGTGTGTGTGTGTGTGTGTGTGTGTGTGAGTGGCATTCTGACTACATTAATATATACTTTAAATCCAGACCACAATGTACTGGGCCTTTTCTTTGTCCACCAACCAGTTCCAAAATCATGGCATGGAGATATCTTATTAGTTATGAATGCAGCCTAGCTTAGGCTTGTTTTTGGCTGCTCTTTTTTTTAAATTAAGAAATATTTATTTATTTTGTGTACAGTGTTCTGCCTGCATGTATTCTTACATGCCAGAAGGGGACATCAGTTCTCATTACATTACATGTGAACCAACATGTGGTTGCTGGAAATTGAACTTGGGACCTCTGGAAGAGCTGCCAGTGCTCTTAACTGCTGAGCCATCTCCAGCCTCTCTGGGTAGCTTTTTTTTTATTTTAATTTTTTTTAATTCTTAAATTAACCTGTTTCTCCTTATCTACCCTTTACCTTGGAACTTTTTACTTTTCTTTCCTTCTGTGTAAGTTACTTTCACTGTTTCTCGCATCTGTCCAGTGACTGCCTGGCTTCTAGCCCTAGGCATGTCCGTCTCTTTCTCCTCCCATTCTAGATTCCTCCTCCTATTTATTCTCTCTGCCTGCCAGCCTCACCTTTCCCTCTTCTGCCTAGCTATTGGTCATTCAGCTCTTCGTTAGACCAATCAGATGCCTTAGGCAGGCAAGGTGAAACAAATGCAACTCATCTTTACATAATTAAACAAACGCAGCATAAGTAAATGTAACACGAACCTTTACACAGTTAAATACTCCACAACACCACAAGGCAAACCGTACCAATTAGGGATGAATAATTGACTGGTACAACTAAAAGCAAAGCAAGGAGAGCCCTCTAGAAGGCCCATCTAGAGCTGTATCTGGGAGGAGAAGGGCTGGAGAGGAAGGGATGAGGCTGGGAGACCACACAGGAGAGGCCTGGGGGTAAAGGTCCTAGTCTCTGACTTGGGCGCTGGTTATCAGTGTTTGCTACGTGAGTACTCAGTCTAGTGTTCATCTGGGTCTCAGATACACTTTCCTGTCTGTATTCTACTTCTCAAGGCTTTAACACAAAGACCATGTCCAGGACTAAACAAGTATCTGCTGCTGTGAGGACCAGCAGCTCAGGCACTGAGGGGGAGCCGTGGAGTCAGCAAATGAATCACTCAGTTGACTATTCTGAGGGAGTAGAACTTAGTTCTCTAGGGCTGGTGAGTGGGCAAAACCTAATTTTCTGTGACAGGCATCAAAAGGGAAACACACACACAGACACACACACACACACACACACCTTTAGGGTCTTTCTATCATCTGTCTCTCATCTCCTTTATTTCTTTTCTTACCTCTATCCAGATGTATCCTTTCTGTTGATTCTTAATTTTTTCTCTTGTGTCTTCTATACCCCAGCAAAATCTCTAAGCGGTATAAAAATCACAATGTGGTTACATTCTAATTTTAAGTGAATGATTACAGTGCATACAAGTAAGAAACCGCATGTTTTCCATATCCCTTTCATGATTAAACACTTTACATATTACAGCTGAAAAACTAATTATCTCCGAGAACTCACAAACATTGATGTACAAGCTACTTGTTATAGACTAACAGTGTAGCAAGAGAGGTATTTTTCTCAGCCAGGTCTTTTACTGGCAGGCAGCACTTTGGAGTTTCAAAGGAAAGATCAATTGCTTCATTATTTATCTTAAATGGCAATCTTATAAAAAAAAATTCTTAAAAGAATCACAAATCTAAACTTTTATATATGAAAATAATCAGTTACCGGGTGTAGTGGCACACTCCTTTAACCCAAGTTCAGGATTAAAGGAGGCAGAGGCAGGCATATCTCTGTGAGTTTGAGGCCAGCCTGGTCTATAGAGCAAGTTCCAGGACAGGCTCCAAAGCTACAGAGAAACCCTGTCTCGAAAAACAAACAAAAACAAACAAACAAACAAACAAAAAAAACCAGTCATCTCTCTTTTCAGTCCTCAGGGTACACACCCACTCAACAGCAGTCTTTTATATTAGGAACCTGAGGGCAGGAATTGGTACAAGAAATTAATCACCACCTTTGATCACCAACTAATTAATTCTAGCAGGAAAGGTATGTCAGCCAGCAATTGCCAGATTGTCATTGTTTCTGTTTCCTGACCTCTATAAATCCTTTCTTCAACTATTAAAAGTGTGTTTTAATTTCCAAACTTTAACTTGTTTCCCAAGATTTTCTACCTCGAAGCTATTATCAAAACATCTTAACCGAACTTTACTAACAATTCTGCATTTCTAAATTCTTCCCAAAGGTGGTGGTTGAATCATTAGTCTGCTCCAGCGGCAATGCTTGGAAAAAGTCAATCACTTTTATTGTAAATATCAGTACCACTGCCCAGTAGGGGCAAGGAATCTCCTGAGAGCTTTCATACAACCCACAGATTAAGAGGGATGTGGTGCCCAGGGAGGTCAATAACAGCATGGGGTCCTTAGAACACAGTCCTCAGAGCTTTGCCTCTCTAAGACTCACGCAGATGCGGCTTTGCTGACCACTCAGCTATGTTCCTTGAGTTTCAGTGCTGTCTGTTGGTCCCCTTGTATGACCCCTGACAGGTATACATCCCTCAATGAACAAACATGACGGAACTGGTCTCAAGGGTTTGGGCCTGAGTCATGGAGAGAGGCTCCTTACAAGGTGGCTCAGGGAAAAGATGAATTTCTGCTTCATGGAGAACTGGCTTGCTGTGAAGAGGTTTATAATGGGAGGTTTCTCTCCTCACACTCACTGATCCCCATAACCGCTTATGAAATAATCGTTTGGAGGCTTAATACTAATTACAGTAGTTTGGTCTATTAGCTCAGGCTTATTTCTAACTAGCTCTTACTTTTAAAGTAACCCATTTCGATTATTTTATATTTTACCACAAGGCTTGTGACTCGCCACCTCACATCATTCCTATATCATATCCCTTTCCTCTTTTAGAAAGAGATTGACTGTGACCGTTAACCATTTATAACCAACTCCCTCTAAGTGAAAACAAACATTTACAAACAATATTTGGGGAACTTGGGCATAGTTTTCTAGACTACTTCTTGACAATTGGGGGTGCTGGTAATCTTGCGGGGATCCTGAGATTAAATCTTTGCTGTAGTAGTCTGTGAGGCTGCAGGGTCTCCACCAGTCGTCTTGAAGCTGCTCTGGATGCTGCATCACCTAGGCCATGGCTCCCATGGAGACCTCTCAGGGGTTCCACTTGATCCTGGAAGGAATCCACGGCTTCTCATCTTTTGTTGAAACAAAAACAGAACCTCTTTTCCAAAGCAACACATCCTTAGACCCAAATTTTGAAGCTAAGATACCTTTATGTTGGTTTAGCCCAGCAGGCCCACAAACAAACGTCTCTCTGTAGCTAGTTCATTAGCAGCCAAAAAAATTCAAAGAAAACACAATAATATACATAATCCAGACTCTCTGTGTATTTTTCATTTTTACATGGCTTCTTATTTTTATATTATTTTACTGTCTATTTAAAGACTTTATTTTTATTTTTTAAAGCTATTTTTTATAACTGCCTGTACTTTTTCCTCTCTCTCCCAAACCTACGAACATTTTTTTAAACACACTGTGACCCATTTAGAGGTTTATTTTTGTCCGAATCTGTCTTTATTACGTATCTGCAATCTTTTTTTTTTTTTTTTTTTGATCACTGTTTTAAACTGTTAGGTGGGCATGACTAGGACCAGAACAGTTGTTTTGACTGTTGGTTCTGCCATGCTCAGCTTTTCAACACAGCAGAGGTTGAGGGCAACAAGTGTCAGGCTTACCTCTCCCTGCACCTGCCATGCTGCCATCAGGTAGCAGGCAGCCAACCCACAAACTTCTTTTTTGTCTTTATGAGTAAAGGCTAAACCTACCACACAGCGCGGCTGATTAGCCTCTCTGTACCGAGGTCTGTGTGAGACTGTTAAAAATGTATCATGCCATAGCTGGTGGCTGGCTCCATCTTGCGGGCAGCTGTAGGGAGATGCATCTCTGGACCGTGGCTAGCATGAGAGACTAGGAAGCCCAGCATGGCTCCATTTTTGTGTGTTTAGAACCCTTTTTGAAGCTCTTTTAGGTCTTTTACGGATCCATAACCCACATTGGGAGCCATTTGTAACTGGAGGTTTCTCTCCTACCTGCCAGTTCCTACAGATGCTTATAAAGTAATCATTCAGAGGCTTAATGTTAATCATAATTGTTTGGCCTATTCGCTCAGGCTTATTTCTAACTAGCTCTTACTTTTAAATTAACCCATTGCTATTATTTTTTATTCTACCACGAGACTCGTGGCTTGTTACCTCCTATCTTGCTTCTCCAGCAGCTGCTGGCGTCTGACTTCGCCTTCTTTCTCCCTATATCTGTTTGGATTTCCTACCTAGCTATATTTTGCTCTGCCACAGGCCAAAGCAGCTTCCTTATTAACGAATAGTAATAAAACATATTCACAGCATACAGAGGGGCATACATACCACATCAGCGATTTCTTTAGCTACAATAAAATATCAGTACGTGAACCCACATATTCTTTAGCAGCATGATCCCACTATCAGCTACGGTCAAATGGAGTTGGGAGGAGGCTGGAAACTCACCCCCAGACTTGCCCAATGGTAGGCAGGCTGGCTTTATTCCAGGTGGAGAGCCCTTTCTGTCTAGATTCTCTAGAGTTCCAGGAAAACTGTGTATGCCCTTTGTGATGTCACCAGGCCCCTGCCGCTGACTTCACCCCCCAGGAGTTCCCAATATTGATCGTTGGTAGTGGCTGTGGATGGTTGTCTTCAATTTTCCCTCTTCCCAGACAGATGTACTGGCCAAAGAGGCAGCTGCTGGCTAAGAGCAACCCATAGGTGCGGTCTTGGTGAGTGGGGATCACGGAAAATTAGTAAGGGATGGAGTTCGGGACTGGCCCAGGAAAAGAGAGGCCTGGGGTCCCCACTGAGAGAGTGCCAAGTGATTCTCAGGGTCTTCCACTTTGGTCCCTGGGCTGGGACATGTAGTTCCCTTTAGGCATAAGGATCTATGTGTAGACGTAGGCCCCAGGCCTTTGGCTGTAGAACTCTGGAGTGCTACAGCATCATGTCTGGTGAGACAGCAGGCAGTGTATTGCTCTCATCTACTCAGGACATCAAATTGTCTTCCCCTGGCAAGACGAGTGAGAACATGGAGAAAAGCCTGCACTGTTGACAAGCACCTTCCCTTCCGCTGAATCGTCCTGTGGCTCGCTCGTGGGGACAGCGGACCTGGATAGCTGGACTGTCCCTTGGGATATATATGTTATCTCGGCTCCAATTTGAAAATATTGTCCCTGTCAGCAGCAGGAGCTCATATTCTGGGTCCCTGTCACTTAGGTCCCTGCCTAGCAGTCTTCCCCAGCTCCGGGTCACAAGGCATTGCGGACATCCTTGTATGGCTCCCTCACCTAAACCACTGGTATGACAATTGTGAAAAACACGCAGTTAGTGTGCACAACCCACTTTTGTGGGTCTCTCGCCTGTCTCCGAGTGTCACCAAGCATTCACTTTGGCCCTGGATGGTTGTACCTAATTCTGGCAATTACAAGCATGTCCAGTGAAGGTCTTTGTATAGGTCGGTCGTTGGGAGCCTAGGTGTATGCAGGTGCAGTGGTTTCTAGATATCGGGGGTCAGTTGCCAGGGCCACTCTGGTTGTGAAGCCTACCTCCCAGTTTTACTGCTCAGTGATCCGAATGGACGGGGAGACCTTAAAAGGGAATATGGGCTTCACCCCCCTCTCCCTGATCCAGCCAGGGAAAGAATTCAGTAAGCAAGGCACTGTTCTAGACACTAGACATAAAAAGACTTCTCACCAGGTGGTGGTGGCACACGTCTTAATCCCAGCACTCTGGAGGCAAAGGCAGGAAGATCTCTGTGAGTTTGAAGCTAGCCTGGTCTCCAGAGGGAGTTCCAGGACAGTCAGGGCTACACCGAGAAATCTCTGTCTCAGAAAACACAAGCAACAAAACCAAAACCAAACAAAAAAGACTTCTCATCTTGTGAAGGTTAGTGTCATGGCGATGAATCAAAACCTGCTTTGTGCCCTCAAAGGTGTGACTTGGGGTGACTGAGTTTTTCTGGAGGTCAAAATTTTCTCTCTCTCAAACACACAAACTTGATTTGAAGTTCTCTTGACTGAACTTACTTCCTGGATGTTGTTGCTTTCCTTTTAAAACAAAATATTCGGCTATTGGTTTAGTCTCCGTGAGTCTCCCTCTATGTTTCAGTCTCCATGGAGCAGGGAGAGGAAAATGGGAGCAGGCTGCTCTGTTTAAAGGGTCATTTTCACCTACTCCCTACTAGCCAAGGACTTAAGTCTGTAGCTGCTGCTGCCCTGGTGTGTGTGTGGTGCGGGGGGAGACTATGCACTGGGAGGCATAGTCTCTGGCACTGTGTGAATACGGGGTGCAAACTTCAGAGATCTTCTTTTACAAGGGAGAGGGAAAGGAAGGACACACTCCAGTTCATGGCAGTCCCTCCCCCCCTGCATCTGTGGAAATTGTGTGGCCATGAGTTTGATTACTCCTCTCATTGCGGGGACGGGATGCCCGATACAAACAATTCAAAGCAAAGATTTATTTTGGCTCGTGGCTGCAGAGGATAACCCGTCAATCATGTCAGGAAGGCACCGTGTCCGGAAAGGCTCAGTCGGTGTCTGGGTCGTCGGAGGTGAAAACCACATAGTTCCTTCACATCTTGGTGGATCATGGAGGAGGGAACTCAGACCAATGCGGATATGGTAACCACCTTCCAGGTCTACCCTCAGCAAACCACTTCCGTTAACTAGTCACTGTTCCAAAAGTTCCACAGTGTCCCCAAACAGTGTCACCAGTTACAGACCAAGAACGGAAGCCTGCGGAAGACCTTTGGCATTTAAACCAGAACAGGGAATAAACGACAATGGGCCCTGTTGGAAGACACCAGGAGCTTCCGTGCAGGAGAAGCTGCCGACTTTGCCAGGCAGCTCCATTTGAGCTACTTGGACCCTTTAGCGTCTTATTATCATTCTCGACTGTGCTCCCTGCAAAACACTGGATTTTACCGACACAGTTGTGAAGACCATAGCATAAGTGGTGTGGTTCGGAGAGGACAGCACAGGTCAAAGCACAGCCCGCAGGAGAGAGAGCATAAGTAACTGCAGTTCACGGCACTGAGCGCAAAAGCTGGATCCGCATTATTTGTTCCCACACGTCTTCACCGGGAACCTTCTACAAGCCTGACCCCCACCTGGATGGCTGGCATTTGCATGGCTGGGATACCCCAGCCTTCTCTTCTAGGTTGGCCTGGCATTTTTTGTGGGTCTCCTTTTGTTCTTCCCACACCGCGACCTGATCCCCTATGTCACGCTCGTCACATGTCACACTTAGCAGGTCTCTCAGTCATGGGCTTTGGGGCTTGGTGTGGCCCAGCGGTAGCAGGTTCTGTGATGAGGGAGCAGGGAAGGGAGCAACCGCTTTTGTTAACTTTCTGCTGTTTCCCAATTTAACAATAACAGCCACCATTCTCAGGGCATGCAGTTAATCCTCACAACTGGCTCTTTCGGTCACTCTCATTTACTCCCTTTTACACGTGCAAACAATTGTGGTTTTCTTGTTTTTGTTGTTGTTGTTTTCTCTTTATCTTTTGGGGACCACTACCCAGCTCCCAAATAAATACACAGAGTCTTATTCTTACCTATGAATGCTTGGACTTAGCTTGGCTTATTTCTAGCCAGATTTTCTTAAATTATCCTGTCTACCTTTTGCCTCTGGGCCTTTACCTTTCTCTGTTCTCTATTCCTTTCTTTCCTTCTTGCTCTGTGGCTAGTAGTGTAATTGGGTGACTGCCTCTTGGAATCCTCTCTCCTCCTTTTCTCGCTCCTCCCCTCTTCTCCTATTTAGTCTCTCTGTCTGGCAGCCCTGCCTAGCCCTTTAAACCAATCAAGTGTTTTAGTCAGGCAAAGTAACACAGCTTTACAGAGTTAAACAAATGCAACAGAAAAGAATGCAACACATCTTAGCATCATTAAGGAAATGTTCCACAGCATGAATGAATGTAACTCACCTTAAAATAATAATCCACAACAAACAATGAATCTCAGAAAGATCAAGCCCTTTGTTCAGGTGGCCTGGTTGGGACCTGAATGTAGACTCTGAGGATTTTTTTTTTTTTTTGAGACAGTGTCTCTCCATATAGTGAGTTCTTGCTGTCCTGGAACTCACTATATAAACCAGGTTGGCCTCACACTCACAGAGATCCACCTGCCTCTGCCTCCTAAGTGCTGGAATCAAAGGTGTGCGTCACCACACACAGCCCAAGAATTCTCATACAAGACTCTTACACTTAACTGATTTGTCTCCATACCTTTAGCCCTTACTAAGAAACCGGGTGACAGTGTTAGAGCAGAAGGACTTAGACCTCAACTGGCCCAGTCCCTCTGCAGAGGGAAAAGCATAGCATGGGGAGACCTAGCACAGGGTGTTAGGGCTGCTGGCCACAAAAGCCCAGGAAGACATAGTTATCTTCCCCCCCTCCCCCAGTGTCTCCTGGCGCTGTCTCACACTGCTTCTTCCGTGACCTTTTCATATTGCTAACAGCTCTGACAATATCTCACTATTATAAAATATTACTCAGTACTTGCTCCTATCTCATTAACTACTCTACTGAGAATCTTCATAATAAAACGTCTGTTAAATAAGTGAACTCAGACCATGACCGAAGGTGGGGGACGGGGGTGGGGGGGTGGGGGTGAGGGAGGCGAGGGGAAGAGCGTTGTTGTCCACAGCCCTTGTTTTGCATAGTGGTCTTAGGGAAACGGGTAAACACATGGAAACAGCCCCCACTTCAAAACCCGTCTCTCCATCAGGGTGAGCAGGTATTTGATGAAACTTGAGACCCACTTGAGTGTGATCCTGGCAAAATGGACCGGACTCATGCCACTCCTGGATGGGGTTCAGTTTAGAGATCATTCTTCTGCTGAAGGAGTGGGAACTGAGCCTTGCCCGGATGTGGTCCCAGGGTGTGGTGTAGCGCTACTTTAGCAAGGTTGAATATCTTTTGTTGTCCCTGGATAGCTGGGCTAGGAGGCCTTAGAGGAGAGTTTGAGGCACGGGAGAGGGTGGGTGGGTAAGGCAGCTGCCGAGGCCCAGAGCCTCCGTAGCTGCAAACCGCAGCCAGGGAGCGGCAGCCTTGTGCATTCGCGATGGTCATCTTTCCGATAGCTCCAGGATTTCCAGGGCAGAGGCTCGGTCTCTGCTTATGATAATCTAGCCCGGGTTCCCCCACAGGTCAGAGCAGCGTAGGGCGGGGCCAAGGTTGACTCCTACTGGGAGGAGCCGGGATGCCGCTCCCGCGGTGATGCAGAGAGGAATTTGCTGACAGTCCCTTGCCAGGTGGAGCAGGCTTCACAAGGCCGCGAAAAAGGAGGAGGAGGAGGAGAACCCGCCGGCTGTCTCCTCTCAGGTAGAGTGTTGACTGCCACTAATCCTGGCAACCCGAACTCCTCGCTTGGGGTTGGCGGTGGCTGTGAAGGTTCAGATGCCGTGAGCTTGGGGACTGTCGCTGCTGGGAGAAGGAATGAGAATCCGGGTCCTCAGCTAGGGAGGGGGCGGGGAGGGGTAGCTTGCTGAGAGCTTTCGGCGACCTGGGGTTGGACTGGAGGGATGGGAGTAGGGGAGACTGCGCCACATGTGGCGCACATTGGCTGTTCCCCGGCATGTGTCTTAGGCAGGGTGGGCTAAGCTGCCCACTAGGAAAGGGCCTTAACTTGGGAGACCTGTCTTCATGGGATGCCAGGATGGAGGTGGCTGGGAGACTTGCCTGGGGGTCTCTGCCTCTTGTCAGAGCAGGTGGGAGTTCCTCTCAGGACACCCCACCCCATCCATCCAGGGACTCCCTGGGCTCTGCTGCCCACGCACTGGGCTGGCCTAGGAGAAGGTGGTGTACTCCACTGTTTCTGTAACCACGGCGTCACTGATGGGCTATGTGGGGGTATGTTTCTAGGCTGGGCGTCTTGAGTTTCAAGGTGGTGGGGCCCTGCGGGGGGATACCACCTTTCTGGCTGAACTTTCAAAGACAGGATTTTCCTCCAATCTCAACTTGAAAGAAAGAAACTTTGGGTTTGGATGAAGATCCTGGGGAAACTGAGGTCCAGGGGTGCTTTGACTTGACGGAAGTCACCCCATGTGTCCACAGAGCTGGCCTTTCAGGCATAATCTGACCCCCTCCGGAGAAATGGCGACTAGTCTTGCTCTCTAGATCCCTGATCCCCTCTGGGCTGGATCCCCACCTGTGTCCCCAACTCCTCATCCCTGAGGATACAGGAAGTTACAGCTTCAGCAGTCTTGGGGAGTCAGAGGTGTGGACACCCGCAAGGATTGGAATTGGACAGGAAGGAACTGCTAAAAACTACTCACTGGGCTGTAGAAGGGGTGATAGGTATCTGTGGGTTCAGGAAAATAGTAAGAGGTGGCTTGTAGTGACAGAGGAAATCCCCCAGTGTTCCCCATGTGCTGGCCTTAATGGAAGCCTGTAGAAAGTTCCTAGGGAGGAAGATGGTGCTGAGGGGAACAAGAAGATGTCCAGAGGCTGTGGAGTGTGTTCCAGAAGGGTGCTGAAGTCTTTTGGAGGGACTCCTCTTCTCAGCTTCCCTTCTTGTTATTGTCATCTCTGATCTGTGGCCCCACTGCATCTGCGGCCATCCCCTTTGAACCTCTCAAGCTGTCTTGTCCTCCTTCTCCCTGAGACAGGTCTTTTTCTTGGAAGGTAACTGAGGCAGAGCAATGGTGTTTTAGAACAATGGTGTTTTAAAACAATGGTGTTTTAGAACCAGAATCAGCTCTCACCCTTGTGCAGAGAGGCATAGAGGGTACTGTGGGCTCCTCCACACTTCTCACCTGGGTAGCTCAGGGCAGACTGAAGGGGCCTTATCCTTGCTTCTCCTCCTCCCCCACTGCCCAAGTCCTGGGAGGTGAGGGTGTGGCTGTCCCCTGGAAGGTAGGGTTAATATGAGCAGCTCCAATGTGCTCTCCTCCTTCCAGGAATGTTTGCTAGTTACTTGGTAAGGAAACGGCTTGAAGGAGGGAGACAAAAATCACTTGGTTACCTTGCCAGCATGTCTCCAAAGGGCTATACTGTCCTGTGGATCATCAAAGCCAAAGTCAGATGTCTCTCCTGTCTGGGTAGCTTCAGCAGCAGGAATGAACTGTAGACAAGGGGGCCTGCTGCCTCTCTGAGACCTCAACAGGAAAGAGGTTCTGACCAGTCCACATGCCTAGTGAAAGAGACTACTATGTACCTGGTTGCTTTCCAGAGATACTCTCTACATACAGAGTCCCTGGAGTTGGGCTCTAGAGATCCTTGGGCTGCTAGGTGGTCACTGGGATGCTCTGGGGGTATCTCTAGGAAAGGAGGGGCTCTCTAGAAAATTACGTTGTAGTCAGCACTATATGAGGTGGCCATATAGTGCCAGAGAGGAGGACCTGCCCACCTACCACCTCTATTGGGACCCTTTCCCAGGAAGAAGGCCATTGTTCGCTGTCCAGGAAGCTGGTGATATGTCTCAGTCACGCCATGAAAGGTCAGGCCTCAAAAAGTCCCTATCTTACCTCCGGGCCATCTTACTCCCATGGAAGGAGAATCAGGCCTATAGAACCGAGGGCCTGTTCTGGACTTCTGGACCAAGAACTCCTATTTGCTGGAGTTTCTGCCTTGAGTTACCCTTCCTGACATGTAGGCATGAGCACACCTTCTTCAGATGGGTGGGAGGGCTCTGACAATGAGTCAAGTATTTATTACAGAAAGGAAGTATTTTTCTGGGAGACTCTGGCCTCCATGGAAGACATCTGTTTCCTTCCTTAATGAAGGAACTATGGCTATCCCCTTTGTGTAGGATGTCCCCTTTCTCCATGGCTAGTCTAGGGTCTCTGCAGTCTTAGACTGGCCCTCCTGTCCTACTTCTAATTATACTCTGGCCTTTGAGGACTTCTCTGGCCCCCTCCCCAGCTGACTGATACTAACATATTTAACAGGGTTGCCACCCAGAGATGCTGATGTCCAAGGGCACACTGGGCTTCCCCATAAGCCTGTATCCTGCTACGAGCACGCCAAACCCACAGACCCTCTACTTATGGCCCTTTCTGGGAAGCAGCTGATTGAAGAACCATAGAGATGGTGGTTGAAAAGGGCCGGGAGCTCTGTGCAATAATCAGGCTGTGGGAATTCATGTGGCATTCAGGCCAAGGGCAGGCTTTCACTGAGAAAAGCTGTAATGGGAGTGCTTAGGGGAAGTGCTGGGCAACTGAGTTTGATCAACAGCTTTTAATGCCCTGTCTTGCCTGACTGGGACCCAGTACTCTCCCCTCCCCCTGTCTTGAGAGAGCTCAGGTTTGAACTTACACACCAGCATACATGTACACCCAGGACTCTACTTTCTCACCCACAAGTTTGCAGAACCACGGTGGGAGCTAAGACGAGAACCTGAGGCCACTAATATGAACATGTGGGCATTGCATGTAAGATGGGTTCTTGTTCTAGTGCTGTCCGGATTGCTCGGGGCTGAGAGGAAGTAGCTCCTAGGAACATCTTGAGGCTAGAACTTCATGAGCTGTGTTCATGCCAGCTTCTAGTGGGAAGCCAAGCTTCATGCCAGCTTCTAGTGGGAAGCCAAGCTGTCCCCTTTTCATCCCCGAGTAGCCCGGCCAAGGGAGGTGGCCCTGGAGATAGAAACCTTCACACCGTGGCTGAGTCTTCTCAGGATTGTGCTCAGACAGATGGACACTGGCCTCAGGCTGTGCCCCTGGCTCAAACGCAAGGAAATCCTAAGGTCTTTGGAGACTCGGGGGAGCGGTACAGTCCTGTAGTCAATCAAGAAGATGGTTGAGTCCCTGATTATGGAGTCCTTATCACCTCGGATGTCCAAATGACAGTTGGCTATAGCATCAAAATGCCACAAAGAATAGGTGGACATGTACTCAAAGCCCTTTGGAGGGACCGGAGCACGGAGGAACTGTCACATGTGACACAGGATTCGGAGGTTGCTGGGGGCTGAGTTCCCACCCACCCACCCGCCCGCCTCATAACCCACTCACTTCATTTCTGTAACTGGGTGATGCTTGGTCACTAAGTCCCCTATCCATTTGCTTGTCTTTTCATCTCTTGGCCACCAACTCTTTAGGGACCTTTGGGACGACAGGCCATGCTTTGGTGGCACCATTAAACATCTAGTGACGGCGGGCCAGCCATGTAAATTACTCAAGGCACTGTTAGAATTAAACGGTTCCCTTTGGAAGAACCTCAGGGTCCTGAAGGTCTGGGAGAAGGGAGTCACTCAGGAACCAGAAGGCATGTGGGTAGCAAGTGGTAGAGGGGTCAGGGCCTCCCCTCTGACCAGGCTCATGTATGTCCAGGTGTGAATTAGACTAGACCTGGGAAGACCGCAGACATCAGGTCAAGGATCATCTCTTGAGGTCTTTTTGCTCTGTGGTTTCATGTGCCTGGTTATTACTTCTGAAATCTCCCTAGGCTCCAGGAAAGAAGAGGACCCAGTGAACTTTCACTCAACAGAGGAGAAAACAGAGCTTGTGGGAGGTGGTGTGAGCCACAGCCTTGCATATGTCAAGGGATCTGACTCCAGCATACAGGGCTCTGTCTCCAGCATACAGGGGTCAGGGGTCTGCCTCTCCAGCATACAGGGTTTTGTCTCCAGCATACAGAGCTCTGACTCCAGCATACAGGGCTCTGACTCCAGCATACAGGGCTCTGACTCCAGCATACAGGGCTCTGTCTCCAGCATACAGGGCTCTGTCTCCAGCATACAGGGCTCTGTCTCCAGCATACAGGGCTCTGACTCCAGCATACAGGGCTCTGACTCCAGCATACAGGGCTCTGTCTCTAGCATACAGGGCTCTGTCTCCAGCATACAGGGCTCTGTCTCCAGCATACAGGGCTCTGTCTCCAGCATACAGGGCTCTGTCTCCAGCATACAGGGCTCTGTCTCCAGCATACAGGGTTCTGACTCCAGCATACAGGGCTTTGTCTCCAGCATACAGGGGTCTGTCTCCAGCATACAAGGGTCTGACTTTAGCATACAGGGTTCTGACTCCAGCATGCAGTCATGTGGGGGAGGGGCTTACCGCTGTTGTTGGTTTTGCTGAAGCTGTTTAGGACCCAAGCACTTGGAAGTGAAGGTTGCTGGTTTGTCCCCTTCCCCTCCACTCTGGGCAGGGTGCCCGGTGCCAGGGCAGCTGAAGGACAGTTCCTGTCACAAGAGCAAGGGAAACGGAAGGATAGGATTCCTTCCTTACCCCCATGTGTGGAGGGTGGAGATCTAGACTTGTTCCTACCTACAGCAGCTTCTCAAGGTCCTATAGATAGTAGCCTCTGTCTGAGAGGGGCAGGCAGGAGGAACCCAATCCCAGAGTCCTCCAGTGGGTCTAGGAAAGGAAGCCAGGCCAGAGCAGCCCTGGTCTTTCCCATGCTGGGGAAAGCAGGCTTCTAGGTCAGGCTGGGTAAGGTGAGGTGCCCCAGGGACTCTGCCTTCTTACTGCATGGGTCAGTTTTGAATCGACCTCTGTCCCGGGCCTTCCTCACTGGTCCCAGAGCCTTCTGCAGCCCTTCTCGGGAATCAGAACCACTCCTCACACACTGTGCCCTCTCTCAGGGTCAGAGGGGCCCCTTCTGTGATGAGAAGAGATGATTGATCACCTTGAAGTTCCCATAATGCCCCCCCCAGCTTTCTTTCCTCACCTCTTCCTTTTCTTCCTCCTTCTTTTTTAAGGCAGTATCTCATGGCGTAGAACTGCCTGTACCAGACTTCACAGTGATCTTGCCTGTCTCTGCCTCCCGAGGACTGGGATTAAGGTTGTGTGTGCTGCCGTGGCCGACACCCCCAGATTTTCTTGTCTCCACTCCTAGTATAACTTTGGCAAAGTGGAGTTTAGAAGGAAGAGAGATGGCTTTCTGGCAGATGACCTCAGATCTGTCTCCATCCCCATCTGCTTATTTTCCTGACCTTTTAAATTGCAGTGTGCCTGCCCCTCCTCCACGAAGCCCTCCATGGATCTCAGCTAGAAGAGGTTTTGAAGGTCTTGCACATTGAACCTGTTTCTTCTGCTAGACAGTGAGATCATCCTTTTACTCACTTAGGGTTCTTGAGTCCTACACACACGTATGTCCCCGGTAACCCATGGGGAGGGCAGGGAAATGAAAATAATCGTTATATTCCGTGACGATGGTATGTAGAATTCCGGGGTGGGATCCTCTGACTAGGACACACGGAGTTGCACTTGCCTGTGCTTTATGACCGATGGTTTTATGTCTGACTGTGCAGTGACTAGAGACTCTCAGACCTGTGCAGAAGGTGTCAATCTCTGGGATATCTAGGGCAGCAACACCTGAAATGCAAAAAATAGATCTCGGCCACCGTAGCTTCGACACTGACGGTAATGGAAGGGACAACCGGACCTGTGGCGCCTGCAAGTTAGCGGAAGCACAATGGGGAGCTGTTTATCTTATTATTTTATTCTAGTTTGACTTTCTTGAGACACGGTCTTGCTGTGTCTCTCTGGCTGGTCTGCAGCAATCCTCCTGCCTTAGCTTTCTGAGTGCTGGGATTACAAACATGTATATCACCCACTTCTTGTTGGAGGGGGGGCCACTTGTTTTTCCTGGCCACCGGGCAAGCATACACCTGAAATAATCACACAGAAACCATGTTGTTTCAATCACTGCTTGGCCCATTAGCTCTAGCTTCTTCTTTTTTTATTTTTTTATATTTTTTATTGATATTTATTGAGCTCTACATTTTTCTCTGCTCCCGTCCCTGCCTCTCCCCTCCCTCCTTCAACTTTCCCCCCAAGGTCCCCATGCTCCCAATTTACTCAGGAGATCTTGTCTTTTTATACTTTCTACTTCCTGTGTAGTCTATCTATGTAAGTCTCTCTTAGTGTCTGCATTGTTGTCTAAATTCTCTGGGATTGTGGATTGTAGGCTGGCTTTCTTTGCTTTATGTAAGAGTTAGCCAATAAGAAGCTAGAGCTTGAGCTTCTTATTGGCTAACTCTTACATCTTAATTTAACCCATCTCCATTAATCTGTGTATTGCCACATGGCAGTGGCTTACTGGCTAAAGTTCCAGCATCTGTGTCTGGTGGCAGCTCCATGGTTTCTCCCTGACTCTGCCATCTTCTTCCCAGCATTCTGTTTAGTTTTCTCTGCCTATCTCTGTTCCCTTACATCTCTGCCATAGGCCCAAAGCAGTTCCTTTATTAACCAATGAAAGTAACACATAGACAGAAGGACCTCCTACACCAACTCTTGTCTGAAGTTTGGTTCTGTTTTGTTTTTGAGACAGGCTCTCATATAGCTCAGGTTGGTCTCAAACTTACTAGGTGGAAGCAGATGCTTTGAATACCTGATCCTTCTGCCTCCATTCCCAAACACCAAGATTATAATTGCGGCCCTCCATAGCCAGCAGGGAATTTTGTATTCTGTAAATTATACCTTGAGCAGACTGACCTGCCGGCACATGTGTATGGTATGTATGTGTTCTATACTGCTATGAATAAATCTAAAAATGATTGCAAAAGGAGATTGCGGAGTAAAGTCATCAGTGACGATATAAGGTCAATAAAATGATAAAGCAGGTCGATATGATTAATAAGATGAACAAGTGTCAGCACCTGTGGTGATCTTCGGGAAATGGAGCTGAGACTTCCGGGCAATGACTTCTGGTTTGTCAGGAACACTTTGTTTCTCACATGTGTACACATACAAGCATGCACACACACACACACACACACACACACACACACACACACTCACACATCATCTGAAGGGAAAATTATAGCTTGTTAATATTTGTTAATTGGGTTGGTTTTATTTGCTTATCTTTTCAGTGTTTAAATTGATTTTTTTTTCAAAGAAAAGGCACCAACTCCTCCCTGGGAGGCAGGGTGGGGTCCTGGAGGAGGAGACCACTGAATGCTGAAGGAAGAGTGGGTGGGGCAGGTTTAACCCATACAGAGAACTGGGGAAAGAAAGTGTGGGGTGTCCCAGGCCGGGTGATAAAGACATACAGGCGGCGTTGAGATGTTTGATGAATCCTTTGCATTTATGAAGTGGCCCTTTCACCACCACCTTCCCATTCTCTATGATTTCAGCACTTCTGTATTTGGGCTGTGTGCACGGTAATCGTGGTCCTGGAGAAACTGTCGTGTGTAATTTTATGACTTTAGTTCACTTATTTTAAAGGTTTGTTTTTTAATATGTGTGTCTGTGGGGGGTGTATACATACATGCATACGGTGTCTGTGAAGTTCCAAAACTTCTAGGGAGTTGTGAGGCACCTGATATGGGTGCTGGGAACTGAACTAGTTCTATGGGAGAACAACGCATGCTCTTAGTTATTGGGCAATCATCTCGCCATCCTTAATGTGATACCCTTTGAAGTCTAGCTAACCTCGCGAGGGCCGGTGAAGCAGTGAGGCGAATAGAAGCCCACGTGAAAATGAGGAACGAGCCATCGATACAGAGAACCTAGAGTTCTCGGAGAATACCCAGTTCAGCCGTGTGCAAATCCATATGAAAGCTAGCTGGAACAATAGTTTTCTGAGAAAATGTAATCCGTTAAACCCAGGAGGCTGGAAACCCGGACAAACCAATAATTATGAGAGGAACCAAGTCAAAAAAAAAAAAAAAAAAAAACCGCTAAAACAGCCAAGTTTAGACAGTGTCTGTTGACCTTTCAAGG
This sequence comes from Myodes glareolus, assembly GCF_982192425.1. Lineage (NCBI taxonomy): Eukaryota > Metazoa > Chordata > Mammalia > Rodentia > Cricetidae > Myodes > Myodes glareolus. The sequence goes on along the minus strand of NC_142036.1, from coordinate 38,942,190 downwards.
ACTGGGTAATGGGAATGTTTTTTAAGTACCACCAACCAACGTGGTCTTAGGGAAGAGATTGCAGGCCATTCTGTGAAACTGGTGCCATGCTGATAACAAAAGCACAGGACAGCTGGCGTGCGGCACACATTCTCATAATTCACAAATTAAATAGCAGAATGAATGTTCATCTGCGAATATTGGTACAAAACATGTAAGCTAATTAATAAATAGAATCATGCAATATTGTATTTTATTTACTTATTCTTGTTTAAATTTTTAATTTTTTATTTATGTTTTGTATTTATATTATTTTATATAAGTGCTCTGCCTGTACACTGGCTTGCCAGAACAGGACATCAGATCCCATTATAGATGGTTGTGAGCCACCATGTGGGTGCTAGGAATTGAACTTAGGCCCTTTGGAAGAGTGGCTAGTGCTCTTAACCTCTGAGCCATCTCTCCAGCCCCCTCTTGATTAATTTTTATGATTAATTAATTTTATGTACCTGAGTGTTTTGTCTGTCTGTGTGTGTCATCATCTGCATACATGGTATCCATCAAATACCAGTAGATCAGAAGAGGGCATGCCTCGGACTTGAGTTACAGATGGTTGTGAAACACCAGGCGGGTGCTGGAAACCAAACCTAGGTCCTCTGCAAGAGCAACATGTGCTCTGAACCCCAGAGCTGTCTCTCTAGCCCCTATTCTTGATCTTTTAAGACACGATTTCATGTAGCCCAGGCTGACACACTACATATCCCATGAGGATCTTGAACCTCAGACCTTCCTGCCTCGACCTCTTGAGTTCTGGGATTATCAGCAAACACCACCACACCCAATACAGGGCCTAAAGGGTATCTGATAAATATTAATGTATGTATTTGATTTTTAAATTTTTTTTTTTTAGTTTTAGTTTTGGTTTTTTGAGACAGGGTTTCTCTGTAGCTTTGGAGCCTGTCCTGGAACTAGCTCTTGTAGACCAGGCTGGCCTCGAACTCACAGAGATCTGCCTGTCTCTGCTTCCCAAGTGCTGGAATTAAAGGCATGTGCCACCACAGCCTGGCTATATCTTTGATTTATTTTATTTTATTTTTATTTATTTTATCTTTTAAATTTTATTTATTTATTTATGTCTTTGATTTTTAATGTGTATGTCTGTGTGTGTACACATGAGTATTTGTGTGTATGTGTGTGGGTGTACATTACATCCCCAACATGTTCTACACCTTTTACCTGAAACATGGTGTACTCTGTGCTGGAGAATGTTTCACAAGCACTTGAGAAGTGTGTGTTTGGGAACTGCTGGATGGGCGGGGGGGGGGGGCAGGGATGGGAGGAGGAAGAGGAAGGAGGGGAAAGAGAAGAAATGTCTGACCTGATGGCAGTGAAGAGCTCTGAATTGAGAAGTGATCAATTTTAAGCTCATATTGCCCAAACTAAAGAATTTAATAATGGATTGGGGGCAGAAATGAAATAGATATAGTGATACGTCTGAAAGGGTCATCGTGAAACCCATCCTGAAGTTTGCTAGATAAAATAATGAATAAGGCATGCTGGGAAACATTGTTAAAATGGTGATTTGTGCCGTGCTGTTGTGGATGCAGAGAAACTGGCAACTGCCTGTATTGCTAGGGCTCTGCAAACTCCTTCATTTTGTAGGACAGTCTGGCCTTGTCTGTTAGAATGTAAGACCCAGGGTTTTCTAGAGCTAACCCCAGAAATGTTTAATGCAGCTTCTTGCATCACGCGTAGGGAAACAAACCAGGCATGGATGCACACAGCACCTATAACCTTAGCACTTGAGGGACTGAAATAAGGAGATGGCCAGTCCAGGGCCAGTCTGGCCCACACAGCGAGTTCAAGACCAGACACAGTCACAGAGAGGGATGGAGGGACCACCTAAGTATCCAGCAACAAGGTTAGAATCATGTGACATACAGGGCTTGATTCAGTGGAATACTGTTGAAAACTGAAGGTGTTGGATGCGGAGATGTGTGACATGTATTAACGAACAAAGCGAAGAGTGGCAGGAACATGGAGGTACACGTGAAAGTGCACCTTCATCCATCCGTGAGGAAACGCAGAGAAAAACCACAGCAGGGACATTGACTATCTTTATGTTCAGAGATGCAACAGAGCCCTGGGAAGGCAAAGGCAGCGTGCCCAATTCTATTTTCATTGTGTAGTTACCTCGAGTGGACTCTTTCCACAGCATGTTGTTTTCAGAGTCTAAGAAGAATAGTTTAGAAGAAATCACTTGTGAAGAGAAAAAGCTATGTAAATGTCTTACCCCGAGCTTCCTTCTTTTTCTTGTTTGGGAGTTCTGGGGATCAGGCCTGGGACCTTATGCATTCTGGGCAAGTTCTCTGCCACCAAATGACATCCTGGCCCTGAATTTCCATGCTGAGTTCCCTTTTCTGTGGGTTCATCTCATCTCTCATCGGCAATGTCAGATATGAAAGGGTCCATAAGAGATCGTCCCTCTTTTCATTTTGTTCACGAGGAAAATAAAACCCGGAGATGTGTCACACGAACTGCCTAGAGTCCCTGGCTAGTCTCTGCAGACTTTGGGCTCCCCTGATGTTGTTTTTAGGAGAGGGGCTGAGGATGCCATGCAACTTACAAAGCCTCATCCCTGGGCATGTCTACACCCATGTATGCCATGAGTATTACTTCCCGTACCTCAAGATGTGGACACGCAGATCCCTAGGCACCTTCCTGGACATTTGTTCTTTGTGGGTCAGGCAAGGGCCCTGCAATAGGCATTTCAGTAGGGTCTCCTCAGATGACTGAAGGAAGAGATGGCTATGGCACTGCATACCCTCCTTTCACCTCCACACTGCTGCTTTACTCTGTATCCAGGCTGAAGCTCCCATCCCTGCCATCTACATCTGCTCAGCCTGGATGGCTCACTCAGGTGGTGTGTTGAGCACCCAGTGGCCTCTGAGATGCCCTTCGCCCTCCCAGAGCTCTCCCAGGCTGGCCCAGTGGGAAGATGCTGACCAGCGCATTGCATCTAGGAGGGACCTGGCCAGCCAGGGCTTGGGGAGGAGCTGTCTACAGAGGTCTGGGATCCCTGCCTGCCTATCCTGAGAGTGTTCTGTTGTCCCTCTGCCACAGAGCTTTGAAGGAACCGCTTTTGTGGTCAGGAACTGGCGAGATATCGTGGGGTCACCTGGAAGCACCTCTTCCCAGGGACTGATCGAGAACAGGAAGGCCTTGGAACCTAGCCTTTCAGCCTGAGCTCTCATCAACACCTGCTGCCCTAGGTAAGTGCCCTGGCACTGGTCCCCCTACCCCATCAACCTTGGAAAATGTGGCCCTATGGCTGTCTCACAGCCTGCGGTATGTCAGTCAGCACTTGGGAAAAGTCCTCCATGGACGTCTTTAACCACAGCCTGACTGGCAGGGGCAGCAGGGACTTGAGCCTTCTGCACAGGGCACTAACTCAGGGGACTCAGGCTCCTGAGGCTTGGGGAAAGCTGAGCATTGTGGGCAGCTTGTCCTCCGATCGTTGATCATGCCCCAGGCTGAGCTTCTAGCTGGGACCTCTGCATGGAGGGTCTTGCCCAGCTGCTCCGGTATGGGGAGCAGGCTCAGGACAGGTCTAGCAATGCTCTTCTGGGCTGGGTGCTCCCTGACTCTGAAAAGGATTAAGACAGATAGTATCTTCAGACCGCTGGGGCTGGAAGGGATCTAACTGAGCTAATCCAACTCAATCTCTCTTTACTTCCTGAGCACCACTTAATAGCAACAGTGAATCCAGATGTTGGCGTTGAATCTCAGAGGAATCAGGTGTAATCTTGTCAAAACTGAAAACAGGAAGCTTTCTGCCTCCTTCCTGCTGGCCTCAGCCCAGCCTCTGCCCCGGGTACCTTTCCTCTTCCCTACCATACGATCATCTCAACCAACCCACACTCCTTTGTCCGACACCCGAAGATAGGATGTGTTGAGAAGCAGGTGAGCATCGAGGGGGAGTCTTTCTTCCCTGTTTTAGATGTGAAAATGCAGATTGGATCTGGGAGAAAGGATGCTGCAGCCCTGGAAACTGCAATAGGATAAGTTCTCTCTGAGAGCACCTAAGGCCTCTCTTTCATGAAGAAAAAGGCTGCCTTGTATGGGCTGTGGTCCAAGAATACGGAAATTGTTGTTGTTGTCCATTAGGGTCATCTTCGATCTAGTTCCTTTGCTGTGCCAAGTGCTCAGTGTTCCTGTAGCCCGTACGACTTCCTCTTCCTTTCCCAGGAGAGCTCCGCAGGCCAGGTGCCTGGCGGTAGGCAGCACTTACTTCTGTCCCCCTTCAGGTCTGGAGATGGCCGTGGAAAGCCACTGTGACTGTTTTGAAAGCTCTGCAGCCACCTGCCAGCCTCACCATCTTTGTGCACCGCAGTCTCTAACCATCAAACGGGGCAAACGGTAGAACCCCAAGGTTAATGAGGTTTAAATAGATGAATACCTGTCAAGTGCTGGAAGCAGCCTCTAGCATTCTGTAAGTGGTTATCACATTAGCTCTGCTCATTACCAAAGCCTGTTCTCTCCCAGTCCGACTCAGATGCTTGATTAACTTCCCTAAAGCCCTGAGTAGCCGTCTTACTCCCGGGGCATACAGTCCTCCATGGCTCCCTGTGGCCCTAACCTGCCCTTTAATGGCCTTGAAAGCAGAAACCGCATGTATCGTCCTTACATTGTACACTATAAGGAAATAATATTAATGTCTATTGAGACAGCATTTTCGCCCTCCAGGGGGGAGGGGTGTACTGAATCCCCGAGGAGTAGGCATGTAACCACATGCAGCGCCCACCCAGCTTGAGGGTTTAATTCAAGCTCTGCCTCTTACCCACAGCCATGATGTGAGCACGGCTGGATATGGGCTGGGCTGCGTGTTTCGCTGGATAAGGGTGGCTCTGGTTTCATCTGGGTCCGTGAGACTGCAAGTACAGTAGCTGTATTCTAGATTCCAGCCCTGTCCATATCAGAGTGAGGAGAGGTCAGCTGGCCACTGCCCAAACCAGGCAGGGAGGGCAACACTCCTTCAAGTTCAAGCCAGGCAGCAGACATGAAGTCATTGTCCTTGGCTCCAGGAGCTCAAGGCGGCTGGAGGTTGGCCGAGAGCACACCGGATCAGCACCCTGGACAGAGCACGCTGCGCCGTTAACCCTGCGTCCAGCGGAGGAGGGGCTGCGTACCAGGGAGGCCTGGTGGTTGGTGGAGCAAGGCCGGCCCGCAGTTAAAACCAAGTTCCTTTCCAAGTGCAGAGGCATTGGTTAGGCACGACCATGAACTTCTCTAAGTCTCTATTTGTCCATCATTAAAATGGAGAGAATAAGCCCCCCCCTGCAGAGGGTAGAGTCCACAGTGGGTCAGCCAGCCAGCGCCCTCGCGCAGGGCCGGCTTCATTTCAGTCAAACCCACAGACGAAGCTGTTCTTCTCAGTGCCACGTCCTGCAGCCTGCTCACTTTCCCTCAGTACAATGTGCCTTGCAGGCTACGGGCTCCATTCCAAGATGACAGACGACAGTGGTGGTTTAGACGGGGGCGAAGGAGGATCAGCCCAAAGCTTCCAAGATTCCTGGCAGGGTGAGAGGCAAGGAGGGAAGTGACACAGATCTGTCTGATTTTCCCTGAGATTTTTCCACCGGGAGCCTCAGGCACTGCCAAGCCCCAGGAAGCGAGGGTGCGGTGCCAGAAGCTGAGCAGACCAAGCGGTGCCGGTTCCCGCAGGGCAAGCTTTCCTCCTTAACGAACTCAGCAACCATAGGCTTGTGCTTGGGTTCTGGGCCCAAGGCTGGGCACTGAAATCAGCATGTCAACTGGACATGAGTCTGTCTTCCCAGGCCTTCCCTCTGCTGGAGAAAGGCAGGGTGTCCAGCACGCAGCTCGCCTTTATTGATTTCTTTTTTGCATTATTTATTCTTACTGTTTTAGAGACAGAGTCTCACTGAGTAGCCCAGGTTAGCCTCAGATTCGTGTCAATGTTCCTGCCTCAGCTTCTTAAGTGCTGGGACTACAGGAGTACACCACAAGGCCTGGCAGATAACCTATATTAGGGGGAGAAAATGTAATATAATATGGAAACAAACAAACAAACAAAAACTCAGAGAAAGAAAGGAATCTACGGAATGCCTCCGAGCTGTGTCATTAAATCCGGCCTCCAGGGGGCTGGAGAGGACCTGAGCTTGGGTCCCAGAACTCATGTGAGGAGTTCTGGCCCCCTGTCACTCCAGCTCCCGGGGATCTGGTGCCTCTGGCCCCCACAGACCCTGAACTCTTGTATACACACTCACACGTGGACACACACCTATTCATGATCTTTAAAATGTGAATAGAAATTTAAAATTATAATAGATAATTTGAAAAATGGGGTCACCAAGGCAGATCTTACCAAAAATTTAGCACTCGAGACCCAAACTGCTCCCCTTGGGAGTCTCTGGTGGGTCTCAGGATTCAGAATCAAGTGATTTCAGGAGAGCTTAGGACAGGAGCAAGATCTAGAAACCCTTCTCATCCTAGCTCAGACAATGCCATGCCTTTTCTCCAGTATTTCCATGGTTCCACACGACCTACATGTCTTGGACGTCATGGTCTGTCAGGTGTCCTTTAGTTCAGCAGACCCTTTACTCTCTACCTCTGTACCCAAGCCTGTCTTTTGCGAGTATTTTATTCTCCACTTCCCTCCTTCTCCCATTTGTCTCTCTTTCTACTGCTTCCTATCAGGTCAGAATCTCTGCTTTAGGAGTTCCTCTCCCTCATGGTCCCCGAGGCTAGAGCTTCAGTGTATACCTTGCTCTGTGCTGAGTTTGGCTCAGAGCTGCTGTCTGATCCGCCGCCTGGGTGCATGCTGAGGCCTTGGCCTGAGCTCCTCCACCTCCAGCAGGTGCTGACTCAGTAAACACGAGCTGAACTGTGTCCGTGATTAAAGGCAGCGGGACAAGCAGGGTGAGCCTTTGGTCCACTTGAAGGCCAAAGGCAGGAGAGAAATGTGAACAGAAAAAAGGAAGGGAAATGGACAAGGAGGAGAGGAAGAAAACCACCCTGGTTTACTTAGACTGTCGCAGGCAGGAGGATGGGTCTGTCTTCTCCAGAAATAGCTACTACTCCCTTCAGCAATCCCGGATAGTATCTCTTTGAGTTTAATTAGAACACCTCTGGCTTTAGGCAGAGCATGTTTCCTCTGGTTTCATCTGTGGGTCTGAGCTGTTTTGCTGAACCTCCAGTCAAGGAAAAGCAAAGTCAAGAAGGAGCCTGGCCCCTGACCTGGGCTTGCCTCTAACTGAGGTCAGTGACCACCCCCCACCCCCAGAGCCATACACAAACAGGAGGGCTATGATGTGGGTGTGACCACAATTTCTGGAGGCTTTAAGAGCTATGGGCTCTCAGCCACTTGTTTCTGCTCCCCTCTAGAGCTGATCTGTAGATAGAGAGGCCGCACTTGTCTCTGCCCCCCTCTAGGGTGGACCTTTATCCGCAGATCTGTAGATAGAGAGGCCCCAGACCACACATGTGATTCGCAGGACCCTCATGAGTTCCGGACTCTGATGCTCCGTGAGGCCGTATAAACCGGACCAGCATCTTCAACCATCTGGCTCCCACCACCCTCACTGGAACAGCTTGCTTTTCGCAGGCAGCTGCTCTCAGAGCACCCCTGAGGCAGTCTACATGGCTTCTGGCCTATTTAGACAGATGGAGCCGGAGCCCAGGCATGGGCTTCAGCCCGGCCTTCGTCTCATCTGAGGGTGGCATATTTCCATCTAGGGACTTGAACTCCCCAGGGAGCCCGAACACAATCTGGATCCACAACTGCCTTCCTCCTCTGCTGCCTCCCCCTGAGCTTTTGTGCCTTCAGTGGTCGGCTCTTGGAATGTCATACCATGGCTGGATGCCTTTATGCCCTTTAGGGCATGTGACTGCCCTACTGAATCCTACTGATTCAGCGCTCACATGGTAGCAGGGGATCCTGTCTTGGGTTGTTGCGGGTAGTTTAAAATCCTGTGCTTGTAGATTCTTACCAGTGTGCCTGGCAGCGAGCAAGCTGTCACCTCATGGGAACTAAACCGACTGTCTTTTAGGATTTACCTTTGGCCAATCCAGTCTCTATGCATCCTTTCTGGACACCAGCGAGAATCAGATACTGCTCTCTGTGACCCTCACGCCTTGCAGTCCCCTATCCCATGTCCTTTTAGGGAACGGCGTGCCTGGACTGTACGCTCTTAAGCTCAGGAGCCAAGTCGGGGCTGAACTGGTGGCTTTATGAGTGGGCTGTACAGCTGGGAGAGCGATACTATGGTTGAGAGGGCCGGGCTGACGGCCAGACTAGCTACCCCAATGTCTCCGCTCAGCTGGGGGGCTGCAGGGGGACCGTCCTCCCCCTCCCGTGGATTTGGCCTCCATAGGGGCAAATTTGAAAGCCTGGCCTAGTGGTATTGACATCATTCAGGGGCTTGTTAGGGATACTGCCTCCCAGACCTGCCGTTCCACAACCTGTAGTGGTTTAACGTGTACCTCAATCATATATTCAAACAGCGACAAGGAGAAAAACAAACCAGTGAGTCCCTTGTGACCACCACCTCCCCTCCTTAAAGGCAAACTGCCGGAAGTTTCTTGTGACTTCTCCAAAAGGAAGTGGGGAGTGTACCCCCAGGCGGGTACATACAGGGTATGGCATTCTCTATGCTGTCTGTATGGCGCTTTGCTCCTTAGACCATCCAGTGCCTACTCTCAGATCTGAAAGCCTACTTATGGGGTTCAGGCTCTCCTGACCTGACTTGGCTTGCTTACTAATGGTCCTGCCACATGTGGCTGGCCTTTGCCCCTCAATTCAGTGTTCAGTGTGGCACAAATCGGGGGTTTGATAGGGCAAACTCTATGTGGATGCAGAGAGTTGTAACCAGCCGGTTGAGTCTGCATGGGACTAGGGTACAGCCTTCGGCTATGAAGCCTTAGATGGTCAGAGCTCATCTTGGCTGCAGGAGACGGAGGGGGTGTCAACAACAGCATCTTATCTGGCTGCTGACTTGGTGGCTGTGGGCAGCTCTCTGTGGGCAGCCTTTATCCTTCTGTAGCAGGGGCTGACTCTAGGATCAGACCCTACCCCGCTGCATCTCTGTGATTCCCTCCCATTCCTCTCCTCCCTTCCAACCATCTACTCCCCTCCCCTGGACTCATGCTGAAGAATTAATGAGTTAGAGGCTGAGGAGAGAACCATACCCTGGAGTCTTTACTCCCCTGTTGATGAGGAATGGAGCAGCTGCCGAGTCTTGCTGGCTGAAAGTGTAGTCCAGACTTGTTGCTATGGAGACGAGAATTATAGGGATAACTCAGGGTCTTGCTGGAGGCTCAGCTTTGCCCAGTTGTGAATGCATTTGCTCGACCGCCCTCAGATGGGAGATGTGCCACACTTCTCCTTATGTAAATCAAGACAGAAACCTCCATGAGCAGGTTCAAGCCAAGCCCTGAGGGACAGGGTAGGCAGGGGCTGCCTAGCCTGAGACGGGAAGTCTACAGCAAATATGGGCCAGCAGCTGCGGGAGAAGTAGCTTAGATGACAATGTTTGCAAGGTCCCTTCCAGGACATATGCTCTGGGTTTGACATCCCAAGGCCAAACAAGTCCCTCTGCCATGCTTCCTGACTTTCTCATCTTCAGTAAATATTTGCAAAGCACCCAGCCCTATCCAGACAGTAGAGACTGTAACGAGCAACAAGGACTCAGGCTGTGTCGTTAAGGGATCTGCTGTTCCCTGGGGTAGCCAGCCATGTGAAAGGTCCGCTTGTGAGTATCACACGATATACGAGGTCCTAACACAGCAAACCACGCATCACCCCGAATGTGCTGAGCAGTGTGCAAGTGGCTCACTTGGTTTCCTTAATCTTCACAGCTGCCCAATGGGGAAGATGATATCAATGCATCCATTTTATAGGTGAGGAAACCAAGGCAAGGGCAGTTATTAAACCTACTTAAAGTCATGGGGCTAATACATGGCAGAGGCTAGGGCTGGACCCAAGGGAGTCAGCCTTAGGGATCCCCAAGTGCATACTGCACTGTGTCTGCCTCCCAAGGTGCCCTGAGGTAGGGGCACAGGCATGGTTCATCACTTGATTCCCCCCAAAGAAATAAATATTAAACTGAGGTTAGTGGTAAAAACGAGTTAGCAGTGGCAGGGGGAGCACCTGGGAAGGGAGCCTAAAGTATGGCAAGGCCCTGGGGCTGTAGGGGGAAGGGATGCCAGTTATACAATTGAAGGGAGAATCTGAGGGACAGTGGATGAAAAAGAGGAAGTTGAGCTAAATAAAGTCTCAGTGTCAGGCAGAACTCTGCATAGCGGGCACAACCGAAAGCCCTTCTACAGGATTCCCTCACCACCTTATTCAGGAAAACTCCGAAACACTCCAGATTGGGCTCAGTGGTCCTTGTCTGGGAGCTGTGCTCTGTGGCAGACTTCTCCCACGCTCTAACTGCCTTTTAGCAAGAATCTGTCTCAAGCCTCTCCTGGAAGGAGCTTGGGTAGGGAGAGAACATGCCCGATTCTTCTCGAGAACTCAGGACAGAATGATCAACGTAGGGGACATAGGGGCTTCCAGGAGGGATGCCTGACGGTATCGCGCTGTGCTGACTCCCAACATGCCATTCTAATGGGCATGGGGTGCCAGAGAGCCAGAGGATGCCAAGGCCTTTGAGAGCAGGGGGCATCTATCTGTGAGAACCAAGGCATTGAAAGAGGGGTTTCTGGTGGAAGGAAGAAAGGCGCCTTGAGCAGACTTGATCTTCCTGTGAGCAGCTGCCCAGAGCCACCAGGACCCTTCCCCCATTGGCAAGTTACAACTGGCAGAATACCTGAGGGATGGCAAGGGGTTTGATGAAGGAAAACCAGCAATGCCTGTGCCTAGAAAAACCAAGGCTTCCCTTCAAAATCCTATATACAATAGGACATGCTCATTCAGTTTTCCTTTTTAACCAGAAAAAAAAAATTAAAGACCAGTGAAAGGACATGGTATAATTTTAAGGTATTTTTCTTCTTTCTTCCTTACATTTAAAATAGCAAGACCCCAGGATCCTCTAGTCTTAGGATGTCAGTACATCCTGCTCTTGTGAATGTACATCACACAAAGCAGGGTGTCAGCCCCTCATCTTAGTCCTCCCCGGCGGCAGTTCAGCCCCTGGAGGTCTGGTCTGAAAACCCCACAACTGCTTCGCCTCCTGTCCTGTCCACCTTGGGCCTGGCCACGGTGGCTGCTGTGACAGAGAGGCTTTGGCCCCTGGGATGGCAGGACAAGAGTCTGAGGACTTCCTGGCAGGGCAAGGCACCCCAGGGTGGGGGAAGTCAGTTCCCATAGCTTCTGGCTTTGTCTCCCTCCTCTGCCACAGGTCCTGCATTCCCTCCAGCTTTGTGACTGCAGGCTAGGACTTAGCCTCAGTTTATCAACCTGTGAAATGGAGCGCAGGCTCTTGCAGCTCAGGTGTTGCTCTTAGGCACTTGTGAGGGATAAATGCTGGTTAGACAAAAGACTGCACCTGGCCCATCACAGGGATTCCTGCCTTCTTCCTTCTCTGTCTGAAACCACACCCACTCAAGCCTGGGGTTTGATTCCAGCATAGCTTGCCGTTTCTCCATTAATTTCACTTCTGTCTTGAGTCTGGGCTTTTTTTCCCCCAGTGCTGTTCTGTCTTGACTGTGGGTCATCGTGTGATTCAGCGGGGCTGATGAGTCCTTCCCCTGGGGCTCATTGCCCACTCCGCTGCCATTAGCTCCCTGACCTAGCCGGTCTCTCAGGCTCTTCAGACTCAAGATTCCTCTTTTCAAGATGACAGAATCTAGCTGGTGTTTGCACAGGACCCAGAAATGCTCTAAGCATTTATTTAATATGCATGTGTTTAATACTAGGCACTCCATGCTTTCAAAATGACTCAGATGGTAGACACTGCTTCTCAGAAGAGCGGAACTGGCCCAACAGACATACATCACACAGTCATACATCACACAGTCAGGGGCTGTTCCTGGAGCCACTGGGCTCCTATCTGCTCCACGGCAACCTAGGATCAGGAAGTTCCCTATGCATTTGTGACTCTTGCCTTTCTCCACACCGCATCTCCCCAGGAGATGAATCTGCCCCCAAGCACCCTCCCCTCTTCTCCAAGGATCACTGCACCTAAGGAAGACAAGCTCCTCCTCCCTTCCACCTTCTCACCCTGCCTTGGTACCATCTCTGAACCAATCGGTAGCTAGAGCCCCAACTGCAATGGAGCATGGGAATTGTAGTTTTTTAGCTTTCCAGATTCTTCAACATAGCAAGGCACATGGAAAGTAACCATGTATGGAGGCCAGGGGTCACCTACAGCATCTAACACTCAATCTGATAGATGTGTTAACGATTCGTTAAAAAGCCTGGCATCGTGAGTAGCATGTAGAACTTCCTCCCTAAACACCAACTGCCATCCTTATTATGGTACCAGGGATGCCAGTAAGCGAACATGACCCTCCCATAATCTCTGGTGGAGAGAAACTGCCACAGAACCTTCTAGGCTGCCTGGTGCTGTCCCTGGTTCTGGGATCTACTGATGGACTCAGTACTGGCCGGCTGCCCACATGGCAGGTCCTCTGCTTGGCATACTGGTACCACCAAGTCCACTCACCCTACACATAGGAGCCTCTGAGAGAAGGCTGGCCTCACCTTTGGAACAGGGTAGCAAAGACAGCAGCTAACACTTGTGGTTCCTACAGTTTATAAAGACCGTCTGTGCACCGTCTTCTTAACTAGCCTTCATACTCACCTGGGACCTGTCAGGGCAGACAATAAACTCCATTTTGTAGGAGACAGTGCTGACTATTAAGAGGTTAGATGGTGCCAGGCAGTGGTGGCACACACCTTTAATCCCAGCACTCAAGAGGCAGAGGCAGGCGGATCTTTGTGAGTTCAAGACCAGTGTGGTCTACAGAGCAATGCAGAGAAACCATGTCTTGAAAAACCACCACCACCACCACCACCACCAACAACAACAACAACAAAGAGGTTATTTGGCAGCTGGTAAATATCTGACCTCTACTCAGAACTATGTTTTCCCTATATTCCGTACGCTAACTTGGGGAGGAGACTTGGAAGCAAATAACATGATGTGGGTAGACAAAAAAATGCAGCACTCAGATGCAGCCTGCAGAAAGAGTGCAAATCTTTTGCAGCTGTTTTTCTCTACCTCTGAATGTGGGTTAGGAAGAAAGGCCATCTTTCACTGAGTCTTCTATATATGCTGGTCAGTGTAGGGGCACTAGGGAAAGCCCAAGAAAAAGAAATGGCTTCTGCTATTTGAACATCCCATAGATATTTCTGGAAAAAACTGACTGCTTATGTGCACAGAAGAATGAGAGGCCAACATTAGCCAACAGTAGCAAGAGCCATTTGTGTAGAGGGTACAGACCAGGCCTGGCATCTAAAGGAAGGCTCCAGAGAGCAGTGGGAACTAGACCTCAGAACAGGACGTTACAATGAGATGAACTTCCTGACTCAATCCAGAAGTACATGGTTTGTAGAGTGGGGCAGAGAGCTCTTGGGTATGTGGCAGTGGGGGGAGTGGGGGAGGAGAGCAGAAGGCAAGTGTGGTACCCCATGAGGAAGTCTCCAGGTGAGTGGCCTCTGAGATTATGGGAAAATGTCAGAGCTTGGAGATCCAGGAAGAGATGCAAACCTCTATCAGTTGTCAAGCCAGCGGGGATGGAGCAGAAAGGAAATATGGGAATATAAAAGGACCTGTATCCTGAGATACCCCCTTCACACACACACAACACACACACACACACACACACACATGCATGCATGCATGCACACACTACCCCTTAGCTATATGCAGACAACCCTAGGAATCTGTCCATCCATTCTGCACACAGAAACTGGCTCATTTGTAAGATCAGGAGTGTTAGTGTTCTCCAAACACCTTCCAGCGGATTCAGAGCCTCTTGGCTGCTCCAAAAAGCTGTGAGGTCACCAAAAGTTCTAAATGGGGTGCCAGAAGACCAAGTTCCCACTTTCACCCATGCCCAGACTTAGACAAGTATCTGAACCTGTGGGAGATTTGGCTTAATCACATTGTCGACTGAGCACACTGTCCTTGGCCATAAAGTCCTAGGAGATGGAAGACAATTTGTGGCAGGGCAGGCTCAACTCAGGTAAGATCCGTGGCCAGCCGACACGCAGGTGTGGAGAGCTATGGAGCAGAGCCCCTAGTTCCTGTGACTCCCCTACCTGTTCTGCTCCTACTGGCCATGAGAGTCAGCTGAAACCACCAAGCTGGTTGCCTGGAAAGGGGTGATAGGGGAGAAGAGGAGATCCAAAGGCTAGAGGAAGTGGGAGGAGTTCACATGGCCGGAAATCAATTTGTTTGTTTACATCCTGAACCAGGAGAGATGATCGTTCCTATCATTAGGAAAAAAGGGGGGGGGTTGCTTATTATTGAAAAGGCAGAGAAGACCAGGACATGGTGGGGGCAGGCAGGAGTTACGGCTTTGTGCACACTGCAGGTGGTGGTGGGGTGTGTGTGCATTTGTGTGCACGTGCATGTGTGTGTTCATGTGTGTCTGTGTGTGCATGTGTTTGTGTATCTGTGTGTGTGCATGTGTTTGTGTATCTGTGTGTATCTGTGTGTGTGCATGTCTATGTGTGTGTCTGTGTATGTGTGTGTTCACGTGCATGTGTGTGTTCATGTGTATGTGTGTGTATGTGTGTGTGCACGTGCATATGTGTGTTCATGTGTATCTGTGTGTGCGTGTATTTGTGTATGTGTGTGTGTGCATGTCTATGTGTGTGTCTGTGTATGTGTGTGTGCACATGCATGTGTGTGTATCTGTCTGTGTGTGTGTGCATGTCTATGTCTGTGTGTGTATGTGTTTGTGTCTGTGTATGTGAGTGTGTTGGCTGCCCACTTCTGACTTGTGACTACAATAATTCTCATCTGAGCCTAAATGCTTCCCTTATGGGCCAGCTCCTGCTGACTCATTGGATATGGGAAGATTGACGGTGACCATGCCCTGAGCAGTGCTGGGAAGCACAGCTATCAGCTTCAGGACCCAGCTTAGCTCCCTGGTTCTGTCCTCCATACTTACACTGCATCACCTTGAAAGTCTGGGAAGCTTCTGTCCCTGGAAGAGGACTTGGGCAAGGTCATCCCCTTCTTCTGCCTTTGTCAGTACCGCCGACCCAGTGAAGGGTAATAGCACGCCTGGGCTTGAGAACCAGCTCTGCCTCTTACGAGGGGCCCATGACCTTGGTTGACTTTATAAGTTCACTAGGCTTTGATACTTCTCTTCCTGGGATGGCTGGTTCTGGTGCCTTAGGGTCCCTGGGTGTTAAATGAAGTATTGCTTAAATGGAAATGATTGGCCCAGAGCTAACGCTTAGTAAATGTTGGCAATCAATAAGTTAGCCCCTACACAGAACTCCTTAGACCATCTTTTTTTTAAAAAAAGATTGATTTTATTTATGATTATATGTACTTGTATGTACTTGTGTATGAGTGTATGCAGATGAGTTCAAGGGTCCATGGAGGCAATGGATCCATCAGACAGCTATGAGGTGCCCAACATGGATGTTGGAATCCGAACTCTAGTTCTCTGGAAAGGCAGTCAGTGCTCTTAACCCCTGAGCCATCTCTCTAGCCCCCACCCCCACCCCAGACCACTTGAAGTCTGGGATCACAGTGGAGAGCAGAGAGCCGCTGTGGCTTGCTAGGGCAGCGGTAGGTCTGGATGCCTGGAGGGAGAGAGGCAGAGCTAGTTCTGCTGACACTGTCCCTGAGTTGCTGAGGATGGCTCGGGGTGAAAAGACCGAGACCAGCAGAACATCCTGCTTTTGACAATGGAAGGAGGGAGCTGGTCCCTCCCCCTCAGACAAGGTGTGCGGCCATGGAGGGAACCTGTCTCACAGACCAGCGTTTTCATCGCCTCTCTTGGTCCCCGCCTCTCCCCAAATCAAGAATGTAATTTGGTTTCTGTTCATGGAAAGAGCAGAGACAATGGCTACCCAATGACTGCGGCTTAAGGGATAGTGAACTCTCCTTCCCCATCTCTCCTCGTTCCTGTCCTGAAATAGAATGAGTGGCGGGAAAACGGAGTGAGTAGCAGGAAGGAAGCTATGGCTGGTCCAGGAGGGGCGCCTCGGCACCATCTCAGAGAGCTGATGATGTGAAGATGGCACTGGGCCATCCTGGGAGCCGATGTGCTTCTCAGCGGTGTGAAAGGGGATGTCTGAACCCTCTTACTCCACCGTCACAGTCACCCGTTGGGGCGCTGCTGCTTTATGCCTGTCTTCCGGGTGCTGCATCGGAGGCTCAGCGAGAGAAGGGTTGGTGGCCAGGGCAGATGCAGAGTTTAAATGAGATGTCCTGGCTTTAGGTAGCCACTTCCTTGAACAGCTGTGTTCTGCTATGGGATCCTTGTCCAAAGAGTCTGGGGATGCAGCAGGTTAGTGTCCCAACCATCTGTATCTTTCCCATCCTCAGGTTTCCCTCCATCCCTGGTGAAGATGAGCTGATCCTTTGCAGAGCTAACACTTCAGCTTTCTGCCCCCTCCTTTACAGCCAAGAGCCAGCTTAGGGTCCCATCTGGATAGGAGGGTAGTGGGGTATTGTCTTTTGGGGTTATTATAAAGATGAAGAAAGAATGCAAGTCTAGGCTGGAGCAGTGCATGGAGAAAGGCTGGGTGCTGCTTTGGGTTTCCATGGCAACAGCCTCCTCACTGCCTCTGCCTGCTGCTTGAGAGCTTGGGTGACAAGGTGGGAGAGGTAAACTATTTTTGCTTTCCTTCCCGCTCCTGCCCTGCAGGTCAGCCAGATGGAGCCGAAACCCTGAACTGACTATATGGTTGGGTAGAAACCCTGACTCCCAACACCAAGTTTACGCTGGGATCTCATAGCTGAGGATCTTCCCATTCCTATATCAATAGTAATTCTCTCTCCAGTTCCTAAAGGCTGTGAATTCCCTGAGGAGGATGACATATTTGTACCTCTAGGGTCTGCATTGGGCCTGGCAGTAGATGTTTAATGGAGTGGATTCATCTTGTATGCTTTTTTTTTCATTTTAATTTTCTGTGTATAAGTGTTATGCCTATATTGTATATCTGTGCTTCATATGTGTGCCTGGTGCTCGTGGAGGCCAAAGAAGCTATCCAAACCCCTGGAAGTGGAGTTACAGATGTCAGTGAGCTTCTTTGTGGGTCCTCTGGCTCGGGGAGAATAAGAAGTGCTCTCAACCCCTGAACCATCTCTTCTGCCCCAGATCCATCTTGCTGGATGGATTGATGGGTAAACCAGTCATTCATCCATTCCACTCCCTGGCTACCACTGGTTATTTGGACTTAGACTTGTGAGTGTGTGTGTGTGTGAGAGAGAGAGAGAGACAGAGAGAGAGAGAGACAGAGAGAGAGAGAGAGGTCATAGGGTAGGGAAGATGTGTGTGGCTGGCGGAGGTGGGGCAGGAGGGAGGTGTCACCGTCCAGTACCTTCTGCTTTGGCATGGGCTCCCCCAAGTGGCCGTCAGCAGAACTGTAACTTCCTGCAGAAGTGGCCCTCAAGCTAGGGATGGTTCACATGGCTGCTTCTCTTACCCTGGGGATGCCTTTGCTGTCACTCTGATGTTCCGGCTTGTGAAGGAAGTGTGTTGTGTTCAGTGTCAACTATGATAGGTTAGTCAGCGACCTTGAAGTAGACAATAAAACCCAGAACTTCTCAGTAGAATGAGAGGAGGGCAGTGTGGATTCTTACCTGACACCAACTCGGGGTAGAATGTGAACTTTGTGTTTTCCTTTCTTTCTCAAGGTGAATCTCATTGTGTCCTCAACCCCTACAAAAAGGATAACTTAAACGGATACTTTCGTTTATCCTGTGAAGATTTCATATACACTGTATCTTCATCATTTACATCCCAAATCCCTTTCCGACTCCCTCTGGGACCCTTAAAACCTCCCTTCTTTGCCTTCATATCCTCCTTTATTATTTTTTTAACTGAGTCTGGTCACTGCTTCCTGCAAGTGCATGGATGTGGGCAGAGCACAGGCAGCCTACCAGTGGCCACACCCCTGAGAAAAGAAGACTTGCCCTCTTCAGCAGCCATCAATTGCTAATAGCTCCTTAGCTAGGGGTGAGCCCTCCCATGCTGGAAGGTTGATTGGCTTTGGTCTTATTCAGGTGGTACGCACGTCGCCATAGCTGCTGTGTGTTGATGAGTACTTGATGAGGCTATTAGCTGAAGGGGTTCCCACAGCAGCCCATGTCCAAAGACAGCATCCCATCATTACAATGTTCCCTGAACCTTGAGGGGCGGGGGCTGATATAAATGTCCTGTTTAAGGCTCAGCAATCAGCAGCTGCTTACTCTCCGCACTCTGACCAGCTGCACTCACCGCCTGCTGCCCACAGCGAAACAAAGCCTCCATGGTCTGATACTGCTTCTGCCAATTAGCCCAGTTCCTGGGCCACCTCATCTCCTGGTCTCCTTTCCCCTACATCCCCACCTTCCATCCCTTCCAGCTCCTGAGATGACGGCCCTGTGCTCCCCGCCCCCCCACCCGGGGACGTCACGTCTGCTTCTCCAGTTACAGACTTCACGCGATGCTTGCCAAGTTCCAGGCATTGCTTCGTAGGACCCACACATCTCAACTCTCTCAACTCCCAACAGCCCTGTGAAATGTGTCCATTGCTGTCACCGTCTCATTTGACAGTTGAGGAAGCGGAGACATGGTAACCTTTATACCTTACTTAAGGTCACTGAGCATGGAATAATCATCAGCACTGAGCTCTAGTGGCACAGGACCCATAGAGTGCAACACCCCAACTCCTCAGCCTCCCTCAGCTCCTGGTACTGGAGGTCCTGGAGCAGCCCCTCAGGGCAGCTGTTTCTCTCCAGTGCTAGCCTGTGGTGGTGGAGAGCTTTCTTTTTTAACTCTTCCCTGCAACTCCCAAGTCTTCCTTGTTCCCCACTGAAGCCCCGATTGGGATTGCAGTATGTTGTCGGACATTTTCCCCCCTCTTGCCAGTTCCCAAATAACTATTCAGAGGCTTTATATTAATTACGAAAGCTTGGTCAATAGCTCAGGCTTGTTATTAGCTAACTCTTACACTTAAATTAACCCACAAATGTTTTTTTGGGTTTTTTTTTTTTGCCACAAAGCTCATGGTTTGTTACCTCATTTTCTATACATCCTGCTTCCTTGGCAGCTGTCTGTCATCTCCTCTGACTCTGCTCTCTCTCCTCCCAGAGTCTTCTGTGTCTGACTGTCCCACCTATACTTCCTGCCTGGCCACCGGCCTGCCAACTTTTTATTAACCAATGAGAGTAATATATATTTACAGTGTACATATGGATTATTCCACAGCACTTCCCCTTTTGTCTAGTTAAAAAGGAAGTTTTTCAAAGTAAGAATTGCAGTTACAATATCCAGTCCATTTGTATTTGAGAAAAATA